>NC_056067.1:13690000-13994259 GCF_016772045.2 Ovis aries | reverse complement strand
CGACAGGGGTTCGGGGCAGGCCTGCGGGGGGGCCGTAGGCTGCTGAGGGTGGGCTCTGGGTGAGCCTGCGAAGCCCGAGGGGCCGACGGGGCGCTTCGGCTGGGCCTGGTGGACCTGGGGGTCCCGGGGCAGCGCGAGAGGCAGATGAGGGGCGGTTGGGCGTTCCAGGCGGGCCTGGGGGGCCCAGGCAACCTTGAAAGGCCGGCCCGGAGCTGCGGAGGGCCCCGGGCACCTGGAGAGCGGGGCGCCGACCTCTGACCCGCGGGAGGGGCGCATTCGCGGTGTGGGCTGTAGTTGTTATTCCCAGCGTCCCTATTATTATCGCTGTTTTGAAATGGGAGCAGGCGGCTTCGGGCTCCAAGCCGGAGGGGGCGGGAGAGCCGGGGCCCTGGAGGGAGAGGGGGCGCTGGGGCCGCGGGAGGCGCGTGGGCCCGCGGAGGGGCAGGAATGCGGGGCAGCGGCGCGGGGGTGTTTCGGGGGGAGGGTAGGCGGGACTGGGGGCGGGTGGGAGGGAAGCGGCGGCGGCGGCTGCACCAGCAGCAGCCCTTGGCCTCAAGGAACAATGTGAGACGTTGCCTGAAATGTTAATTTCCGTTCCTCATTTCATCATCCCCTGGCAGGGCGGTAGCTGTGAGTGTGTGTGTGTATGTGTATGTGTATGTGTGAGGGTGTATGTAGGGTTGGCCCTGCCACATGGTTTCAGTCCCCTCTCAAAGAGGGATTGTGTTGAGTCTTGTATCTCTGGCGTTTTGCGGGGAGTCTTAATTTTTCTTGGGGGCTGCTCTTTTCCCGGTGTCCTGTCAAGCTTTTCTGCTTCTGTTGTTTCCTGTCCCAACTTCCGAAGAGTTTTGGAAGAGGCTTTTGGAAGATTAAGCTGGCCTAAGAGGGCTCCGTGCTCTCAGAACCATTTTCTTTCTAGCAGTTCAGATGGAGCAGGCTTAGGTTTCATGGTTTCTATAGGCTTTGAGAAGCTTTATATTCGTTTGCAAGAATTTCTCCATAGTCACATTTCAGACTTTCTTATATGGTGAGAGGGTCTTCTGAAGTGACTTGCGCAATATCCTTCACATTCCTTCTCCGCTGAGGAGTGAGAGTGTATGCAGTTGTTAAATTGCAAAACTTAGACTATTCTGATCCTTTGGTGGTGGTGGGGGGGTGGTGATGAAATGCTGTTAGCCAAAAGATGTAAGATGATTCTGCTTGTGGAAAAAGTGCCATTGAAACAGTTACTATTTTTGGTTCCTGCAGACCCAGTCAATGGCATAACTTGGATAGTTCTAAATCAGAGACCCTGAGACTGCATTTGCTCTCTGTAGGACCCTGATTGCTCTTCCTCAGTGTTGCCATCCTGGAGGACCTGAGTTCTGTTTGTGTCTTTTGAGGAGGATTGCACAAGTACTCTGGTATTACTTTGAAACTGTCGTTAGAGAAGAAAAAGAGAACACATCTTGCTCAACCTAGATTGTGACCCTTGGTCCCCCGCCCTCCATTCAGCTGTTGTCCGCCCTCTGTGGTGTCACGCTCAGGAGCAGGCTCGCCTTTGATAGGCTGGCTCTCTGGACAGAGGAAACAAAGACCAAGTTGCTGTGACATTTTCCTCTGTTCTTTGTGCGTGCCTCCTGAGTTAGTTAAAAAGCTGCCCAAAGATAGTGCCAAATTTGACCCAGATTTGGAACTTGGAAAAGGTCTTTTTCTTCTAAGTTTTGTGTGTGTTTTTTTTTTTTTTTTTGGTGAGAAAATGTGCATAACAAGATTTACCAGAAGTTTGTTTTTAAAGGTGTCACGTAATTGTGAATTTCTCCTTTGCAGTTGTACCTCTGGGTTGCTACTGTTGGATGTTTTTCTCTGGGTGTGCTGTGGGCCCGGCCGTGATAATCGCACTGCACAGCAGGCCTTTCATCTCTCCAAACCAGATGGGCTGCTTGGGACCAGTGGCTGTCATCTCAGCTTTAATTACAGTGTTGATACAGTGACAAGTAGAACTTTCTGCACATAGAGTTAAAAAAACTATGCTATTTGTATTGAAGAGTATTTGTCAAGATGCTTTGTGATCCTTGAGTTTTTAAGTACATTTGACATAGTAAGGTTCCATTTCATCCAGTATGAGAGAGGAGTTATTTTGCATAGGATGGCACTGAGCCCATCATCAATTAAATAACATAATTAGAGAGCCAGTAAATGCCGGTTCAGGGCATGATCGTCATTTGTTGCCAAAATAAGTGTTTTGATCTGTCCATTATCCTGTGGAAGTCCCTTCATGTCTCAAATGAAAGTGTAATGGATGAACTTCCTTTAATAGCAAGACACTCTCGAGTTGATAGGTGAGACTGAAGCTGCACTGCTTGTCTGGCCGCGCACCGGGTCAGTTCACTATTGTTCAGTCAGTGCTCTGTGGGGATCGAGCTCGGCCATTTGGTAAACTTAACGCAAAAAATAAGTGAATGCAAATAACTGAAAGTTAAACTGTCTTGAAATGTTTTCATATGTGTTCTCTTAATTTGAATTTCAAATGGAATTTCTTTGCAGTTCAACTTTTCCAGTTTTATCTTAAAGCTATACAGGAAAGAAAAAAAGAGGTCAATCCCCGGCACCTGGAATGCAGGCAGTTAGAAAGGCTTTTTAAAAAGGCTTAGGAAAGGATCCACGTTAACACCTACTTTGTTAATTCTGATAGAGATGTTTCTATTCCAAGTGGTTATGTTGTTGTTGTTTGATGGATGTTATTCTTGATATCTTTTAAGCCAGAGTCAGGCTCAGCTGTGTACATAAATGTATGTTTTTGTTAGCATTCTTCTGTGCTTTTCTTAACTCCCATTCTTCCCTCTCCATATTTAAAATTTTCTTCAAATTCAGCTTTGGACCAAATAGTTTTTTTTTTTTTTTTAAATATGACTGTGCTGGGTCTTCATTGCTACGTGGACTTTTTCTCCAGTTGCAGTTCGAGAACTTCCCATCGCATGGGGTTCTCTTGTTGTGGAGCACTGACGTTAGGTGCCCAGGCTTCAGCAGTTGCAGTGTGTGGGCTCAGCAGTTGTGGTGCAGGGGCTTAGTTGCTCCTTGGCTCTTGGGCTCTCTCTGGACCGAGGATGACATGTCTCCTGCGTTGGCAGGCCGATTTTTTACCCCTGAGCCATCAGGGAAGCCCAAATAGTGTTTTATTTATTTAGTGTTTTATGTATATGCTAGAACTACACGCATTTTTAAGAAAAGTGTCCCAAATGATTATTAATCAGTCTAACCCTGCTTGTGTGACACCCCCCCCCCCCCCCCCCCCCCCCCAGCCCACACACACACTTCACTCAGGTCTTTTCAAACCTGATGCTTTGGCTACACTGGCCTTTCATTTCCTAGGAGGCCTCTGCCTGGACCAGGGTCTTGCTGAGTATCCTTTATTGTCTCCCTTGCAAGTCTTCCCTACTTGCCCCCACCCCAAAACCTCTAAGATAACCCCTGCTCAGCCTTTGGGTCTTAGTTAAATATGCTTCCTCATAGAGTCTTCTTATAAGCCCACCTTGTAAGCCATGTAGAACTTGACACAGTTGATCAGATGTAATTGGTTTGTATGTGCCCTGAGATAGCAGGGCGGTAAGCTTAATAAAAGTAGGCATGGTTTCTTTGTCATCCGAGTTACAGGCTAGAAATGACCATAGTCATAGAATTGGCTCAAGAAGTATTTGTTGAATTGTTCAGAGACTGTGTATGGAAGTATTTGAGTAATTCTGAAAGGACAAACTTAGGATTATGAACATTTATTTGACTAGAAATTATGCTATGTACATTTTAGCTGTTTTCCCATTTGTTATCATTACAAGTTTACCTTTACAATTTAGAGGAAGGTGTGAGGCATGGCTTTTACAGTTGGCACAAAACAAGAGACAAAAGAAAATGTCCATAATTGAGGCGGGTTCTCTTTGTAGAAGAAGAAGAAAGTTCTCTGTGAAAGCAGTTTTGGTAGGACTGCTATGTTGGGGCCACAGTCAGGCTGGCCAGGTGTCCTCTGCTGCTGGTGCTGCTCATGTGTCGTGTCAACAGTGGTTTAGTGTCATAGTCGAGTCCCTTGGAAGGTTTAGCATTTTTTGATTTAGTTTTTAACTTTCTGAGCAGTTGTAATAAAAAATGCCAAAGCAATATAAATTCTCCAGAATGGAGGCAGCCCTCTTTACGTTTATCCCTTATCCCCCTGCTCCGTTTTGGTATTTTAATGAAGGAAAAAAAAAATCTCTTTGGGGAGAAACTCACGAAAATAGGGTTGTATGTGGTTTATGTTTTCTAAAGTTTAAAAAATGAATCTGTTATGTACTTGGGAAAAGGTTGTTATTGAAAACCCTTGTTACTGAAAACCCTAATTGTGGACATAATTTGGGTGATAAAGATTTGAGTTCTTGGTTTAGATAACAGTAGGTTTAGGTTTGTGTGGTTTTAACATTTTAGGTGAGGGGGATTGGTTGTTTTTGAAACTAAAGACATCATTCTAGAACTTGAGAAAACCATCGGTTCCAACTATGATCCTTTGAGTAAACAGTTAAGGGGGTTTTCAGTGTAAAGAAGTCTGGTTTATTAATATAGCTCAGATATTTCAAGGGCTGAAATGACTGAAAATCCTGTTGCAGGGTACAGCTTCTGGGAAGCCCACCCCAACCAGGATCGAGGTGAGCGGTGCAGTCTGAGTTACAGAGTGCTTGCTGGCTGGGCGAGACCCGCATGTCCAGTCCTGCCCTTGGCATCTGTGCAGTGAATTATTTATTATCCTGAAAATCTGTAGGTGTTCTTTTTCCACTTGTAAAGAAACCAGTGTGCACCTCATCATGACATAATGTTGGCCTTTTCTCAACTAAAAACATTTTTGATCACTTAGATTGGAAAAGAAGTGTTTTTTTGGTCAAGGGTAACTAAAATTCATAAAATCCTTCCTTCTCCAGCCACTTGTTCAACTAAAAAAGGTGACCTTTAAGAAGGGCTGGGATTGAAATTTAATTTGTAAATGCCTAATAACTTTCTGATATCAGAGATTATTTTTCATCTAAAATACAGCAAGTAGATTGTTCTCAGCTCGTCAGTAGAGAGTGTCCCATCCTCTTCCCCTTCCAGTGGTTGTCTTCAGACCCAGAATGCGAATGTGCTGGAATAATGAACGTTTCTAAATACTGAGAGCATTGTGGGAAGGTGCTTGGTTCATAAGGTTTGGGCTAAAGTTACAGTGTTTTTGTGTTTTTCTTTTCTACTTCATTCATATCCAGCAAAGTAAAACTTTCATTTAATTCAGGGTGAAAATGTAGACTTGAAGATATTATGGCTATATTGTGTAAACTTACCTAAAACAGAGAGCATGAGAAATGCAGTGGAGAACCTTATTACTCTTAAGAAATTAAGCCTTGCTAGTGTGCTTCTAAATGCGGTTTTACATCCTGTAAAACAGGAAGTAAGAATAAAAACTCAACAAAACCCCAAGACACCACTCTTGAAGGAATTAACTAAAAAAAAAAAAAATTACTAAAACGCCTGACTAATTAAAGGATGTGCAGAGCATTTTATAAGAAGTCTTACCCTTTTGGATCCTTACAGAGGAGAACGGCCAGCCTTAGGGGTTGAAAACTGTAGCCCTCAAGGTGATTATGTTTTCAAAGAATTTCTAGACTTTGTGAGTTCTTTCTTTGCCAGAGTTGTATGATTGGCTTCTAATATATTTGACTCTAGCTTACCTACATAGAGGTTTCCATTATCTTGAGAAGAGTCCATCTAGAATATGAAGTTTTTGAGTTTGGAGGTTAATATATGAAATATGCTTAAACTCAGAATGTTTTCTTATGGGGAAAAATTTCCCCTAATACTTGGGAAAGGTGACCTTTGAAGTGTCTTATCATTTAGTGTGAAACTTAGAAAAGTAACATGTGCTTTCACTCATATCCTGAGTGATTTCAGCAGCTATGACCTTAATGAGGTACGTGTGAACTTTGTTTTTCTTTGGTAAAGTGATTAGATCTGATTCTGCTGAATCTGGGTTCTCATCAGATGACTGACTTTTTAAAGAGTATGTTTAAGCAATAACTAATCTTTAAAAAAAAGTTATTTAATGGCACAGTGAAATTTTAGAAAGTTGGGGAGAAAATCTCTTATAATTTAACCCATAGCATCTCCTTTTCCTTGATGTTTTTCTTCTAAGCCTCCCAAGTCTGTTGGCTGGAGGGAGGTGGGACCCGGAAGGGAGGTGAGGGGCGGGGGTTGACTCAGGCGGCTGTGAAGGGTGGAGGAAACATGGTCTAAGGGTTTGGAGAAGCCCTTGTGAGTTTTCCGTTTCAGTGCTGTCACTGCTTATTTTCTGTGACTGTAACAAATGACCAGGGCTGGTTCCTTCTGCCAGTTCCAGGGAGACTTCATTTCCTTGCCTCTTCATCTTTTGGAGGCTCTTCACTTGGGCCCTTCCTCCATCTTTAAAGCTGGCAACCTTGCATCTCTCTGACCTTAGTCCAAAGTCACGTCCTCCTTTGACTCTCTTCTGCCTCCGTCTTCGACTTTTAAAGACCCGTGTGATTATGCTGGGCTCACCAGAATCATCCATGGTGGTCAGTCCCCTGTCTATTGATTACTAGCCTGAGTTGTCTAGAGGTGCCAGGGATCAGGGTGTGGACCTCTTTGGGGGAGTCTCTCTGCTGACCGCACTAGGCTTGGCGTCCTTAGATGCTGACCTTACAGGTGAGGTTGGGTCAGGTCAGTGTGCAGTAGGCTCTGGCACTTGGTCTTGGTTCACCGGAGCTCTCTTGATTCCTGGAAGACACAGTACCATTGGTCAGCTAGTGTAGTTTGGGATTGACAGGGTATGGTGGAAATGCACATTCTGTATAAAGTACTGTTTTATTTTAAAGTTTTATTTATACATTTTAATTTCATTAAAAAAATTAAATGACATATTATTTTTTTGGCTGCCTCACTTGGCATGCAGTATTTTAGTTTCCTGACAGGGATCCAATGTGTGCCCCCTTGCAGTGAAAGTGGTCTTAACCACTGGACTGTTGGGAAGTCTCAAGGTTTTGTTTTAAATAAACTTTCTTTTTTGGAATAATTTTAGATATACAGAAAAATTGCAAAAATAATAGAGAGTTCCATTATATTCTTTATTTAGGTCCTCTGTTATTAGTATCTTACATAGCAACGTTAAGGTTGGCAAAGCTAAGAAATTAGCATTGATACGTTATGCTGTTAATTCAACCCCTGATGCATTTAGATTTCACTCACTTCCCACTAATGTCCTTTTCCTTCTCCAGGATCCCACATGGCGTTTAGTTGCAGGTCTCCTTAGTCTCCTCCTGTCTGGAACAGGTTTCCAGGCTTTCCTTGTTTTTCATGACCTTGGCAGTTGTGAAGAGTACAGCCTTTGTTTTTTCTGTCGTCGTAACCATTCACCCATTTGGCACTGTGTAAAGCCACTGTATCAGCAGTTGTGTAGCTGACTTCTGGTTTTTCTGAATGTGGCCTGCTGTGTATTGGGAGGATAGTTGGGAACTGGGGTGAGTACACGTCTTAGGGAGGGGCCTCTGAGACTGGACAGACAGCTTTCCCCACGTTCCACTGATGTGGTCAGATGTTCATTGGTTGCTCACTGTGTGCAGAACTGCATGGTGGATGCAGGGAGAGGAAGGAGGATGTGGGGCCGGAGCTGCCCGCAGAGGCCAGGGCACTGTGAACTCTGGAGGTGTGCTGGAGGAAGCCCTCTGGTGCGCAGAGCAGGGGCAGTAGCAGAGTCAGAAGGCTCTGGACAAAGGTGGGCAGGATGGGTGGTAACGTGAGGACGGCCCGGAGCCCAGGCAGGAGCCAGTAGTGGCTGAAGCCAGGAAAGCAGAGCGCGGTCTGAGTGTGCGTTCTGGGGAAGAGGGCCCTGCTGATGGGGATGGGGAGGCGGAGACCACAGTGGGTGGTGTCAGAGAGGCTAGAGGAATGCCAGTGCATGGTGGGCAGAAAGCTTGGCGGTGAGCGCCCTGCGCCTGGATCTGGGGCCGGGAGAGGTAGTATCTAGGGCTCGGGTGGAGGGAGAGTGGCCAGGTGGCCACTGCTCATGAGAGGCCCTGCCTCATCTTCTGGCTGTTCTTGTCCCCCTGCTGTCCTTTGCTTTGGGATGAATATCAGGTTTAAGAAGGTCTCAGTGGAAGAGACACTGTTAGGGAAAGTGGGAACACCATTTTATGGGGAAAAGTATGTGATGATGACCAGGAAGAGCTAGATGACGGGGTTGAGATTTTGCTGTAGGAATGATGCCTGAGTTCACATACATGGGAGAGGTAATGTCCTGGGAAAGTGACTGAGGAATGAAGTGTGTCTGCTGGATCCTGGCTGGAGGCCGCTCAGGGGACAGGGAGGGCCTCCCGTTATAAAGCAGTCCTCAGAGTGTCCAGGGAATCTTGAAAGTGGGCTGTGTGGGCAGGATAGTGTTTCCTGACAAGTGTTGATGTACATACTTGAGCGTCGATTGAGAGGGATGACCAGTTTTAGGGAAGGTGCCCTGCCTGTGGAGCTGTGACAGACCCAGGTGCCCCGTCTCTGGTGCTTGCCCCACTGCAGGGAGGAGTGGGCCATTCCCCAGGAGCCTGTGATTGGCTTGAACACCTCTTTTGACCCCTACGTTCAACTGCAGGCCCAGCAGAGTAGCTCTGGGTCCAAGTGGTAGGAGCTGGAGAAGCAGCCTACGGTGGAGGTGGTGGATGTATCCAGAGGAGAAGGACCGCCCTATCTTAGGCTTCTGGATGCTGTCTGCTTTGTGTCTCTCATAGTTCTGCGCACATGTTATGCACATAGGATTAGATGCTTAGCCAGTGTTTGCCCAGGAGATCGATGTTAAAAAGCTCTCGGCTGAGAAAGGAGTGGCACCTGGCAGGAGAGCCTCAGTGTCTGCTTGGAGCTCGTGTGCTTTGAGGCTGCGTGGGGGCCTGCTTGCGTGAGTAGGCGTGGTTGGTTGGCTTCACGCCATCAGAACAGAGCCTCTGCCCTGCTCTGTCACAGCACGCTGGTCATGTGCCGTGTCACACGGACTTCGTCATTTGGTCTGGCCGTGGGCGGGGCAGCAGTGACACTCAGGGCGTCTGGCTGCTGGCCTTCAGCGGGGGATGGCCTCTGTAGGCTGTACTGTTTCTGGCAGGGCCCTGAATTGCTCGCAGTCTCATCGCGGATGCAGAAGTGGACGTTTTGGGCCGCTCAGCTGCGAGGTGCTTGGCTTTGTGTTCATTCTCACTCACGCTCTCCCTGGTCTGCCAGGTCCCCGTGTCACCAGCCCTCCATGACAGTGGAACATCTCACCTCTGCCGGCTGACAGCTGCTGCTCACTGGAGGGAGAGAGCTCGTCTTCACCGTTGCTTCTGAACTAACTGCAGTGATGATGGCTGCGCAGCAGCACAGGAGTGGGGCTGGGCTGGGCAGGGGCTCAGGCAGCTGGTGCCCTCTGGCCTTTTCTCGCCCTTCCCGAGGCAGGCTTGGCACTATTTCTTTGTTTATCCAGGGCTGCTTTTGAGGATTGGGCTTTCAGCGAAGAGGGTTCTGTAAAAATAACTTTAAAAAAACCAAAAACGCAGACAGGAAAGGAATATCCTGTGATTTTAAGATGTAAATGTCCTTGGAGACTTGAGGCCACACAAGCTCTTGCAGCCTTGGTGTCACTGCAGCTGCACGCCATGCTAGTGACTTGCTCTACTGACACCTGTAAGTTGGTATTTGTTAAACCTCATTTATAAAAGCTCCTAAATGGGCAAAGGCTACTTGGTTTCCAAGTGTTTGCAAGTGGGTTGAAGTCCATGTCTGGGCTGTTGGTTTTAAGCTAAGGAAGCAGTCTGTGCTCCCCCCCAACCCCGTCCACAGACTCTGTTCTTACTGAGCTACTTGCAGGCTGAAGTCCTCACAGCAGCAAATACCAGCTGCAGGGGTGCCAGGTGTCTGTGCTAAGGGGCCAAGCTTCGCGAGCTTGGAAATGGCAGCTTCTGTCCTCTCAGTGGAGGCTGGAAGTGGGTTGTGGGCTTCTAAAGGAGGCGAAGAGATTTGTAGCAAACAAGTTGATGTTGACGAGTTTATTTCCTGTGTGGCCTGGCATCTGGGTGTTTACAGGGCAGTGACCTGAGAGCTGGCTAGGACCCATGTCCTTACCGAAAGCTAAGGTGCCTTCTAAACTTCTCATGTAGATGACTGTTGATAGTGGCTACATTCCCTAAACTAGCTTTACTGCTGAAAATACAACTAGTCACCTGTAAGATTTAGAGCTGAGTCACACAGATGAGACTCTGCTCGCGAGACATTTCCCCCTTGAATTAAATGAATTTCCAATTTGACTTGGAAACCTAGCCTGCAGTTCAGAGAAGTAAGCCCTCATTGTTAATAGTTGATGTTGTCTAGTGAGTGGATTCTCCAGGTATTGTCCCTGCATCAGAGGGGAGAAAAGGTTGTCCTGGCCCTTGCAGGGAGGGCACACCAGATTCCTTGCCCAAAGGCTCCCTGTGCTGTGTGGGTGAGGTGGTGCTGGCTGGCTTCATCCCCAGGGGCCTATTTTGCAAATGTTACAGACTGATTAAGTAACGAAAACTACTCTTTGGGGATGTAAAATGTAAAAGTCAAGTTAATTCTAGATGTTAGCAAATTTATGTTAATTTGTTTAATTTAAAAAGAAAACTATTACCAAAGTGGAAAGAAAATGTATGGAATTGGGAGAAAATACTTGTAAACCATGTATTTGATAGGGAGTTAATATCCAAAATTATAGAAAGAGCTCATGCAACTCAATAGCAAAAAAACAAATAATGCAATTTAAAAAATGGTCAAGGGACTTGAGTAAAGATTGTCCCAAAGAAGGTTTATGAACGACCAACAGGTACATGGAAGATGCTCAGCATCATGAATCATCAGGGAAGTGCAGATCAGAATAACAGTGAGCTGTGACCTCACACCTGTCAGAGTGGGCTGTTATCAACAAGACAGCTAGCAAGAGTGGTGGGGACGGAGACTGGCACAGCCGTGGAAACAGCGGCGGCGCCTCACAACATGCAAACTGGATCGTTGCGTGAGCTGCAGCCCACACCTGAGCGCTCACCCGGAGAGAGCGGGGCGCCACGGTGGGAAGACAGGCACCGCCACGGCCACTGAAGCAGTGCTGCCGAGAGCTAAGAGAGAGCCGAAGAGATAGACCAGTAAGGGGGGTGCAGCGCAGATACCCAGTGGACTACCACTCAGCCATAAAAATGAGGCGAGCCTGCCATCTGCAGCAACACGGAGGGGCCTTGAGGGTATTATGTAAGTGAGATCAGTCAGAGAAAGACAAACGCCCTTAAGTGTGGAGTCTAAAACAAAACAGAACACTGAAGTCATAGGAAAGAGGCAGAAGGAGGGGAGAGGGGAACTCGAGGAAGGTGGTCAAGAGGTACAAACCCAGCTGTAAGACAGCTGAGTCCTGGGTGTGGTGTGCCACACCCAGGAGAGGAAGGCCTGAGAGTCTTCAGGGAAAGGAGAGGGTGTTTTCCTTTTCTTTTGTTTGTTTGTGTCTAATGAGAAGATGGACATCAGCTGAACCTGGTGTAATCATTTCACAGTGTCTGTTAATCAGACCATCATGCTGTACACCTTCGATTTATATAGTAATCTAAGTTATTTTTCAGTAAAATGAAAAAAATACCGAAGTTGACTCTAAGATCTAGTTGTGGGAATGCAGAGGGCGAGCCTGCCCACTGCCCGCCTGGGGACCGCTCTGCGCCTGTCCTTGTTAGTATATCTGTACCTGCATTTGCTTAAAAAGATAACAAGGTAAACACAGTTTATAAGTTGAGGTTATACAGAAGCAAGTATTAAGTGCTGATGAATCTAGGAAGTCAGCTGCTTTAAATAGCCTTCAGTTTCATTAAAAGTCACTTTGAGTACCAGGATATTTTTTATATCGGGTCATATTTGTTTTATGCAGGAACAGACCTGCCTTCTAGTGACCCTACACTTTCCCGAGGTCAGTTATCTGACACTGAAACCCTTAAGGACTGAGTCTCCAGGGACTGAACGTTGGGTGGGGGACACACGGGGAGCAGGAGATGAGAGTCCTTGCCCGTGGTGGGATGGTTACCTGCTTGGGATCGTTGATGTTGGTGCCCAGGTGTGTCGCTGTGAGATGTCTCAGTTTAGGTGTGGTGAGCTTTCCAGATCACCTCGTCCTGGAGAACTTCAGAATAATCAAGGCTTCGTTCTGCTGAGGGGTGGTGCTTTGAGGTTAGCGTTACAGTGAGGGTTTTTCATTACTTATCTAGAATTGGTGATGACAAAGGTAGGAAGCAGCTGCTGGTTGGTGGCAGACTTTACCAGGAGTGGGTGCGTGTGAGCACCACTCTGCAGCAGCCCAGGAGCAGCGCCACCAGCGCGTGCCTGTCCCCCCGCCAGGGTGCTGCCCGTTGGGGCAGGACGTCCAGGTTGCCTCCACTGGCAGCCAGGCCCCGAGAACTTGTGGGGAAGGTTCACATGTGGGCTGAAGGCATCAGGTTGGGTAAGGGTGCAGGGCCTTTATTTTTTACTGAGGTGTTTGGAATAGGATGTCTTATTTTTAGACAGATTTGAGGGATTTCAAAAGAAAAACCAACTCCATTGCTTTGGTTTTGCTTACCCTCCAGTTCTTGTCTATCCCTGTCTCTCTCTCGCAGTTAGTGTCCGTTAGGGTGTTTGTTCACACGTGCCCTCCAGTTTTGTCGGACATGACTGTAAAGGTAAGGTCCGTGAGGCTTGGGGACTGCCAACCCGGAGGGCCCCGTGTGTGCTACTCCCCAGAACCCACATCCAGGCTGGATGGGCGAGCACCCCGTCACTGCTGCTGTGCCCTGTCCGTGGTGTCCCGATGGAGACTGTTCCTGTAGAGGTGGGCACACAACCAGCACTCCCCACAGTGAGCCATTCCCTCTTCCCTTGGTTTCTCTTGAAGCCAGAAGAAAACACGCCAAAAAACAAATATAAGGTCTGATTTTTCAGATTTAAAATTTATCAGTCATGGGACCTGTTTTCCCATGGAGCACAGCTAATAATATTCAAAGATATATTGTCACCAGTGCTCTGACAGCACGTGGGTGAAAGAAGAGAAATGCAGGTTGGAGAGAGAAGGGAATTCTAGCTCTGTCCCCACAGTCTCCCACATCCAGGGAAGCCAGTCAGTCCAGGCCCTCACCATTGAGAAAGCTTAATGCTTCTTACTCGTGGGTGAGAACTTTGTGTTTGGTGTGTGGGCTCAGGGAGGACATAGTAGAAGCAGACTCATTAGGAAGGGGGCCCCTCGTCTTAGATGCCTTGACACTGACCCGTGCTTTCTGGAAGCAGCTTAGAAAGCTCTTGCCTGCTGTGTTGGTTTTGCCTTTCACATGTTCATTTTTAGGTGGAGTCCTCTCTAGGCACTCTTTGGTGTAGAGGTGGGGCTGTTACCTGGATCTATATGTTCTTAAACTTTCTCATCCTTTGTTGTTGTTCAGTTGCTGAGTTGTATCCAACTCTTCGTGATCCCATGGACTGCAGCATGCTAGGCTTCCCTGTCCTTCACTGTCTCCTGGAGTTTGCTGAAATACATGTCCATTGAGTTGGTGATGCCATCCAACCATCTCATCCTCTGTTGCCCCCTTCTCTTCCTGCCCCCAATGTTTCCCACCATCAGTGTCTTTTCCAGTGAGTCAGCTCTTTGCATCAGGTGGCCAAAGTATTCTCATCCTTTGGTTATAAAAAAATTTTTATTGTGGTAAGACTTCCCTGGTGGCTCAGATGGTAAAGCGTCTGTCTACAGTGCCGGAGACCCAGGTTCGATCCCTGGGTTGGGAAGGTCCTCTGGAGAAGGCAATGGCACCCACTCCAAGTACTCTTGCCTGGAAAATCCCGTGGACAGAGGAGCATGGTAGGCTACAGTCCATGGGGTCGCAAAGAATTGGACCCAACTGAGCCACTTCACTTCACTTCACTTATTGTGATAAAATAAGATAAAATGGACCATTTTAACCAGTTCGAAATGTCCAATTCAGTGGCATTAAGTACATCACCAGTGTCATTTGACCATTACTGCTGTTTCGGAACTCCTTCACCTCTGCTCAGGGAGACTGTCCTGGCTTCCCTTCCCCCATCTCTAGGAAACTGACGTTGTCTAGAGGGCCCTGGACGTGGATTCTGTAGACGTAGCCCTTTGTGCCTGGCTTCTTCTCCTTAGGATGATGTTGGCATGGCTTATCCCTGTTGTGGCGTCATTTCCTCCCTTGTAAAGGCTGTGTTGTATGTATAGAGCACATTTTGTTTCTCCGTTTCTCTGTTGATGGTTAGGTTTGCATGTTTTGGCTGTGCTGAATAGTGCTGCTGTGAGCATGAGTGTGCAAGTCCTGGTTCAGGTTCCTGCTCTCAGTTCTTTAGGTGCACACCCGGAAGTGGGATTGGTGGATCACACGGTGGCTCTGTGTCTGACTTTGGAGGAACTGCCAGAGTGTTTTCCACAGCAGCTGCACCAGTAACACTCTTCTTTTTTTTTAAGGAGCCCTTTTTTAAAGGAGGACAGAATGGTAAAATAAACATCCTGTATGTATCATTTAGATTTAACAGTTAGCATTTTGCCATATTTGCTTAATTACTATGTTGTTGAAGTATTTTCAAGCAAACTACAGGTCCATAAAAACTTCATGTAGGCCAGTTGCTCACATAATCACGTTACCTTTGTCATACTTAATAAACAATAATTCCCTATCATCTGATATCCAGTTTAACGAGTACTTTTAGTTGATTTTGTAAGTACCTATTATTAAGTTCAGCAAACTTGAGTGGAAAAAAAAAGTTTTAAATATTTCCTTCAATTAAAAATTTTTATTTATTTATTTGGTAGCACTGGGCTGTAGTTGAAGCATGTGGGATCTAGTTCCCTGACCAGGGATTGAACCCAGGCCCCTTGCATTGGGAGCACAGAAATCTTAGCCACTGGACCACTAGGGAGTCCATTTCTCCAATTTTCTAGTATGAAAATTGTCAGAAATATACAGTCAGGAAGAGTACAGTGATCACCCATGTGCTACCATCTGGATTCAACTCTTGTTAATAGTTTGCCCTGTTTGCCTTGTCTGTGGGGTGTGTACACCGCCTGGCAATTTGGAAACAAGAGGTAGGCCTTCTGGCATCTCACCCTCACCAATATCTTGAGCTGTTCAGTGCTATGGGCTACAGCACAGCTTGCGGGGGCCCTACTTAGGTCCTGGCTGACTCCAAGCCGTGTTTACACCTTTCCTTTAGGGTCTTTAGCATCAGGCACCCTGTTTGTTTCTTACTCCTGAAGCCAGATCATTCACCCGTAGATGGAAGAACATCCTTGAGTTGTCTAGCTCTGGGGTCTGACTTCTTGTTCTTCTGTCCTGTGTTTCCTGTTAACTGGACGTTTGGTTGAAAGTCTGGATTAGAGTTGGGTTAAACATTTTTACCTTTTTGGGTAAAATTTTTGGTTCACAATATTCAACTACTGACAAAAGGTCGCCCCACTGATGGCTTCTAGGTTGCAGAAGGGCTTGTGTGTCATTCTAGTAGAAAGACCTCGTGGTCCCACCTTAGCCAGGTGGTGAAACGCAGTGTCACCGATCCCGTGCTTGGCATTGTCCGTGAGCTGTGCTGGTGGTTTTTAGACTTTTTATTTATTTATTTCTGGCTGCACTGGGTGTCTGTTGCTGCGTGTGGGCTTTCTTCAGCTGTGGCAAGCAGGAGCTGCTCTCTAGTTGAGGTGCACAGCCTTCTCATCATGGTGGCTTCCATTGCTGTGGATCACAGATCCTAGGAGCTTGGGCTTCAGTAGTTGTGACCCGTGGGCTTAGTTGCCCCGTGGCATGTAGGGATCTTCCTGGACCAGGGATTGAACCTGTGTCCCCTGCACTGGCAGGTGGACTCCCAACCCCTGGAACTCCAAGGAAGTCCTGTGCTAATGTGTAACCTGTGTTAGTGACCACAGGCAGTGAGGAAGCCTTGCTTGGGTCCTGGTTTGGAGGGAGAGGACAGAAGAGCTTTAAAGAAAATGTTTTGAACTATGTGTCAGTTACACCTCAATTAAAGTGTTTTGAGGACACATGGACATATAAATATGAACCAGGTGTCAGGTGGTATTGGTGAGTCATTGTTAATTTGCTCAGGATTAAGAGTGGTTTCTTGGTGGAAGAGGCCACAGAGGCTGCTCGTGGGTGGACTTTCACCCGTTTGACCAGCTGTGTGTGATCCCGGGTGACGGCCCGTGCACCCCTGTGTGTGTGTCTCTGCCCAGAGGGAACGCTGCAGTGCACAGTGTGTCTGGTCCCCACTCAGCACTTCTGATGCCTCAGAGAGCCCACTGTCTCCGGACTTGAGGTCTGCTCCGCTGTGAGCACAGCGAGGAGCGCTTCCAGGGGGCACTTCCAGGGTGCGCACCAGGTGATCCGAGGGGACATGGAAGTAACCCCAGCAGTTGGACAGGCGTGTGCGTGTGGGCCTTGCTGGCCTAGGGCTTTCAGATCAAATAGAAAGCAAAAATGCCTCTGCTTTGGACTGTTAAGAGTTGTGGTGATGGGGTAGATCACCCCTGCTGTGATGGCCAAAGCTGTACTGTCTTGTCTTCCCACAGTTTTTTTTTTTTTCTTTCCACTTTAGTCTTTATGCTCGAGTTTCTGTTGAAAATAAGGTTTTCTCTGTGGGCTGGCATAGGAAG
This sequence comes from Ovis aries, assembly GCF_016772045.2. Classification (NCBI taxonomy): domain Eukaryota; kingdom Metazoa; phylum Chordata; class Mammalia; order Artiodactyla; family Bovidae; genus Ovis; species Ovis aries. The sequence continues at coordinate 13,977,599 of NC_056067.1, read as the reverse complement.
TCTTGGTTCCTGTCCCCCAGTGCTGAGCTCCAGGGCTCTTCCTTTACATCCCTTGGGTGGCCTCGTGCATGTAAGTGTGAGTTTGTGTGGATAGATGCTTTTCTGTACTTTGTTTTGTTTCCCACTTATTCTTTGAGTTTGTTCTGTGTTAATATCTGTGGAGCTGCTTCATGTTTTCCATCATGGTAACGTATATGTGGCACAGCTTACCTAAATTGCCTGTTCCTGATGGACATTTTCTTGTTTCCAGCATCTTGCTGTGACAGAATGACAGCTTTGTGCATCCTTCTGGTATGAGTGTCAGCTGTGGGTTCTGTTCCTAGGATTGTGAGGTCAGGGCTTTACTGAGACTGTGTTGGCTCACAGCCCACCAGTGGGATCCGAGTGCTTTTGATTTGTTTTAAAAGCAGCGCAGTTCTGACCTTTGAGAGGTTTATCAGAGTAGCCAGGCTTTCTGAACAGGTGAAAGCTTCCATACATTGAGGGACTGGTATTTGGTGGGTGTTTGTATTTTAGAGATTTCTCTTTAGAAAAGGCTGAAAAAGTCACTGGGTAGAGAGTTAGTCTTACTGAAATTTGTCATGGTTTTAGTTTGTAGTTAATGCTGCAGCATCCGCATGTTTATTAGCTCGTGAAGGTCCTTTTGGACCACAGAGACCGCATAACCATGGTGAGTGCCAGCCCCTCCAGACTCAGTCACCTTCAGACCGGCGTGTGGGTCAGGAGGGGAGGGGATGGTATCTCGCAGGCTATCTTTCTTCTCTTTGGGTTGGAGAGTTTCCAGACATAACTGGAAACTGTTCTGGGGAAGGAATACCAGTCAAGGTGCAGGGGTGCTGGGCCTTGTGTTGGTCGTGGGGCCAGTTGCTGGCCCAGGCCTTTTCTCTGGCCTGTGTGAGGATAGCAGTGATCACAGTGCTGTTGGCAGGCGAGATGCTGGAGCTTCTTTGTGGAAGAACCAGTCACCCCTGGCCAGGCGGGAGATGGGGCAGCCCGGTGCCCGTGTCAGCCGCGTCCGCTGAGTCAGGACTCGCGGGGCTGCTCGGAGGCGGGTGTGGCCCCGCGAGCCGCACAGCTTTCCTCGTGCGCCAGGTTTGCTGTGTGCAGTCCTTCCTCAGAGTTCTGAGCTCTGTCGCGCCATGAGACTGTCCTCATGGTGCTGAGCCCCTAAGGCTGTGGCAAGATACAGGCAGCCTTAGGGGTGTGGAAGACAGGGACTTTTGAATTTGATTCTGGTTTTTGAGAAGTGGTTGATGTGCCTAAATTGTGTTTGTAACTTGGTGGTTTTGATGAGAGAAGGCATTGGCTAAGATGGTTTTGTTCTTAGAATTTGTATATTTCTATCTTTTCATCTTTGTCTTGCTCAGCTGTTTTTATGTCTGATCTTTCTTCAAACTTCTGAGGGTATTTCTTGATCCATGTAGATACTGGAGAAAAGATAAGTTTGATTTGATTGTAATTTTTGTATTTGTTGACTTGCTTTTGTGATGTCATCTGCCACTTTTTTCTCATTTAAAGATGGAAGACCCAGCATGCTTTATTGACAGTAATATTTAGTGCTCATGAAATAGCCTTCAAATTTCTGGGGTGAGTAATATAATACAAAGTACTTTAGAACATAAGGAAAAGTTGTATGGATGGTGAATAAATAATTAGCATTAACATTATGGATGTTGTTTACCTGGTTCTTTGTCAAAATGTTTTTCCTGACTGTAGCATTTTATTGTAATGGAGAATAATTTTCATGTAAAACTGATTGCCTTGTATTTCCTTTCTGGTTGCTGTGGAAACAGTCCAGCGTGGTGGTGAGTGCTCGTTGGGGTTGAGCTACCAGGCCTCCTGATGGGCGCTCGGCAGTTCAGTGCAGTGTGGTTCAGCTTCCCTTTGAGTGACAGAACGCTTTCTGTTCTGGTGTTCTTCTCTTGAACTTTGTGTCCAAGAGGCCTGTACTCCCTTTTGGCAACGTGTCCCCTGTCGTTACTTGTTTGTGTGAGGAGGTGGAGCAGGAGGGGCTGGCGGGTGCGCACGACACCTCACAGGTGACCGTGGAGGCTTGAGCGCCCGCTGCGCGGAGTCTGGGGTCCTCGCTCGGGCTCACCTGGTCAACGGCCAGGCATTGGGAGAGTGGTCCCCTCCTCACACCCTCGGGGGCTGCTTCTGCCCCTCCTGGCCCTGGAGCCCCCTCCCAGGCTTGCATCTTGAGCCTCACGCCAGCCGCCCTTCTCCCACCCAGGCCCGGGCATGCGCTGAGCGTCCTTCCTGGGCGACTTCTGGGATGGGGCCTCTCAGAACTCTGGCTCCTGGATCTGGCTGCGTGGTGCCCATGCTCCCCGCCCTCTTGGGCCTGCTCGCACATGTGGGATCTCGAGGCTCAAGTGTATACCTGCCTGGGTGGTGATGGGTGTGTTAGGGAACCCCAGACGGGGCTCTGGGCTGAACCCCCCTCCATACTCCAGGCTCCTCTTGCAGGAGGTGGTAGAGGGTGATCCTGACTGCAGCTCTCAAGCCTCTCGCTCCTCCAGCTGGGCTCAGCCTCTGTGTGGGGCGTTCTCTGAGGTCTCTCTCCGTGTTTTCCTGTAAACACCCTCCTTCCTGTCTCTCTTCTCAGCTCTCTCCCCGTCATCCCTCCCTTACTGCTGGTCCTTCTCTCCCTTTTGCCTGGGTCCCTGATGCTTCCACAGTTACCAAAGTGAGTTTCTGAAATGGAGCTCTGACTCCATTGCCCTTTTCCTTAAGGAGATGGCCCTCTTCCAGGTCTTAAGCTGAGTGCTTCCTGCCTGGGAGCCCCTTCTCCCCTGGCCCCGTGTCTGGTGCCACCCGCTCACCTCAGGCCTCTGCCCCCCAGTCAGCTTCTCCATGTCACGCCTGCTCCTTTGGTGGCTGTGCCCTCGGCACCCCCTTGGTGGATTCATCCCCCATCTCCAGGGGCTGTCCCTGCTCCCCTCTCTGGTTGTGGGTTCCTGTTCTGTGTAAGAGTTGTGCTTCAGTGAACTGTCTGCCCCCATGAAGCTGTTTTGGTGCATGGTGGTGGCCCCCCGGAGTAGGTGTTGTGGCGGCCGTCGCCTCTGGCTGTCTGGACCCCACTGCGTCTCCCTTGCTTCTGTGTCCATCCCCATGCTGGGCTCCATGGCTTGGGTTTGTTGTGGGAGTCTGAAGTGATTTCTTTTTAGTTACTGTCTGTATCGCCTAAATATCACACCCAACTTACAGATTTTGGCACCCTCTTCCCACTTGTGTGCAAAAATAAGAATGTGTTGTGCCCAGCCTTGGCACGTGGAGAGGGTGCTCGGCCACTCTGCTTGACCCCTGCTCTTTTGCCTCCTGCTGAGCTGTGCCTTTTTGCGCCCTGGCCCTGGGCGTACACTAGGCAGCTCCATCTCAGAGAGAAGGTAGGATGCCTGCCGTTTCATCTGGAGCGTCCACCACCTGCCCTTTTCCTTCTCTGTCCCCACCTCTGCCCATTCCTGCGTGGTGGAACCTGTGTGGTGGCACTCTGGAGAGCCCTCTTGTTTGTTTACAGATCTTTATCTGTGAGTGATGATGTATGTCTGGTACTTGGGGAAAAGTGCTAATTATACTAGGTTTATTCCTCATGGACCGTTACGGCAGAGGGTGAATACAGTGTAAAAATTAAGATAAAGTGAGTGCTGTGGTGCTCTGCACAGTTGTGGACACCGCTAAGCTGCCCCATTTGTGGTGGGCAGGGCCTGGAGGTTAGGGTACTAAGGCCCTGAAGCAAATACATAGCTAGAGAAGGGTTCCTTTTCCCTCTTCTGTCTGTTGCCACATGGGACCTGAGGGTATGATTTGGGTGGTGGGTTGTACCTTAAACCCCCTGTTTTGTGCTTCCTCCTGACCATGGCCGCATGCTTTTGCTCAGGGTGGCCTCTGCAGAGCCCTTCCTATGGGGCACCAGGCCTCTGGGGCAGTTCGGTGTGTTCTTGCTGTGTTGTGAGCCTTCCTTGACTTGCTGTCATCACCTGGCTCAGATTTGTGTTTCTGAGGGTGTGAAATCTGGGTGCTCAGGGGCTAAGGTTACTAGTCCTTTGAGTTTTGTGCTCAGTTGCTCAAAGACTGTGGCAGGGAAATTATTGGAAATTCCAGAGTCTCTAGTTTGCAGTTCAGTAGTGCTTTTCAGTTTAGGATATAGAGGAGAAGAGATTGATTTTTACCCTTCCTGAGGCTGGTACTCTGCTTCTCCTTGAATCTGTTAGCTTCCTTTGTCAGTTTTTCTACCACTTCTGCCCACAGAGCCCATGGTCACCTGTCTGCATCCGCAGCCTGGCCACTGGGCACCCTGTCCTGAGACTGCTGGGCCCCGGCTGTGGCACCTTGGACTTCCTCTGTAGAGGTTAGGTGGGGTCAGAGCCAGGACCGAGCGTGGGTCATTGCATCTCTTGTTCTGATTAGAATTGGGATTACATCTGCCTCTCAGTGCTGCCCCCCGCCCCCCCCCCCACCATGAACTGATGACTGTTAAAGCAGCCACCACACAAGCCCTAAAATTATGATAATTTTGCTTATCTTTCCTCACCTGTTTCCCTTGGCCAGGGGTGACCTTTGATGCCAGCTAAGTGTTGTTTTGTTCCAGCTTTACTCAGGTGTTACTGACATGCAATAGACTGTACTTACTATGAAATTGTGTGGTTTTAGCACGCTTAAGAAAGTGAATGTATCTTTCACCCCCAGAGTCCAGGGCCCCTCCCCCACCCCATCCCTGTCTTGCTTTTGACTTGCTGCAGGGTACTTTGTGTTTTCCAGAACTTTATGTAGATGGGATCTGTTTTCCTCTCCATCACCCTTGTGCTTGGTGGAGACTCGGCTGTGTCCGTTTGGGCACGCGCCTCTGTCGGTTGCCTCTTTCCCTGTCTCTGACTGCAGCACCCCCACGGTTCCTGGAGCTGCACAGAGAGGCCTGCAGACTGTTTTCTTTCTCAGACTCTTATTTCCTGCTTTTTGTCACATTGCACAGAGAAGCTGGCTGGGGTTTTGGTTGGGGTCGCATTGACTCTTAAGTTGAGCAGCCTGGAGCCTCCTGGCCATGGATGCTGGGTCTCTCTCTGCCGACTCTGTGTCCTGTGTTCTCCTTCAGTGGGGTTTCAGTTGTCAGGTTCAGAGTCTTATACATCTTTTGTCACATTTTCCTCTAAAGTAGTTCATGTTTTGATGCTGCTGTAAATGATATTTTTAAAAAATTTCCTTTTTTTTAAAAACTGCACTGTGTGGCTTGTGGCATTTTAGTTCCCCAACCAGGGATTGAACCCAGGCCCTCAGCAGTGAAAGCTCTGAGTCCTAACCACTGGCTCACTGGGAAATTCCCAAAATTACTATTATGTTGTGCTAATAGAGAGGTCAAAATTTTTTATTAACCTTGGATCCTGGCACCATGCTAAACTCAATGGCTGGTTCTGGTGGCTCTCTGCTCGGTTTGATTGTCTTGTCTCGAAGATGACGGTGCCGCCCACACAGGAAGGCCGCTTTACTTCTTTCTTTACTCTGGTGCCTTTTTGTCTCCTCTTGATCTGACTGCCCTGACCAGACCCTTCAGTGCAGGGATGGAAAAAAGCAGGGCCAGTAGCCACCCATCTGAGACTTGTTCCTGACTGTGGGGAAGCCATCACTTTTCACCATTAACTGGGACTTGCCATTAACTAACTGTAGGGTTTTCATAGGCTGAGGAGGTTCCCTTCTATTCCAGGTATGCTCAGTTCTTTTTTTTTTTTTTTTTCTCCCTTTATCAGGAATGGACATTGGATTTTATAAAAAAAACTTTTTGCGGGACTTCCCTGGTGGTACAGTTGTTAAGAATCCACCTTGCAGTGCCGGGGACTCGGGTTCAAACCCTGGGCTGGGAACTAAGATCCCACATGCCACAGAGCAACTAAGCCTGCACACCACAGCTGTGGAGCCCATGGGCCACATGGAGAATCCATGTGCTGCAAGGAGAGACCCCACATGCCACAACAAAGGCCCAGCACAGCCAAATAAATGTTAAGCAAAACAAAACAGAACCCACACTTTTCCCACATATTTGAGTTGATTGTATGATTTTGCTTTTCTAGTTTGTAAAATCTGTGAATTACATGGATTGTGTTTTGAGTATGAAACCAATCTTGTTTTTGAGAGTTAAACCCTTAGTTCCATGGGCTAATTGACTGTCTTGGTGGCTGGCTGACAGGTGGCAGGGCGTGCGTCCCTCGACATGCTTCCCGGACGGTGAACCAGAGGGCAGGTGCCACGTGACCCCCGAGGCCCAAGCTGCATAATGTCACTTCTGTCCCATCCTGCCAGGCAGAGCATGTTGTGGGGCAGCCCATGTTGAAGGGGTGTGAAACGGAGGTGCTGCTCGCCTCGCAGTCTGCCGTTGTGGATGACACCGCAGGGAAGATGCCTTTCCACAGTCATCTGGGGGCACAGGCTTTCTACAGCACACCCCAGATCTTCTTGCTCTTGCTGTAGTTCCTCTAACTACCTTCTGGTTCTGTGTTTTGGTTTTCCTTTTCAAGTTAACACTAAACTAGTGGATCCTGACTCCAGTGTCAGGAGTGTTAAGTAACTTGGGGAGTGGGAATTCCTCGGTGGTCCAGTGGTTAGGACTCAGTACTCTCACTGCCGGGGCCTGGGTTCATTCCCTGGTTAGGGAACTAAGTTTCTACAAGCTGTGAGTCAAGGCCAAAAGAACGAGGGTAGCAATTAACTGAGTCGTTGTGTGTGACTTCTACAAATTCAGTGTTACCTTGTGATATCTTGGCTGACTGTATATCCATGTGGATTTGTGTATGCACACACGTGTGTGCGTGCAGGTGGGCTGATGGGGCAAGTGCTGCTCATGGCCCTGTGCACGGTGCACTCTTCCTTCTCATCTGACAGCTCCTTTGATGCTGAGTTTACGAGGTCAGACTGTTCATTAAGGGCTTGGCCTAGCTCTCCTAAGCTTAGGCAGCAGTTAAGCTTTGTTTTTTCCCTTTGATGTCAGTGTGATTTTCTTCCAAAATTTGCTTAGATTTAGCCAACACGTAATGCTAACATTTGTCAAGTGCTTAGCTGTTTGTGTGCCAGTTATCACCCCAGTGCTCGGTATCCGCCTGGTGATCTTGTGTGGTTGGCAGGATGGTTCCTGCTTGACTGATGGCCAAACTGAGGCTTAGTGAGAGGTTAAGGAGTCAGGTTCTCAGGTTTTAGATAAATTTGAGAGTCATTTCTTCTTCAGACAGTTGAACTGCCCGCAAAGTTGGACTTGTTACAGAAAAGTAGTAGCGGCATGAGGTGGCTGCCCCACGGCATCCCGCCAGGTTCAGATACAGCCTTGTTCTCACAGTCCCTGTTGCCGTCAGCATCCTGACATTTCTGAACGTGTGAGTGGTGATTGGAGCTGTGGCTGTGACTTCTTGGGAGTCACCAAGAACCCTGTGTTTGTTTCTGGACACAGGCAGACTGGGGGCGTGTGGAGTGAGTGGGAGCAGGGGGCGGCTATTCTCTGGCCAGCACACAGCTGTGCTGCTCGAGTGGTTCCAGCACCGGTGCCCTGAACATCAGCGCTTTCCAGACCCCTGTCCTGTGTCACATGGCATCTGACAACAGTCTGATTCATGATTCTATGTAGGTCATCTCTTAGGACTTTGTGTTGACTTGTAGGGTTTTTGCCTTTTGTGGGCGTCTGATTTGGGTTTGACTTTCTCATCTTGGTATTTGACTTTCTCATCAGTATTTAGTAGCTCTTCAAGCATGCAAACTTGTCTTTTTTTAAATTCATCTCTTAAAGGTTTCCTATAAGGGGCCAGGTAGTAACTGTTGTAGACTTTGGGGTGCATGGCCTCCATTGTACCTGCTCAGCTCTGCCATGGACGCCTCATATGTAACAAAGGAGCCTAGCTGTGTTCCAGTGAAACTTGATTTATTGAAACTGAAATGTGAGTTTCATGTAATCTTCTCTTGTCACAAAATAGTCTTTATTTTTGGATCAGATGCACATATAAAACCATTCTTAGATTGTGGACTGTGTCAAAAACAGCAGTGGGACACGCTTGCCCCCTGACCCTCACTTGCTAAACCCTGACACATTGGATGAGTTTGGAAGTGCATCAGTTCATTGATTTTTGTCCTTGCAGCTTTCTTTTAACTGCAGCAGTCTTGACTTCGGGCCTTCTTACAGATTGGATGAAAAGCTGTGACCAATCTAGAAAACATATTAAAAAGCAAAGATATTACTTTGCCAACAAAAGTTTGTCTAGTCAAGGCTATGGTTTTTCCACTAGTCATGTATGGATGTGAGAGTTGGACTGTAAAGAAAGGTGAGCACTGAAGAATTGATGCTTTTGAACTGTGGTGTTGGAGAAGACTCTTGAGAGTCCCTTGGACTGCAGGGAGATCCAACCAGTCAATCCTAAAGAAAATCAGTCCTGAGTATTCACTGGAAGGACTGATGCTGAAGTAAAAACTCCAGTACTTTTGCCACCTGATGGGAAGAACTGACTCATTTGAAAAGACCCTGATGCTGGGAAAGATTGAAGGCAGGAAGAAGGGGACCACAGAGGATGAGATGTTTGGATGGCATCACCGACTCGATGTACGTGACTTTGAGTAAACTCTGGGAATTGGTGGTGGACAGGGAGGCCTGGTGTGCTGCAGTCCATGGGGTTGCAAAGAGTTGGACATGATTGAGTAACTGAACTGAACTGAGTTTGCTGTGTGGTTTCCTTGGACATGGTAATTGATCTGTCTGATCTGGTCAGCTGCTGATACATTGGTCTGGTTCTCAGTGCTGTTGTAGATTTTTTTTTTTTTTAAGATGTTTGCCACTTTTAAGAAATTTTAGACTGAAGGATATAGTCCACTATTGTAACGTACTAGTATCGATCTTTCTTGCAACAGGAAGTACTTTCTTTCTCCAAGCATGTTTTGAGTGGTTCAGAAGAAACAAATTTTTTCCTCATGTTGAAAGCTGTGGAAATATTAAACTTTTAACAGTTAACATCATGCACATATGCCAGCTTAAGGAATTAATTTTGAGTTGTGAACTGAACACTTTGTGGAGTAGCACATTGGGATGCAGTATTTATAATGATTGATGAGTATTTATAATGAGGCTGCTTGTGAAATGAAGCTGTGACAAGAGTAGTATCTTGTTGATTGAAGGGATGCTGAGGGGCCTTTGCAGAACCCGGGGACACTTCATGACTGGGGATTGGGGGTGGGAGCTGCGCTGCTGGTCAGTGAGTGTGGCTCAGAGGAGAGCACTCCTGATACAGCTTCACAGCGTAGTGGAAATGACCGTGGAAATTAATCAGAGGAGGCGTTTGTCCTTATTTTCCTAGATTAGGAGAAAAAGTTTGGAGAATTTAGGTAAGTAAAATAGAATGGTATAGTTTGTGGTTGTGTGAATTTTTCCTTGTTTAGTAAAACTATATTCAAGCTAGATTATTGCCTACTTGAGTTTTCTTTTTATTATGGTAAAATACAAAGCAGCCATTTTAGAGTATAATTCTGTGGCATCATGTTAACGTTATTGTGCAGCCCTCACCGCCACCATCTGTTTCCAGAACTTGATCGTCATCCCTGACTGAAACGCTCTTCCCAGGAAACTTGCGGCCCCCAGCGCCCCACGCTGCTGCTCTCTGTCCGTGAATGTGACTTCCTTAGGGACATGTGATGGAGTCAGACAGCATTGTCCTTTTGTGTCTGCTTACCTCACTGGGTTGGGAAGATCCCCTGGAGGAGGGCATGGCCACCCACTTCGGTATTCTTGCCTGGAGAATCACCAGCAGAGGAGCCTGGTGAGCTCCAGTCCATGGGGTCACAAAGAGTTGGACAGGACAGAGCGACTGAGCGCAGCACCTCGCTGAGTGTCCTGTCTTTAAGGTTTATCCAGACTGCATGACGCTGGTCCTCGCGTGGCTGGGCCACGGGCAGTGTGTGTTGTTGTCAGTGGTGGGGGGGCCAGGGTTGTGAGCGGCACGTTGCACGCCTGCTGCCCTGTGCGGCGTGCTCCATCCTCCCAGCAAGGGCTGTCTTGTTGCTCTGATCCGTCCTCTACATGTTATAGAATCCATGCTGTGTTATTTTTGCTTTAAATGGCTACTTTTCTTCTAAAGGAGATTTAAATAAAAAGGTTAAAAGGTTTTAAAACCTAGACTTGAAGAATTTTTTAGGTCAGCTAAATTATATGGTGTAGTTAGCAGTTCTGTAAGATTCAGAAGTTAAAACAGTGGAGAATCTGGGTGGTTGCTGTTTTCGTTCTCCGTCCCTTTCTGTGGCGTGCTCACTGGGGACTCAGGTTTGAGGTTTTCCAGCTTCTGTCTGCCTTACCGTGTGTTTCTTCTGCCGTTGTTTGGGAGGTCCTCTGAAGGCTGACCCTGTTCTCCCAGTGCTTTTTGTCGGCGTTGCTCCGCTGGTTCTGACATGCGCTGTCTCCACCAGAAATCTGTCCTGCTTGTCCTCAGCCCTCTATGTGGAACAGGCCTTTTCCTCTGAAGGCTGAGAGTTTAGGTAACTTAGTTTATAATGCAGCATAGTGTCTTTTAAAAGTGTTCCTATTTCCTTTATTATTAAAAGCATTTTTATTGTTTATTTCACTTCCGGCCACGCTGGGTCTTGGTTGCTGTGCGGGCTTTCTCTCCTTGCGGTGAGCGGCGGCTGCTTGCGTGTTCCGCAGAGCTTGGACTTCTCACTGTGGCGGCTTCTCTTTCTTGCTGCTGAGCATGGGCCCTAGGGCGAGCTGGCTTCCGTAGATGTGGCCTACAGGCTTCGTTGCCCTGAGACATGTAGAATCTTCCCGGACCAGGGGTCAGACTGGTGTCCCCTGCCTTAGGCAGGTAGATTCTTAACCATTGGAACTGCCAGGGAGCCCAGTGTACAGTGGTTTTGTTCATGTTTCTTTTGCGTGGCGTTTGTTGAGCTTTATGTGTCTGTGGGTTTGCAGTGTCTCTCAGGTCTTGGCCGTTACTCTTTTCAGATAATTTTCTCCTTCTCCCTTTCTCTTTTGGAGACTCCACTTGTGTGTGCGGCGATTGCCTAAATGTCACCCAGCCCAGTGGTGCCCTGTGTCTTCTAGTTCACCTTTTGGACACTTCTTATTGTTGTGTCTCTCAGCGCACCACTCTTAATTCTTTAATGTCTGCCAGACATTTTTGTCTCAGAGAGTTTTACGTCATACGTTGTAGAAATTTTAATTTGTCAATAGTTTGATTTGAATCCTTCAGATCTTCATCTGTCTGATTAGCAGGTGAGTCTTCAGCATCTGAGTCCAAGTCCGTCTGGCAAGTTCCCTGTTGTTACCCACACTCTCCTGCTTCTCTGCGTGTTGGTCATTTCTGATTGTGTGCCAGGCATTGTTCATTGTACCGTGTTGTGGCTGGATATTTTTATATTACTGTAAACATCCCTGGGCTTTGTTCTTGAGGATAGTCGAGATCCTTTGAGCCGATGGCTTCTTTCAGTTCTTTATTTGCAGCTTTGCTGGATGGGACCAGAGCAGTGATCAGTCCAGGCAGGTGTTGCCATTCCTTGGCCCTCGGCGTCTATGCAGGTCGCTGGTGAGCCTGCCTGGCGCAGCTCTGTCCTCTCCAGGCCCCTCTGCCCGCGCCCTCTCCCTCCCCTGCTCCCCACCTTTCAGGGTCACCCTCCCCTTGTCTGCTGTTCAGTCTGGAGATCGCTATTCCTTCCTTCTCTCCAGGGCGAGGGGGATGAATGTGTTCCTTTTATTCCATGTTGCTCAGAATGGAAGCTGGGATAGATATTTTCCAGAATTTTAGTATTTTTGCTTGAAAGCTTAGATTTCATAATTGACCAAAGATACTTAACAGTTGTTTACTTGAAAAACAAGGTTTGTCCTTCATTTGCCCAAGTCCCATTGGGCCCCCAGGAGACGCCGCAGGCTCAGATGGCCCAGGGAGCCCCAGGCTGTCTTCAGAGGTGTGCTGTGGGCCCTCTTGCTTCTGTCACAGCGTGGACCGCAGTGTTGACATTTAGAACAGTTACATTTTCCTGGTTGAACGGAACAGTAAGGGTTGTTACTGGGCAGGACATTGCGTGTAGAGTTGCAGTCATGTGGCCGTGAGGACTGTGCTGCTGTACGTGTGCCGTGGCAGCAGAGGGGACCTGGCCCTGAGCTCACAGCCCCCCGCTGCTAGGTGAGATGCGTCCAGAGGGGCTAGTGCTGAGCCCAGGGGCTGGAGGGGCTTGAGATATTTTTAAGGTGGAGAAGATGACTGTAAGCTTATTTCTCTTTTGGAGAATTTTAATCCAGTTTTGCTACTTTATGTAAGACAAGTTTGGATTTTGTGTGAAGAAGTGTTGTTGAGCACAGCGGCAGCTTTGTGGCCGGCGGCTTTGGAGATGAGTGGAAGATGTCGATCTCACAGACTCCAGCGGACTCATGACGTTGGTGGAAGCCCTGCTGCAGACTGAATCATGCAGCCTGAGTGCTCAGGTTGTGCAGGAGCCAGGTATATATTTTGAAGAACAGAGTTGACTGGATTTTATTGTAAATAAACTTTCGAAAATCATTTCAGAAGACTCTTGTCTTGGTGCCACTGTCTTCCCTTGGTTGCCTTGTAGCAGCGGGTCCCTCTGAGGACAGAAGGCAGCCGTGCTCTGGCCTCTCTTCCAAGGAGGGCGTCTCGGGGGCTCTGGTGGGGGCTCTCTGTGGGGGCAGCCCGTCCTCAGTGGAGCCTCTGGGCCTTCGCTTGATCTTCCGTTAGCCAGAGCGAGTCATATCTCTTGTCCGTCCGACCTGCGTTGTGTTCCTCAGGGAAGCGACTCGTGTGCCTGTGATGGTTGTAGTGGCATCTCCGCAGGTGCCATCTCCACAGTAACAGTGCTTGTTCTGAAATCTATCGCCAGGTGCATTTCCGCAGTTATCCTACCCACGTGGCTGGCAGCTCCTAGAAGTTCCTGTAGCACTGAATGCCCCAGCCACCACCTATTCTGCTCTTGTCATAGATTAGCTTTGCCTGTTTTATCAGAGTTTCTCATGAACGGACTCAAACAAGATACTCTTTTTGCATCTCACATTATTCTCATGATTTTTAAAAGAATTGAGATAAAATTCACATAGAAAAATCTGCTGTTTTAACTGTTTTCGAATGTATGGTTCTGTGGCCTGTGGCATGCTCGCGGTGTTGTGCCACCCCTGCCACCGTCTTGTTCTGGACGATCTTATTCCCCAAAGGGAATCCCTGTCCCCGTTCAGCAGTTACTTTTTGTGGGCCCTCAGCTGCTCACTGCCGCTCCTCTGCTTTGGTGCTCTGTGGATTTGCCTGCTCTAGACATTTCAGGTTAAGAGCGTCTTCTGCAGTTGGTCTTCTGTATCTCAGTATTTTCAGGGCTCATCTTTGTTGTTGTGTGTACTGGACTCCATTCTTTTTCATGTTTGCCAAGTAGGGATATGCACCTCTTTGTTTCCATTCATCTGTCAATGCACATGTGGGCTGTCTCCACCTCTGGCTAGTGGACAGTGCTGCTGTGAGCAAGTGTGTAAAGTTTCCTTGGAACACCTGGTTGGTGTTTGCCTGGGAGTGGTATTGCTGGCTGTGTGACAGTTCTGTGCCTAATTTTTTAAAATTTTATTTTTAATTTATTTTTTTGGCTGTGCTGCGCAGCACATGGGAGTTTCGTTCCCTGACCAGGGATTGCTCCTGTAGTGGAGTCTGCGGTCCTAACTACTGGGTGCCAGACAAGTCCCCAGGCCCTTTGTGACTCACTTTCCCCTGTGTATTTAGTGAGCGCGTCATTTCTGTCCGTCACTGAAGGAACAGCTATAAAACATGCACTACTTGCCAGGTGCCGTTCTGCTTGGTTCTCAAGATCTGCTCATTTCATCTTGTTGACTCCTGAGGGGGAGACCTGCTCATTTCTGTTGTTGAGACGAGTAAATCCAGGCCCAGAGAGGCCCCGCAGATCATGAGTGGCGAGGCTAGCCTTGGGCCCTGGGCAGCCTGGCTCCAGAGCCCCGCCTCTGGTCACGTGGTCTGCAATACAATAGATGCCGTCTGTTGTGTGGGCGGCTGTGTCTCCAGCAGGCCGCCCAGTGGGGAGTGACTGCCCTCCTCGCTGCACTGTGAGCTCGTGCTGACGACATGTTTCTCGCAGGAGTGTCTCTGTCGGCCCGTGTGAGCCATGCTGTGGATGTCCTGTGTGGCTGCTCTGAGCTGCTGAGGGCACTGTTTCGGAGTCCTTGGCAGTCAGTTCCTGCTCAACGGGAAGGCAGCTTACCTGGCAGAAGGGTCATTTTGTAGAGGGAGAAAACTTTTTCTGGTTAGCAGCTTCGGTACTTTAACTCAGCTACAAATTCCTTTTAGGAATGTTAATAAAAGTATAGGTACTGTCTGAGGGATTCTTGCCTCTGTTTATTTGAACTGTTAATGATTTACAAACTGAGTTTCATGTGTGCAGCAGAGTGATTCAGATGTTAGATTCTTTCGCACTACAGGTTGTTACAAGATACTGAGTATGGTTCCCCGTGCTATACAGTAGTTCTTACTGGTCATCTGTTTTATATATAGTAGTGTGCATCTGTTAATCCCAAACTCCTTAATTTATTAAGGCTTCTTAAAATGCAATTTTTAAACATTACTTTCAATTTATGGTTAAGCTTGTCCCATGTTTTCATACACATACATATATTTTATATATGTACATACGTATAAACATATTTTTCTTTTTTTAAACGACAGAGTAGTTATACAACTTGTGTTTTTGTGGTTTTGTTTTGTTTTTAAAGAAACATTTGGTTCTCAGTTGTAGTACACAAGATCTTTAGTTGAGGCATATGGGATCTTGTTCCCTGACCAGGGATTAAACCCATGGTCCCTGCTGTGGAAGCACAGAGTCTTAACCCTGGACCACCAGGGCCCAGTAGGACCACTAGTAGTCCATAGTAGAGAACGCTGAAAATGTGCTGAAGATGTGTTTCTCCTCATAAAGTATTCTTGAGTTGTGACAGGTGAGTGACCGTGTTCACCTCTTTGTTTACTAAGTGCAAGGCATTATTTGGTTACCCCAGATCCAGAATGTGGACACCCCTCGCCTTTGAAGACTTGGGTGGGTAGAGGGTGGAGAGATGGGGGTTGGCAGTGGCACTGGAGATGTGGGTGGGCCACGCACAGACTGCCTGGCCTCACGGTGCATATCGCTCCAGCCACGTTGAGCTGCCTGCTGCCACAGATCACAGGGTTAAAGATTTAGGATACATGTGTCAGAGGGATCTGTAGCGAATTACTGTGAGTTGTATCCTCAGCTTTGGTTGTAGATGACAAAAGCAGTTATACAGATAACAAACTTGAGTTTTTTAAGAATTTATTGAGGCTTAATTTTTATAGCATAAATGGACTCATGCATGCGTGCTCAGTCGCTCATTCATGTCCATCTCTCTGCGACACCATGGACTGTAACCCGCCAGGCTCTTCTATCTGTGGGATTCTCCAGGCAGGAATACTGGATTGGCTTGCTGTTTGCTCCTCCAGGGGATCTGCCTGACCCAGGGATCAAACACTGGCATGGAGATCCTCTACCACTGAGCCCCACTTGGGAAGCCCAAATGGACTCATGTGATGTGTATAATTTAGTGATTTTTCTGAGCTTTACTGTGTAAGATCCCTCTTACCTATTTCCAGTTAGTTCCCGTTTCTGCACTCAACCCAGCCACTTGCTCATCTGCTTACATTTCTGTAGATTTCCCTTTATAGATAATTAATATACAAGCCCTTAAACACCTTTAAAGGCAGCAGAAGCACCTTCCTTACTCACTTGTATGAAGGCGCACTTTATCTTGGAGTAAAACCTTGCGGTCTGACCTAAGAGGACCAGGTGGTCATTATTTTGGACTCTGTGGGCCCCAGGTGTCTGTCACAGGTACCCAGCTTTGCTGCTGAACCATGAGAATAGCGGTGGGGACAGGAAGAAATCAGGAGAGCCCTTCACAGAGCTAGTCCTCGGCTCCTCTGGTTACGGCTACATGTCCTGTGAGGAGTGGACCTCTTGCGGACTTCCTGGCCCTTTCTCCAGGGGTGTGACATGTTGATGGCTGATGGAGAACATACCTACTTAATTTCTGGGGGATATGTGAAGTCATATAAAATGTGAAGATATCTGGGAAGATAAAGCTAGAATTTAGATGACCCTGGTGATTCAGAGAAATGAGGAATTTAGGAGTGCATGCATAGTAGTAAGTTTTAGAAAGAGTTTGGGAATGTTACTCATGAGAAAAGATTTGGGTTTTGTAGGATCATAAACAGGCACTCAGCAGCAGTAAATATGAAAATGAGTCGATTTGGGACTTGCAACTTGTTTCATTAATTTATTGGCTGCACCTCATGGCTTCTAGGGTCTTAATTCCTTGACCAGGGATTGAACCCCTGCCCCCTGCAGTTAACATGGAGTGTTAACCACTGGACTGCCAAGGAAATCCCCCAAACTTGGTGACTGTAAATATGGATCCGTCACATTTAACTGGGAGAACAAGGCCTCCTGCACCATCAGGTACAGGTTTGACCTGCAGCCCCTCTTCCCTGGGAAAGCGGTTGTTATTGTGGGAGTTGCCCCTCTGTCTTACTCTCTGTGTCAGTTCAGTTCAGCCGATCAGTCGTGTTTGACTCTTTGCGACCCCATGGACTGTAGCGCACCAGGCTTCCCGGTCCATCACCAACTCCCAGAGCTTGCTCAAACTCATATCCATCGAGTCAGAGATGCCATCCAACCATCTCATCCTCTGTCGTCCCCTTCTCCTCCCACCTTCAATCTTTCCCAGCATCATGGTCTTTTCAAATGAGTAAGTTCTTTGCATCAGGTGGCCAAAAGTATTGGAGCTTCAGCTTAGCGTCAGTCCTTCCAGTGAATATTCAGGACTGATTTCCTTTAGGATTGACAGGTTGGATCTCCTTGGCAGTCCAAGGGACTCTCAAGAGTCTTCTCCAGCACCACAGTTCAAAAGCATCAATTCTTCAGTGTTCAGCTTTCTTTATGGTCTAACTCTCACATCCATACATGACTACTGGAAAAACCATAGCTTTGACTAAATGGACCTTTGTCAGCAAAGTAATGTCTCTGCTTTTTAATGTGCTGTCTAGGTTTTTCATAGTTTTTCTTTTAAGGAGCAAACATCTTTTAATTTCATGGCTGCAGTCACCATCTGCAGTAATTTGGAGCCCAAGGAAAAAATAGACTCCTTGTCAGAGTCTTCAGTTTTTATTTACTTCTTTACAAAAATGGAGAAATTCCCTCCTCCAGTTGGTAAATGTGCAGCACAGACTGGCCATGCACATGTGTGGCCCCATCACAGGGAGGGAGGAGGTGGGAGGGTGGCTGGGTGGGTTGTGTCTTCCTGTGGAGGCTGAGTGCCTGTCCTGGGCCTGTGAGAATAGGTGTGTATATATGCTGAAATGCAGTTAGGAATGTGAGTGAAGGTTAGAGGCCTTTGTACACTGAGACATATAGTCTTCTCTTTTTTTCTCTTATTACATTGTGAGCATCTCTTCACTTCTTGAATTGCTGGACGTTCATTTGGAATCTGAGGAAAGAATACAGAAGTTTCCCAGGATAGCATTAAAAACAGGATTTTTTTTTTTTTTTTTAGTCATGGTACCTGTGTGCCTCTCTTCCCTTCACAGGTATCTCCCCACAGGTGCTGGGCAGCGACCCCTGCTTGCAGGGAGCCGGGTCCCTGCGGAGACCTCCCGTGCCCTGTGGTCCTCCCACCCCTGCCTGGTGGCTCCCAGGACCCAGAGGCCATGGGAAATGACCATGCATACGCTTCCTTGGGTGCTGGGCCCTTTGCAGCCTCTTCTTGAGGGAGTTCTTTGCTGAGCCATCTTTCAGCAAAGGCGGAAGTGAAGTGAGAGTCCCCCACCTGGTTGGTCCAGGGTGTTAGGGTTCTGGCCTGTGGCCTTTGTTCTTAACATGGCATGTGGAGGAGTCACAAGTACCCAGGTATCGCTAGCAGTGGGGAGCCCTGTGTAAGTTGGCTTCCGCTCTGTGACTGGAGCTGTGGGTGGCTTCTGACTTGTATTTGTTTCTGCTTTTTCGTGCATAATGCAACATCCAGTGGGACTTGGGGCAGTTGGCTGTGTGCTGTATAATTGAGACTTGCTTTGGGATTTTCTGGGGGCAGAATTTAGTTATATTCTGGTGTAGTTCAAATATTTTAATTTTTCCCTTCTAATAATTTTTTGTGTCTAAGAAAGGAACTCCAGGAAGAAGATGTGAAGATATACTTGAATTTCTATTAAAGTACATAAATAGTCATTCTGGGCAGGCTTATTTGGTGGCTCAGTGGTAAAGAACCTGCCTGCCAATGCAGGAGATGCCAGAGATGTGGGTTCGATCCTTGGGTTGGGAAGATCCCCTGGAGTAGGAAATGGCAACACACTCCAATGTTCTTGTCTGGAGTATCCCATGGACACAGGAGCCTGCAGGCTACAGTCCACGGGATTGCAAAGAGGGATACGCCTGAGCGACTGAACAAGTTGGGGAGAAGCAGGAGCGCCTGGGCCACATATGGGACTTGTGAGGGGATCCTGAGGCCTGGAGGCCTGGAGAATGGGCCCCACACGGTGTGGACACCGCGGCCTGCACTTGCGTGTCACTCCTGCAGCGGGCTGTGTCCTCCTGGGGCTGGCGCAGGCCGAGAGGGCACTGTCTTTGGCAGCAGCTGAACTGTGGCCCGGGCCTTGTGCTGGGCTTTTCCCAAGCTCTGCTTCCTGGAAGCCTTAAGCAGGTACAGAGTGCAAGGGTGGGGCCCCTGCCTGGGCCAAGCTTCTTGGGCTCCCTCTGTGGGTCCAGGCTCCTGCTGGGGATTTCATGGTCTCACCTCCGGGCCCCTTGCGACTTGCTGACCTGGTTGATTTTGTCTTACGCTTCTTTTAGGTGTGAGCACTGAGGAAAACCTGGCTTCTTTTCTATATTCTTGACACTCAGGAGTTTTGTCTAAGCTTCAAGGATGGAGACCTTTTCTACATCTGGCTTCCGGTGCCCCTTCTGTCCCTGCCAGGGTCCGGGCACCCTTGGGGCCTCTGCCGACAGGGCTTGGCTATCCCTCACGGTAGTCCATTATCACGTCTAACTAGGAGCTGATCGTGTGTGCGTTTCTTACATTCTACACAAATGCAGTTAGGAGGCTCTTTGAAAATTACTTTGGAAATAGAACTGTAAATAGACTGTGCAGGCACTGCTCCTCAGGAGAGTGGTTTTAGGTGGATTCTTCTCAAAAGCAAAACTTCATGTTCTCTTTGCTGTTTACTTGTTGCAGGACATATGCTAGGCTAGGCTAGTTCTTCGTTTTTAAAAACCTGAGGCTGTCAGGATATCAAAGTCAGAGGAGGGATGGATGTAGGAGGGTGTGGTCACTGCGTCTGTGATGCCGCTCCCCTGTGTTCCTGGCAGTTGAAGGATGTGGGGTGATTGCTGGGCGCTCAGGCACCAGTCCCAGGGAGAGGGGGTTAGGGGTGCCGTGGGGGTAGGGTGTGGCTCCAGTGGCAGCACTCTGGGCTCTGGAGAGCTGGCATGCTCATCCTGGGTTTGCGGGGTTGAGGATTGGTTAGGGCCCTGGGGCCCTGGAGCCCTTCTCCTGCAGTCCTTCCCTCAGTGACCCCAGCGTTGTTCCCCGACATTTGTCTGTGTCCTGAAAACCTGGGTCCTTGCCTGTTCTGTGTTCCACAGAAGAGGCTCTGCTCTCACCGCTCAACATGTGGGGAGACGTGCCCCCTGTGGGCAGGGGGTGGGGGGGGTGGGGTGGGCGGTAGTCTGGCCAGTGTGTGTACACACGTGTGGGGTGGTGAGGCGGCGCTCCCGGCTAGAGTTGTGGGGCTGGAGTGCTCGAGGCAGAGCGGGCGCTGCGCTGTCTGATGGATGGTGGTGCTCCTCGCCGTCTCCACACAGTCTGATGCCCTTTGATGAGCAACTTCAAGCCAGGGCTCAACCTTCCAGGGACGAGTCAGCTGTTTGCAGCTGCCTCTGGCCTGCTGTGCAGAGATCTGGGCTTCGGGAAGCTTGTGCCTGGGTGCCCTGTGCCGGTCCCAGCCTTGGAGCTGGATCATGCCTGGCGGGTGCCATGGATGCCTCCAGACCCTGCTGCCCGGCTGGACCCCTCGCACCTTGTGGGTGGAGCCCTGCCTGGTCTTTGGTTGGTACTTGTGGTTGATTTCTGTTTGTTAGGATCCGGGAAGGTGGGCTTCTGTGCTGCCAGCCCCCCCGGGGGCCCGTGTGCATTGGCCTCTGTCCCTTCCCACGTCTGGGAGAAGAGGCAGTGGACAGAAGTTGTTGGCTTCGCTCCGCTGGTGCTCTTTATCTGTCAGATTTCAGGTGCCGTCCAGGGATGGATGGAGTCCTGGGACCCAGGTCCAGGCCTCCATAGTGGGTAAAGCGGCTGATGCTGACAGCTGGCCCTCCTGCACCTCTCTCCCGAAAGGAGGCTGTCTGAGAAAGTGTGTTTTCACGCTCAGCTACTCTTCCCAGCAGAAAGCCTTTTATGCACAGCAGATCTTGGGCGAGCAGCCACTTGCAGTTTTCCATCTGTTCAGTTCCATTTCAGACGGAAGTCATAACTAGAGCGTCTCTGGGCATGAAAACCTTTCTTGCTGATAAAGTCTGTGCTCACTGCTGTTTGATGTGGAGGCTTGCAGTGTGGTGTGTTGTTGTTTGAAAGTTGCACACCCTGTTTATCTGTGTTGAGTCTTGTTACTGTTGTACACAGGAGAATAGAACTTATGTAACTACTTTCCTTGGTAAAACATCTCAGCCAGTTATTGTTGATTTCTGATTGAAACTTGCCATCAGCTTTTGCCCCAGCCCTGGTGCATGGGCGTGCTCCAACTGAAGCCGTGTGCCTGACCTGAGACTCGCCGCCTGTCCAGCCTGGCAGGTGCTGTGTCCTGTCACCGCAGGTGCATGTTAGCACAGGCTTGATTCCTGCCACCCTCCAGGGACAGACCTTTGTTCTCAAGGTGCTTTCTTCTGAGCCTCCCTTGGTCATAGGTCATTGTTTTGTGCCCCTGCTTAATTCGGCCCGTTTGTGTATCTCTTTACATGTATAAGAGGGTGTTGCTTACTTGTCCCTACAGTGTCTTTAATTCATTTCTGTTGCTTGTAAAACCTGTTGAAAGGGATTAACAGGTCTGGTTGGCCCTGGGTGGGGAGGGTGTCGCTCCCACAGTGTCCACGTGTCGTGGGCAGGTGACGTGTGTGCTGGCACCCTCCCAGGTGTGCAGGGCGTCTGCCTGGGGAGTGTGCCTCCTCCTCATATCACTCCCCACCCCCCCCCGACTGGAGGGCTCCTGATGCCACGAGTGCAGGTGCCTGTTTGTTTTTGCTGAGAACAGGCCTAGCATCAAATACTTCACATTTGACAGGTTTCTTGGCTAGAATAAAAATTCCTATTTATCTTTCTAGTGAAAGAGGGAGAGAGACCGGCTCTTGTGGTGAAGTGCTGCTAAGAGTGGCCGCGAGCCAGCTGGGAGAGTGAGGGTGGCGCTTGGAGGCTGGCCGGGGCTGAGGGGCCGTGACGGGGTCAGAGGCAGCTGGGAGCCCAGGCCTTCCTGCTGCTGGGGGAGTGGGGTCTGCTGTGAGGGTCTGGGGAAGAGGCTGAACCAACCCCAGTCTGCCCTCTTAAGGATGCAGGCTTCTCCACAAGCTGTTTACAGACATCTTTTGGAAGCCAGTGTTAGGGTGTGTAAAACTACTCCTGAATGACATACTCCAGCTCAGTAAAATGGATTTGTTTTGGCCCAGAACCTAGAGGTATTGAGAGAGAGAGATGAAGACAAGCTTGCGGGATCTTGTCCTCCAACCAGGGATTGAACCCAGGCCTTGATAGTGAAAGCGCTGAGTCCTGACCACTGGACCACCAGGGAATTCCCTAGAATTGTCTTTGTTCAGCATCTGTTTTGAACACAACTCTAGGGAAAGGAAAAGGAACAGTCTTTGTCCCTTGTTAACAGGTGGCTTTCTGAGAAGTTTCCAAAGTTTGTTTGTACAAGATTCATTATGTCCAAAAACATAGTCTTAATTATGTTTTGAAGAGTTAGAATGTGGACTGTTGAGATGAAGCCCCAGTAAGAAGGAAGGAGGCCAGGCCTGCCGCCTCTCCCAAGGACTTGCGTCCGCCCGGCTGCCCCTCCCTACCCTGTCCTTTACGGTTTCTGCACCCCTTTTCCTGTCCGCGTGTGCTTGGTGTCCACGAGGGATGTTCAGGCCTACCTAAATCCTTCACAGATCATTGAATTAACGCTTATTACTTTACTAAAAAATATATTTCTAGGGTTTTAGTCACAGTTCACCTTGATTTTGCTGCCTAAGCAAGCATTTTTAACTGACAGACTTTTAATTAGGAGCTATATAAACTGGAATAAATTGTTTTGAAATCTCCCAACAAATGCAATGCCAGGTTGAACTTTCTGGTGACTTTAAAAAAGTGCTAAAGTTATCCAGGGAGGGTGTGGGAAGGTAGCTTTCCAGGAGTGGCGGTCATTGGCCAGCACCATGAGGTCACTGTGGCAACACCGGGTTACGTGGACTGCTACGTGCAGCTTCTGTTTAATTATGCAGGGTAGGTTTAATTTTTTAGAATCAGGTTTGCACATCTTTGAAATCATTCTTCTTTTGAAGATTGATTTTTTTTTATGACTGCATTTGTTATTGGGTAGCATAATATATTCTGACACTGGGTTTGCAAAATTAAAAAAAAAAGTCTGTAATAGACTGTTGTGTACATTTCTTCAGTCTTTTCAAAATGAAAATTCACTTAAATATTTTCAGACTTATCTCCCAGAGAGTTTGAGCACATGTGCAGTGCTGTGGGGACAGTGGAGGAGGTGCCAGCAGGACTTGCAGCCCCCAGAGTGGGTGTCCCTCTTTCTGGCCCACAGCCCTCTCCAGGGCTTCAGCCCTTTGGCTATTTGGGTTGTTTTCTGGACCCTTGGTTGGGCTTGTCTCTCTTAATGCTCTGGTTCCCATGCGCCCCTCCGCTGGGACCATAGACATTTTATCCCGATGTGTGTGTTAACTGTCCATTGTTGAGCTGCAGCACCCTGGGCTCTTTGGAGGACGCCTGTGGTGTGAATTGTTCCATTGTCCCCTTGAAGACCGGAGAGGAAAAAGAGGCAGGGAGAGTGATGTAGTAGACAGAGTGCAGAGCTGGAAGCGAGGGCACTGTGTGTTTCAGAACTTGCAGTGAATCCCTCTGCAGCTCTTCTTCTGAGAGCAGAGTCACAGATCACAGAGTGGAAAAGGTGGGTGTGACTCAGCTCCTAAACCAAGGACAAGCAGAGGGTGTGGGCCTTGGTGCTGCAGAGCCCTTTGCTTCAGGCAGGCCATGGGTCCAAACCCAGCTGACCTCTGCTGCGGTGACTGCTCAGCCTGCCCGGGGTCTGTGTGTGAACACGTGGAGTGGACGCTGGGCTGGGCTGGGTTTGCCTGTGGAGCTGCATATGGCTCATGAGGCTGTTGGTGTGGGACCAGTGTTCCTTTGTGGACAGCGTGGCCATTTTCACAGGCCTCAGTCCTGAGGTCTGTCCTGTGTGTTTCAACTTCATCTTGAATATTGCTTTGCATTTTAGATCAATTTTCTTACACACACCATCCCCCACAAACTTTTTACTAGTAGTAATTTAATAATCGTGTTAACGTGAACTCAGGCCAGCAGCAGCCCAGACACTGGGCAGCTTGTGGGATCTTGGTTCCCTCCTGAGCAGGGCTGAGCGCGGGCCCCTGGCAGTGGAGTGCCCAGTCCTAACTACTGGACTGCAGGGAATCCCCTCACTCACACCCCTTCATCACTGTTTTACATGGAGACCGTTGTCACTTGTTTTTCCTTTTGATGCAGTTTTTAGCACTAAAAGGGTATGATTCTGCTTTCTTAGAAGTAAAACCATTAACTTTGTGTTACACATTTAGAGGTCACATATTGGGTTGGCCAAAAATTCTTTCAGTTTTAAAGTAAGAATAAGATACATTTTTCATTTTCACCAAGAACTTTATTGAACAATGTATTCACTGTTTTGTTCCACTACCTTCTGCCATTTTTCAGGTAATTTCATAAAAATCTGTCTTCCCAAAGCTTTTTATCTTTTTGAGCAAAGAACTGTTTCTGATGCCTTTTGCAGTCTTCCAGGGAATTGAAATTTTTTCCATTAAGAGAACTTTATAAAGATTCAAGTAAATGGAAATCTGAAGGTGCAATGTCTGCTGACTATGGCAGATGTATCAGAACTTCCCAACCAAGCTGTAATAGTTACTGCCTGGTCATCAAAGAAACATGCATTCTTGTGTATCCTGATGGAAGATTGTGTGTTTTCTATTGGCTAATTCTGGCTGCTTTTCGTGGAGTGCTGCTTCAGTTGGTGTGATTGGGAACATTATTGAATTAATCATTTGGTTTTCTAGAAGGAGCTCATAATAGAGGACTCCCTTCCAGTCCCGCTGTATGCACACCACCACCGGCCTTTGGTGAGGTTAGTGGTGGTTCATTCTGCTTGCCCTGAGATCTCTTCTGTTCCACATTATTGTGCAGTATCCACTTTTCATCGCCTGTCACAATTTGTTTTAAAATTGGAACATTTTTGTTTACGTTTAAGAAGAGAATTGCACGCGGGAATACGGTCAATACTTTTTTTTTTCTTTTTGCTTAACTTTATGTGGAACCTTAACATCAAAGTGATGAGCACAATCTAGATGGTGCAAATGATTTTCACTGCTTGATTTGGATATTTTAAGTGTGTCGGCTCTCTCCCTCGTAATGCAGCGTTGATTGTTCCCAGTTAATGTCTTGATTTTGATCGCTGCCAGCTTCAACTAGTCTGCCTGACTCTGGAGAATCGTCCAGGGAGAAACCTCTAGCATGAAACTTTGCAAACCCCTTTCGACACGTTTGTTCATATACAGCACAAATCTTTTCTTTGCATTTCAGTTGTGATTTTACCTTTCTTGAAATAGTAAAGCATAATATACTGAAAATGTTGCTTTTTTTCCATATTCAGTATTAAAATGCGCACACAAAAATTCACCATTTTTGAGTTTTTAGAAAATGTGTGCTGATGTGACAGCTGTCACAATATAATCTAACAAAATTGTTTTGAATCAAGTTAAAGACATCTAAGCACTACTGGAGAGAGCCATCTTATGGAAAAAACAGAGTGAACTTTTTGGCTAACCCAGTATAATTGTGCTCATGATTCATACATAGAGCTGCTTTTACCTAAATATTGTCCATCTTTCAGAAATCTTGTGTTTTTACCAGAGAGAGTGGAACTTACTCACCCTTTAGTGCTAAGTAGGAAAGGTAAGAGTTTTGTTGTTGTTGCGCACCTATGTGCATTTTGAACAACATCTGCCGTGGATGAGGGTGATGCTCTGTCATGATAGTTAACCTGTGAGGTGATCAGAAGGATGTAGTTACATTTGATGCTTGAGATTGAGTCCTTTTATTTTGAAGGATCTGTGCGAGATTCTCTAGCACAGTGTCTTCCAAAATGTGAATCATGACCCGTCATTCTTAGTTAAGAAAATCTCCCTGCCCCAAGGACATAGACATAGCTTTCTGTACTGTCTGACAATGTTGTTGTACTTCTGCTGTTTATGGTTGAGCCTGTACTCTGTCCCAGACTGATGTCTGTGCACGAGCTGACTGCTCACAGCTTCATCCATGAGTGGACTGTCCTTTGCCTGCTGATCTGGAGTGCTTGCTGTCATGAATGGGGTCTCCCTGTGTGTGCCCACGTGGTGGTGGAGCTTGTGTGCGTCCCATTGGTCGCCTTGTCTGTCCTGGTGACACTGTACCGTTTTTCATCGTAGGTTCTAACTGTGCTGATGTCTTGAAATGCAACTGGCTTCTATGTGTTCATCTGTATTTTGTGTCCAGGAATTTTTCTTTTTCTACAGATGAGAAAACTTAAGAATGACACAGGCTGTTAGAATGTACCCAGGGTCACTGCCAGTACAGGGGCATGGTCAGAATTTTAACAACGGCCATTAGACGCCACTGACACTGATCTGAGCTTGCATGCATGGCCCCACATTGATCTTCAGGAAATTAACCTGGCTGCTTGTGAAGGTGGTAAGCTGGCACTCACAGATGCATCAGGGGCAGGAGAGCTGTGCCCAGGTGCAAGCTCTGTGACGGCAGAGTCAGTGGAGGTGTGCAGCCCTCTGGGAAGGAGGCCCGAGGGGCAGGGCCTCACTGTGGCCTGCCTGCTGCTGGGACGAGCACAGGCACCGAGGCAGACAGTGCTCTGTTTTTGGTGCATATTGAAGACTTTGTGTGACTTCTGTCTTGTATTCTCAGTCATAGAATACGTAAGTGTCTTTTTTTAAGGTTATTCATTTGTTCATTTGTTGGCTGTGCTGGGTCTTTGTTGCTGGGCGGGCTTTCCTCTGGCTGCAGTGAGTGGGGCTGCTCTCTGGTTGTGGCGCGAGGCTCCTCACTGCGCTGGCGTCTCTGCTTGTAGAGCACGCGCTCTGGGCCACGCAGGCTTCAGTGGCTGCGGCTCCCGGCCCTGGAGCACAGGCTCAGTGCTCGTGGTGCACGGGCTTAGCTCTCCACAGCATGTGGGGTGTTCCCGCACCAGGAATCCAGCCCACGTCTCCCGCATTGGTGGGCGAGCCCATCACCACTGAGCCGCCAGGGAAGCCCTGTGAGGGCCGTTTTTGACTCTTGGAGTGAGAGCCGTGTCCCGTCCCCTCACAGCTTATAAATTGGCGTTACTTTACTGAGAGACCTGTCCTGTGTTTTCATTGTGGGCCTCTTCTCAGGAATCTAACTTAGTGCTAATGTCATTTTTCTGAAAATGGTAGCATACATGTCAGGTTAGGTTTGGGTGAGTATGGTTTTTCTTCATAATTCTCCTTTCTTGTCAGCTTTTACGAGATTGGGGACAGTTTGTGCTGAGTTGTGAGGCCCTCTCCCATATCTTTAAAGATACCATTGATAAATGTATATTAATTTCAGAATTTCACTAACTTGGGGTAAGCGGGTCAGTCCATCTAAGGGCTAAATGTTACTAATATTTTTTATTTTTCAAAAATATTGAAAAGTGAAAGTGTTAATCACTTAGTCATGTCCAGGTCTTTGCGACCCCCATGGACTGTAGCCTACCAGGCCTCTCTGCCCATGGAATTCTCCAGACAAGAATACTGGAGTAGGGTGCCATTCCCTTCTCCAGGAGATCTTTCTGACCCAGGGGTTGAACCAGGGTCTCCTGCATTTCAGGCAGACTCTTCACCGTCTGAGCCACCAGGGAAGCCCCTGATCCTTACTTCAAGATGTCTCAGCTGATGATTGATTAGTTTACTCTCGTAATTATAATTATTGAAAAATATGTAGTTAGGGCTTCCCTGGTGGCTTAGTGGTAAAGAATTCGCCTGTCAGTGCAAGAGACACGGGTTCAATCCCTGGAAGATTCCACATGCTGCGGAGCAGCTGAGCCCACATGCCACGACGAGTGAGCTGTGCTCCGGAGCCTGGGAGCCGCAGCTGCCGAGCCTGTGTGCCCTAGGAGCTGTGCTCTGCGGTGAGGGAAGCCCCGACCACAGCGAGGAGCCTGCGCACCACAGTGAAGAGGAGCCCCCGCTCGCTGAGACTAGAGAAAGCCTCGAAGACTCAGCATAGCCAGAAACAAATGCATAAAGTTATTTTAAAAAATAATAAAAAAGAGAAAAGTATGCAGTCAG
The DNA here is from genome assembly GCF_016772045.2 of Ovis aries. NCBI lineage: Eukaryota > Metazoa > Chordata > Mammalia > Artiodactyla > Bovidae > Ovis > Ovis aries. The sequence continues at coordinate 13,949,948 of NC_056067.1, read as the reverse complement.
AATGTTTTGTTTGCACGTGTCTTACAGTGTGTTGTCGATGTATTTAAGTCTAAAGGAAGTAGACAGTGGCTCCAGGAGGCAAGGGCTGCCCTGATGCTCTTGTGCGTTTTGGTCTGAGTTGCATTATTCTTGCTGAATGATCATTCTGCTTTGTTCTCTTCTCACACCCAGGGTTTGAGATTTCCTAGTAATACTTGCTATTGGGAAACAGTGTGTCTTTTCTACGGGAGTTTCTCTTCCTGCTGAGGGTCATTTGCCAGGAAAGAAATTTGGATTTTAATGTTTTAATAGAAGAAGAATTTACTCACTTTTCAGAATGGAGACTCTTTGCTTGAGGGGTCTCCTGGGAGACTGGGCGGAGGGGACGCATGTGCACCGGTGGGCGTCTCCTTGCTTGGCGGCAGAACCTGTCGGCTGACGTGCTTGTCACTCTTAACAGTCTAGCACTGTCATTGCAACAGAGTGTCTTCTGGAAATTTAAGGTGGTTTAGAAATGAAGTGCAGCACCAGCACATTAAACATAGAAATTTAAAAGAGGAAGATCTCTCCTTCCTTGACTTGACAAGTTGAAAGCACGTTTGTTTGTGCAGGCAGGGAAACTGCGGCTGAGGGCTGGTGGGTGGGCGTCAGGCTCCCAGCAGGCCGGTCACCACACTTAGGCACACACCTGCAGGTTAGGCTGCACCCCACCGTGTAGCCCTTTGCACGAGGCATTTCAGGGTGCTGTTGCTGTGATTGTGTGTTTGTGTAGTCTTCAGGGTGGGGACCCCTCTCATGCCCAGGATCACAGCACAGATCACTCAGGACACATTAGATCACTGGTAGTCCAAAGACAATCTTGACTTGAGCCCTGACTTCCTATAAGTGGCGTGGCCTAGCTGGCCCACACTCTTCGCTTTATTAGGAAGGCTTGGGTCCTGCCCCTCAGAGCAGATTTTGGACCCAGGAGACGTGTGTCTTGGCAGGTATTGTGTCAGGCTGTTGGGTAGGCTTTCGTTTGGTGGCCAGGCAGCTGGGCTGGAGCATGGTCAGTGGACCGGTAGCTGGTGTCCCTATGTCCTTGTGAGGACAGATGGGACTTTGGGTCCCCTCTGAGCGTGAAGCTAGTCCTGCTCCAGTGACTTCCATGGAACCCTCTCATTTCTGTGGTCTTCCATCTCAAACCAACCCTCTCCAACTTATTTGGAGGGTGAGAATGGTAAGGATTCTCAAGGTTTTGTATTTAGGGGTGTGGGTAGGCAAATGGGACTAGAGCAGTGCTTATTTATTAGATTTGCTTGGGAAATATTAAAACAGTTTTGCACTACTCACCCCCAGACACACTTAATCTGAAGCATCTTCCGGGATGGGAATGTTCCGGGAACAAATCACTCGAGATTGAAGTCTTTGAAATACAAGGGCATGTCTTCTGAGCAGCCTGTTGTTTCTTCTGAGCCACTTGTTTCCACCTGGAGCGTGGAAAGTCCTGGGTGGCGGTGGGGTCTTAAATTCCTGGTGGGAGCCGGAGACTTGGAGGCCAGTGTCCTGTCTGTGTCACTGGCCCGGTTTCTGTGGTTAAAGAAGAGCGCATGTGTATGTCACGCGGCTGTTTCCTCACCCAGCCTCTGCAGGCTGAGGGAGTGCTTCCAGTCTGAGCACTTAACTGGCTTGACTGGGGCTGGTGAACACACCTTGTTATACACCTTGTTCTGCATTTGATAATGTGGTCTGGTTTGAAAGCTTTGTGGCGGGAGCGAGGCAGAGGAGGAGCACAGTGTGCAGGTGTGTGCAGCAAGGGCGCTCGCAGCTCTTGGAATTGGTGGGTCCGGAAAGGAGACTATGGATCTTCGTTTCTGGACATGCGCTGACTTGGAGGCAAGGCAGCCCCCGCTCTCTGGGAGATGGCATGCTGGGCCTGTGACCCTCAAGAGCTGCTCAGGAGCCCACCGGGCACCATTGCTTGGCTGGGCTAGAGGGACGCGCTGGCCGGGGAGGGCATCCTTACTGTGTTTTTACCTCTGATTAATTTTGTCCATTAATCACATGTATTTGGGGTGAATTTTCACTTGGGTCAAAGGGTGCTTGGGAGCTGGGTGGATAGGAAGGGCACGGATGCTCGGAGGTCTGGAGCTGGGCACTTGACTGTGACCCTGGGAAGTGGCCTCCTCTCTGCACCCGCTCTCCCAGGGGTCAGTTGTGTTCTCTGCTCTGAGGCCAACGCTGGGCCTCATGCTGTGCCTGCTGGTGCCCAGGATGCGGTGTGCAGCCCTGGAGTTGAGTACAACAGTTGTCCTCCAGCATGATGGCCACCTGACGGAGAACCAGAGAGCGGGCCTGGAGAACAGCCCCGGGACACGGGAGTGGAGGGGAGGCGTCTCCTGTGAGGAAAACGGGGTGTCTCCCAGAAACTGGAAGCAGTCTGGAGTTGCCGGGGTGCCTGTGTCCCTGGGGCACTCACCTTTAGCGGGGTGCCTGCAGTGAGAACCCGCCCTCCGAGCAGGAAAGTGGGAGCTCCTTTGCTCTCTCTGTGTGTGTACGTGTGTGCAGGTACATGTGTGCGGATACGCATGTGCGTCACCAGGGTGGCGTCTGAAGTTTGGACTTGAATCCACCCCTCGAGAGCCCAGTGACTCCTGTGGGTGGAGTGGGGTGTGTAGGGGTAAACCAGACATGGCGCGTCCCCTTCTCAGCAGCGTGGTGGCAGTTGTGATGACACGAGTGGGGGAGCACTGGGGCTGCTGAGTCAGGAGTCTGGCCGGCTGCTGGGGGCTGAGAGAGCACAGGTTTGGAGCTGGATGACTCCAGGCTTCTGTCTGGGTTTTGGTCATGAGCTGGGCACAGCAGGTTTGGACTTGGAGGATCTTCTAGACAGGAGTGCCCCGAACCAGGGCAGGAAATACAGTCATAATTACCTTGGGGCTCATCTGTACGCATGTGTGATGTGGCCTGTCTCTGGTGTGGTGAGCTTTGTGTGTTCAGTGGGGAGCTCTGAGCTGGAGATCGGGAATGGGGTCTACCAGAGGGCTGGTCTGATTGCCCCTGGCGGGCCCACAGGAGCAGGAGTGCTGTGAGCAGAGAGGCTGCAGTGGGCTGTGATTCTGGACGCAAGTGTCACGGCCGCAGCCCTGGCTCCTGAGACCAGGTGTCTCTAGGGCCAGGTGCCAGTGCCCCCGGCCACGGCAGGTGACAGTGTCCTCTCTGTGGAGCGCGGGGTGCTGACTGGGAATTCTGAGTTTGCTGGGAGCTAAACACTGGTAGTCTGTTTCCTGACTTGGATCCCCAGGAAAGCTGTCTCCCGTCTTGGTGGTCAGGGTCTCCAGTGTGTCTCTGATGTCTGAGTGACCATGTTCTGTGTGGCTTGTTGTGTGGAAGGGGCGTGGGGCGCTTAGCACCCTAGGCCCAGGAAGTGCCCAGGGTGGTGGAGGGTGGTGTGTCCCAAGTGACAGTGTGCTGATTTCAGAGACTGAATAGTATTGTTATTTGCAGTATTCTAGGTGTCGACTTCCGGAGAAGGCAATGGCACCCCACTCCAGTACTCTTGCCTGGAGAATCCCAGGGATGGCGGAGCCTGGTAGGCCGCCGTCTATGGGGTCGCAGAGTTGGACACGACTGAAGCGACTTAGCAGCAGCAGCAGCAGCAGGTGTCAACTTCATCATAAACACTGTGTTATCCTGTTACTGTCTTTATAGGAAAATCGAGATGCTTAGTGAGCAGCTTGTGCTTTTCAGGAAAACCGAGATGTGGTTGGAAGCTGCTTTTCTAGTCCTTGTGCTTAATGTCAGCTTCAGAAATCCTGTGCCAGCAACAGAAGGACAAAAAAGTCCTGACCCAGCTGTATACACACACGTGTAGCTCACGTGCAGACCTTGGGAGTCCACTGTCCACGAGCGCTTGTCCCGCCGGCCGTGCCCGCTTCCTGTCTGCGAGCCCCATCCTGACACGGCAGCACTGGTGTGTGTGAAGACGGGAGGGTGCTTGATGGGTCTGTGGAAACCGGGTTTGTGTATTCCTGAGACCGCACAGCTCTCTTGGGAGAGCAGTGTTGCTGTGACCCTGCAGTGTCACCTCCGCTTCCCACCGGCAGTGTCGCGCATTCATATGGCCAGGCCACAGCGTCCGTTGATTTGATTTCTGGCATAGGTCTTTGGAGAGGCTTCTCAATAAAATCTGTTTTTTTTTTAAAAATAGTCATTTTGGAAGATCATATATGGTGCCATTTGCTCTTTTTTTGATACTAGACTTTGAGTTTACTTTCAAATAGTTGAAATTGCTGTGTTTTGATGTAAAAATATTTGATGAATGAAAAGATGTTTTTAGTTGTCTCTGTACCTTTAAACTCCTAGTTTTGAATGAATACATGATGAATCACATGTATTATTTCATGTACCTACATGTTTTATTACTATTTTATTTTTGGCTTTGCTGGGTCTTTGTTGCAGTGTGGGGGCTTCCTCTGGATGTGGTGGGGAGTGGCTGCTCTTCGTTGGGGCACACAGGCTTCTCGTTGCGGTGGCTTCTCATCGCAGAGCACCTGTTCTCGAGCGGGCAGGCTTCAGCAGTGGGGGCACATGGGCCTGCTTGCCCCGCAGCATGTGAAATCATCCCAGACCAGGGCTCAAACCTGTGCACTCTGCATTGGCAGGTAGATAGCCACAGAACTGCCAGGGAAGTCTCAAGTTTCATGTGCTTTTGAAAGACCCAGATATATTCAGTATATCCCTCCAAGACATTTTTCCATTCATTGATAAGATTTTTGAGAGTCGCTTCTGTTGATATGTGTAGCTGCAGCTTACTTATGAGTAAGGGGGCTGTTTGCCTGTGGCTGGCCTGCCCACGAGGCCCCTCTGTGTGATATTTCTTAGTGACATTGATGACACATGCTGGTCGCCCAGGCCCTCTGGCTTCTCCTGAGCTGGACCTAGAGGCACGTTTCTGACCTTGGGTCCTGGGAGCTCATTTGGTCTGAATCATGGTCCTTTGCCTTGTGGGCAGGTCCCTGGGGAGGTGGAAGGAGGGAGTGGGGAGGGGACGGTTTGGTGGGACTGGCCCGTCTGAGGGGCAGGCGCGGCTGGCGTGCAGGTTTTGTCAGCGAAGGGTGAGTTCAGATTTTACTCTTCAGTGTGACAGTGAGTCTGTAGAAGCTACAAAATCCGTAACTCTGGCAAAGGCTTACTGTCAAACTCCTGAAAGGAAAACGTCTGCGGATGGCCCTTCCAGGGCCCCGGGCCTCAGGTGCCTGCTCTGGGGAGAATGACTGGCCCATTCTGGTGTTCTCTCCTCAACTGGCCTTTCTGAGCACTGCTGTCCAGGAGCAGAATCCAGACAGAGGTGTCTGCTTGGGGTGCCCTCCCTGAGTCCCGGGCGTGAGCGCCTCTCCTGTACAGCCAGACACCCTAAAACCTAGGGGTTGTCGGAGTGACCCAAAGTGAAGGAAGGGCCATGGTGTGGTCCACACAGAGAGAGGCAACATGAAAAGAACTGAGGGGAAATTAGTATTTATAGGCTCTCACTGGATCCTCTTGTTTCAGAATCTCCTCACCGCTGCTCTGGGACACGCCTCTGTTGGATTTAATTTACAGTCATCAGCCACAGCTTTCAGCGATGGACTCGGTAAGAATTTTATTGCACCCGCTCTCTCTCAAGTTTGTATTGTTTTCATTGGTTTGTAAAAAGAAGTATTAAAGTCATTCTTACGTCTCCTTGCTGGTTTTCTTGGGCTTGATAGAGTTTTGTCTCAGTGTCTGGGTTTTGTCTTGGATTTCAGGGAAACAAGGGGCTGCAGGGTGGTGGTGAGCCCTGTGGGTCAGTAGGCAGCTTCCCTGGTGTGCCAGGGAGAGGAGGCCTGTGGACACATGAAGACACCGGGCAGCCTGGTCTGTGCAGAAAGCTGACTTCTTACCAGCTTTCTGTCTTAGTGGCTCCGTCCCCAGGGGCACGCTCGCTGCTCCTGTCTGGTGCTCTGCGCCTGTCGTGCCTACACCACCTGAGCCTCTCTGCTGTCACCCCTGCTGTCTGTTGTCACCCCTCTGCTGGGAAGCGGGGTGCCCGTGCTGCTCTGTGTGCGGGCCGGCGAGTAGGCACGCGTGGATTTCCTCAGGTTTGAGGCCTGCGTGTGTGGTTGGTAGGTGTGGGGTGGGCTCTTGGCCAGGTTGCCTTGAGCTTGCCTTCTCCTGGGAGTCCTGGTACAGCCTCAGCCTGGCTGGACACTCTGCTCTAGGACAGAGTCCTCCTCCCTTAGGGGGACATGTCCCAGGGGCAGTTGCTCATGTCTTCTGATCTGTGGATTGATAACAGTTGGAAAGAAAACTGTAGGCTCCTTTAAATGTTTCATACCTTGGCCAGGTATTAGGGTTTTAAACCAATAGCCCCAGAGAGTATTCTTTGCGTTTTGTGCTGTTTCCAGCAGACAGGGAAGAAGCCTTTCCTGCTGCTCAACCCCACGGACCCAACGGTTCCTCAGCGGTCCTGTGTGCGGCCACTTAGAGATGCACCAGGCCGGCCTCCCTGATGATGGAAGTGTTTCCTTGGAAATGGAGTTGAGTGTGATGGAGAACTCTTAGTTTGCAGGGTGGTCTGGAATGGGAGAGCAGCTGGCCCACCGGTGGGTGGTGCGGGGTGGGGGTGTGGTGGGCTCTGTTGTACCCGGGGGGGCCCCCAGGGCGGTCTTCCAGGATGAGCCCATGCTTTCATGGGCTGTCATGGGCTGTCTTGGACGCCAGGGCAGCCACTCAGAGCCTCTGCCCCGGGGCGGGAGGCAGAGAGGAGCCAGGCCCACCCACACCTGCAGGCTTGAGCCTGGCCTTTGTTTGGAGACTTGATTTATGACAAGAAAAAACAAGATGCTGCCTAAATGAGGTAATTAGTAAGCATTTGGTGATCCTTGATGAAAAGAAAACAATTTACCAGCCAGGCTGCTGACAGGTTCCGGGGCTGGCCTGATGACTGTGGTGGATTTCGAGCAATGGGCGTGTTCCCGTTTGGACTGTCTGAGATGGAAGGGTTGTCATTTTGACAGTACATCACACAGGTAATCCAGGGTATCTGATGCTGTTGATCACTTTTGTGAACCATAAATATTCAGTCAATACTGATTATAATTGTCTTTAGAAATCCACTGTTTGGATGGGATAGAGATAAGGGTGTGACTGTGGGTGTGAATACGGGTAGAGGGGTCTACATTCCATGACCTTTCCTGGCATCTGAAGGCACAAGTTTAAAAACACAATAATTTTACAGGCTTTGTAATGCTTTTTCATTGTTATTCATATCATCCATTGTTCTTAATTTTTATTCTGACTACATAAGGTGGAATGTGAACCACTGAGGTCCCGTCTGAGGTCACCTTTTCCAACAGGGGTGGGCTTGTTAAAGACCCTACGTGTTTCTATCTGTGCTCGTGTCCCTCCCGGGTGTCCTTTAGGGCCCAGTTTGGATAGACTCTGGGCTGGTCTGTAGTGACTGTGGCTCTGGGGTCCATGACAGGGCGGGCTGATTGGATTTGCAAGTGTTTTTTTTTTTTTTGGATCACATGGTTTGAAGGTCATGCTGTGTTACAGTCACTGACCCTGCCCGCACCTGAGCAGCATTCGGCCACTGGAGGCTGTGGCCCTTGACATCACAGCACATGCGAGGGGCCTTGGCTGCAGGGCCGTGGAGGGTGGATTTGCAGTTGGTGAGAAGCTGATAGAGCCTGTGCTAATAATACATTTGCCTGTTTAACAGAGATATTTGTCAGGATTTAAAAATAGATAATAAAGCACACTTTTGCCTCTTTCTCAAAGAAATATGCATAGCTAATTATACCAGTAAAACTTATGTATTCTAGATTTTTGAGCATAATAACTTTTTATTATAATTTTAGAGTTCTGGCCGCTCTAGGTTCTCTTAAAATACATACAAAGTATGGAATATTAGATGTCATTTAAATTAGGTTTTATTAATCACGTGCTTTTGTTCATATAAAAGTTGGCCATTGTGTTTACATGCTTTCCCAGAAAAGTTCTCACTCTTGCCTACCACAGGTCTTGGTGGTCAGTAGAACATTGGTTCTCTTACACCAAGACGTTTGAGGTGCTGGGAAGACTCGTGTGGCCAAGGAGAGGGTTTGGGAAGCAGGCAAGTGAGAGGAACAGGGTGTCTGGGCCCAGCTTGCACTCTAGTTCCTCTGGGTATTTCTGGTTGCAGCGGCCTCAGGACTCTGGTTCCACAGCTGTGCTGGGCAGGAAGGAGCTGGAAGGGCTTGTGGGCTGTTAGTAGCAGCTCATCTGGTGCTTATAATATTGCAGTCATTTTCCTTCCATTGTTAGTAACAGGGATTCTCACGGAACCAGTGTTCTTTGTATTTATTTATATTTATTTGACCTACTGTGTCACTTGTGGAATCTGAGTTCCCCGACCAGGGCTTGAACCCGGGCTTCGGCAGTGAGTGTGAAGTCCTAACCACCAGGGACCACCAGGGAACTCCCTGTTTTATTTTTTGATGCCATCAGATTTTAAAAGCTGACTAAAGGGATTTCCTCCAAGTGTTATGTTAGAGGGTGAAGAGATGGCCTGCGTCTGCCTCAGAGCAGAGCTGCACAGCTTCTGTGAAACCCAAGCTGAACTGGCCTATGGGCCAGCATGGAGTCCCTCCTCCTTCCTGCCACCCCTCAGGACTGGGCTCTGTGAGGCTGCTGAGGTTTCTGCAGGCCTATGTTTCTGAGGCCATTCCTGAGCCCACTTGGACCTCAGTGGGAGGAGGAGGTTGGGTACGGTGGTGGAGGTGCTGTGGGCTGGTGGGCTGGTGGGCTGTCTGGGGGCTGACCAGACAGAGGTAGGGAGGAGGGTGTGGGCGGAGGTGGGGAGGCGCCTTTGTGGCTGGACCATGTTCACTCTAGAATAGATGCCTTTTTAAAAAATTAATTTTTGTTGGTATCTAGTTGATGTACAGTGTTGTGTTAGTTTCTGCCGTACAGCAGAGTGGCTCAGTTATACATATACATGTTCCCACTCTCTTTTAGATTCTGTTTCCATGTGGATCATTACAGAGTATTGATAGAGTTTCCGAGAGCTATCAGTTCTGTACATAGTAGTGCTTGTACGTCATGGAACTGGTGCCTTGATCGTCACTTGTGTTGTTGTTTAGTTGCTCAGTTGTATCTCTTTGTGACTCTTTGGACTGTAGCCCACCAGGCTCCTCTGTCCATGGGATTCTGCAGGCAAGAATACTGGAGTGGGTTGTCATTCCCTTCTCCAGGGGATCTTCCTGACCCAGGGATCGAACCCGTGTCTCCTGCATTGGCAGGAGAATTCTTTACCACTGAGCCACCAGAGAAGCCAGACATTTGTGTTGCCCCTGGGGAATAGGGATTTGGGTATTCTTAGCGTCAAGAAAAGGGATGGTGGTGAGGTTCTTGGTGTGCTGTGTTCTGAGGGTGAGGATGTTGTGTTTGATCCGCAGAATAGCCTGCTGGGGGTGCTGCAGGTGGACTGAGGGCTGACCAGGAGGCGAGGAAGGGAAGCAGAGCAGAGCCAGCAGCAGTGCAGGGCTGTGGCCGAGGGCAGCGTGGGCCCCCGGGTTGCCATCAGGAAGGCGGGGCAGGCAGTGCTCTTGCGCCCGCTGTCTCAGCACCTGCCCGCTCCCTGCTTCTGTCCAGGCAGAGGCCCTGGGGCGGGGCCGGAGTGCTGGGAGGAAGGAGCGGGTGGGAACCAGCTCTCGGGAAGTCACGTGGCACTTACCACCTCGGACTCTGTGGACCTTTTGTGAATGGGTGGTTTATCAGAAGTAAGCCTGGGGCCCTTGAGCACCTTGGAGGGCTCGGCTGTCTGGGTGGGTGGGTCTTGTGGGCAGTGCATCTGCATCCGGTTCCCAGCTGGCTGTCCACTCCCAGCCTCCTCCAGGAACCTCCTCCTTGTCCATTTTCTCCATCTCCTAGTTAGTGTCAGCCTGGGTTTAAAATTTGTTCTTGTTAACTTTTGGGGCAAGGATTTTTTACTTTTTTAATTTTTCTGTTCTTTTGAAAAGTTTACTGTCTAGCTCACCTCCCCTGCGCCTGGCACCTCTGCGTGTTTTCATCTTGGCCTCAGGCAGAGCGGCGGACGTAGGGAGGAGCCGCTGGAAGCCTGAGCTGCAGAAGGACAGTGGGTTCCTGCCCTGTGTCTGTGTATGTGTGGGTCTCTGGAGTCTGTGTGAAACGGGTGCTGAAGCCTGTGGAGTCAGCTATGCTGTAGCCCAGCCCCACAGCTAGCATGTCGCATGCTGTCTTGGCTTGAGGCCTATGGCATGGATGGGTCAGGGGGAAGAACAGGTTTGCAGCCCTGCCTGGGTGGCGGGGCACAGCTGGAGAAACCCTGTTGTGGGCATTTTCTGTGGGAAAAGCTATGATCAGATGTGTAAGCTCCTCTAATCTCCTTTAGCTAATGCTTCACTTTTTTTTTTAGAAGAAAAAAATCTGTTTTCTTTGTGTTTGAGTCTCCACAGAACATCTCCCTGGCATCCTCCATCTGGTGACAGTGTTCTTCAGGTCTCTGGGTGGGGTCTCCATCTCCCAAGGCTAATGTGGGAGGGTTCCTGCTCTTCTAGGAGCCCCAAAGGGCTGTGAGCGGCACCGACTGTCCAGACACCTTCACTTGTGTATTTCTTCCCCATTCCCCACATTTTTATCATAAGGCTGTAGGCCTCAAAGATGCTGAATAGTAGGATTTCCAAGGTTCCATAGCTATCAGCAGCAAACTGAGTGCGTCGTGGAGTCCTTGTTACACTAAGGAGAGGTCACCATGCAGGTGTCTGCCTTCAGGGAAGGGGCAGGGAGTGAATGCAGGGGCCCCTCTTTACACTTGTGCCATGATTGTGCCACAGTGTGTGTGGTGGGAGTGGGTGTGGGTTTGTGACGGCTGTGTGGCATGTCTGTGGTGGGGGATATGTGGTGGTGGGGTGCTGTGTGTGTGTGTGTTTGTGGTGGGTGTGTGGCATATCTGTGGTGGGGGATATGTGGTGGGGTGCTGTGTGTATGTATGTGTGGGTTTGTATGTGGGGGGGTATCTGTGGTGGGGGGGTGCTGTCTGTGTGTGTGTGTTTGGTGGGGGTGTGGGTTTGTGGTGGGGGGTGCTCTGTGTGTTTGTATGTGTGGGTTTGTGGTGTGTGAGGTGTCTGTGGTGGTGAGGTGCTGTGTGTGTGTGTATGTGTGGGTTTGTGGTGTGTGTGGATGTGTCTGTGGTGGGGGGTGCTGTGTGTGTTGTCTGTGTATGTGTGTGTGTGTGGGGTGTCTGTTGAGGGGTGCTGTGTGTGTATGTATGTATGTGTGGGTTTGTGGTGTGTGTGTGGGGGGTGTCTGTGGTGGGATGTTTTGTGTGTGGGTTTGTGGTGTGTGTGTGGGGATGTCTCTGGTGGGGGGTGCTGTGTATGTATGTGTGGGTTTGTGGTGTGTAGGGTGTGTCTGTGGTGGCGGTGCTCTGTGTGTATATTTGTGGTGTGTTTGTGGGGTATCTGGTGGTGGGGTGCTGTGTCTGTGTATGTATGTGTGGGTTTGTGTGTGTGGGATGTCTGTGGTGGTGGGGTGCTGTGTGTGTGTGTTTGGTGGGGGTGTGGGTTTGTGGTGTGTGTGGTTGTCTGGTGGGGGATGCTGTGTGTATGTATGTATGTGTGGGTTTGTGGTGTGTGTGTGGGGATGTCTGTGGTGGTGGGGTGCTGTGTGTGTGTGTATGTGTGGGTTTGTGGTATCTGTGGGTGTGTCTGTGGTGGGGGGTGCTGTGTGTGTGTCTGTGTATGTATGTGTGGGTTTGTGGTGTGTGTGTGGGGTGTCTGGTGGGGGGGTGCTGTGTGTGTATGTGTGGTGGTGGGGAGTTGTGTGTGTGTTTGTGGGGTTTGTGGTGTGTGTGTGGGTGTCCGTGATGGTGGTGTGTGTGTGTATGTGTGGGTTTGTGGTGTGTGTGGGATGTCTGGTGGGGGGTGCTCTGTGTGTGTGTGTGTGTGAGATGTCTGGTGGGGGGTGCTCTGTGTGTGTGTGTGTGTGTGTGTGTGTGTGGTGGGGAGTTGTGTGTGTGTAGGTTTGTGGTGTGTGTGTGTGTCTGGTGGTGGGGAGTTGTGTGTATGTGTCTGTGGTGTTGGGGAGGTGTGTGTGTGTGTATGTGTATGGTGGGTTGGTGGTGTGTGTGTGTGTCTGTGGTGGTGGGGAGTTTGTGTGTGTGTGTGTGTGTGTGTATTGTGGGTTGGTGGTGTGTGTGGGGTGTCTGTGGTCGGGGGGTGCTGTGTGTGTGTGTGTGTGTGTCTGTGGCGGGGGTGGTGTCTTGGGCCGTCACGCAGTGCTCAGCCCTGGCGCAGGGGTCACGTGTCTGGACAGTGCGCAGTGCAGGACGAGGCCTGGGCGCGGGGCAGACAGGGCCAGGCCCCCGCACTAGGCTGACGGCAGAGCTCTGTTGAGAGGCCCCATGCCTGCCGTCGTGGTCCATTTCTTGTCCAGGGAAGAAGCTGCTGTTCTGTTCACTCTGAACCTTTCGCTCTTTGTCCTGAGGCTTAAGTGAGCCTTGGTTCATGTCCCCAGGCCAGTGGCCTCTGCAGGAGGAGTCAGCGGCATCTGCAGCCCCCTGAGAGGGTGGCAGGTGGAGACTGCCCAGCTGTCGGCCCTTGGGGGTGCGTGGCTGCCTGTGTGGAAGGGCAGTGCCTGGGGCCCTGCTGGGGTGGTTGATCCCACACTGCTGCCGGCGTCCTCGTTCCTGACCTGATCATTTGTCACCTTGGCCAAAGATGGAGTTGTATACCCTGTCTGCCCTCCCAGAGGGGCCCCTTGAGCCTGAGGAGGGCATAGCCTGGGCACTGGTTGGGGAGCAGGTGAGACGGGAGGCTGGGCTGGCGGCAGGGCGCCCGGACCAGCCTGTTGGGCTACCTCTCTAACGGAAGCCCGGCGCTCTGTTCCTCTTTTTTAGGTTCACAACAGAATCAAACCAGCAAGGTGTAGAGATTTCCCATACACACTCAGCACCCACTCACTCACCCTAGAGGAGGGATTGATCTGTGTATTTATTTATTAAAATTTTATTTATTTTTGGCTGCACTGCCCGCTGCTGCTCGGGCTTGCTCTGGCTGCAGTGGGAGGGGAGTCCTCTCTAGCTGCGGTGTGCGGAGTGCGGCCTCTGCAGTGCAGGCTGTCGCTGTGGGCACGGGCTAAGCTGCCCCGTGGCGTGTGGGATCTTCCTGGCCATGCCTCTTGCATTGGCAGGCGGATTCCTATCCTCTGTGCCACCAGGCGCCTGCGGTTGATATGATGCTGCACAGACTCGGCGTCCCCAGGGGCTGCAGGCTGCGTCCGGCCTCCCTCTGGGTGCTGGCGGCTCCGTGTGTGCTGCGGTGGCTCCCACCACCTCCCATCTGCACTCTTGCCTTCTTCAGAGCATCCTGTGGTCAGGCTCATACCACCTTCTCAGGTTGGCTCCTACCACTTAGTAACGTGCATTTAAGTGGCCTCAGTGTCCTTTCAAGGCTTGATAGCTCATTTTTCTTTTTCTTTTTTTAGTGCTGAATAATAATAATAGCCCACCGTCTAGATGTTCCGCAGTTTATTTTCCCATTCACCTACTGAAAGGCATCTTGGATCACTTTATTGTCTCTCTGGTCTTCTCGGATGGGAAGTACAGTAAACAAAGCCCACTGCTGACCTCTGAACTCAGTTCTGACCTCTCTGTGAACTGCTTGGAAAAGGGGGCGTTGCCACCTGGACACTTGTCCTATGCTGTCCTCCATTTCTGAGAGCCCTGGCCTGTGCGGGATGTTGCTCCAGAACACTGCCGCCCTGCGTCCAGGGGACTCCTGAGATGGGTCTCAGGGAAGCCATCCCCCCAACAGTGCAAAGCCGGTGATGGGCAACAGGGAGAAGGATGGCCCAGGCCCTGGTCTCCAGGGTCTGAGGGCACGCACCCCAGTCCAAAGGTGGTGCAGGGCCCCTCACTGGGCCCAAGGGAGCCTATGTGCCTGTCCAGTCAATGTGCTTTGGGCCATACCACTGAATTTTCCTTTCAGAGACTAGACGAGCAGTATTTAGCCTGGGCTGAAACATGTAGAGTCATGAGGTCTGTAGCCATTTGCGTGCTGCCGTTCTCCAGACTCAACCCACACTGCATTTTCGATAGTGGGCTCTGCTCCCAGACTCAGCAGTGGGATTGATGCTCGGGGCCTGAGCCCTGTTCTGAAGCAGGTCTGCCCGGTGGTTCGGATAGCCAGCTCAGGGGCCGTCCATCCACCCCTGTTCTGCAGCTTCACTGCAAGGCCTTCATCCCTGTCTGAAAATGACGAGATTCTGGACCCTTGCATCCTGACCCTCAGAGTACTGAGTGCCGGGTCTGCACAGGGGTGCTGGTCAGTCTGCTGAGCAGGAAGCACGCAGGCCCGGTCCTGCCTGCCCGGGGCACAGGCCCTCCCGCGTGTCAGGGGGAGGAGAACCAACAGACAGGCCCGTGTCCCTGCTCCAGTCTCCTCCGTCCACACGGCCTTGGGCACCAGCTACCACCAGGGAGACAGAAAGCCGGCACTTCCTGGAGAGAGGTGCTCAGATTTTGTGTATGTTCATGTTTTACTTCTTCTCACACACGTATTAAAGGGTCACGTTGTAGGTGCGGTCTTGGGAGGGTCTGTGATGGAATGGGGCCTGGAGTAGGCATCTTTCCTGCCTACCCGTGTTCCTGGACCCTGTCGTTTTGGGAACTCTTCATGTTGGGAGCCCCGAGGGGCCCAAATGAGTCCTGTCCGTGTAGGGACATCTATCAGTTAAAACGCTCATTTACTCATTTCGTTTAAAAAGTAGGAGTAATAAACCCATTGTATGTTATTCTAAATAGCACAGCTTTACTCAAAACCACTGTATTTTCCAAAATGAAAAACTGTCATACGTTCCTTTGGTTAAAGTATACCAGAAAACATGTAGTTGGAATAAGGAAGAATATTTGAATAGCTTTTTTTTTGGGCCACACCCTGTAGCTTGCAGAGTCTTTGTTCGCTGACCAGGGATGGCACCCAGGCTATGGCAGTGAAAGCACCAAGTTCTAGCCACTGGATCACCAGGGGATTGCCTGTAATAGCTTTCTGGTACAGTTTTGGAGGTGTCGTTTGATACAATACTGAAACCTAACGGATGGCCATGTGGTGAAGGTCAGAGGAAGTGCAGGGTCCTGCCCTAGGTCCCAGTTAGTTCTTCTCAGCTGTGTTTGACCCTTTGGTCTTTTTTGCACTGTAACCAGACCTTTTACCTGTTTCGAGTTCTGCAGCAGTGCCCATGGGCAGTTGGTCAGCTGTGGTGTACTCAATTCTTTCCATCTCTCAGATGCTAACATATTTTATTTTGCTGCTTTTGTTTTTCTTATTAACTCTCTCATCAGAGGAGCCTTTAAGCCACCAGAAGCTGTCTGTTCATAGAGTTTTCCAAAATTCTGGTATTTGATCAAATACTTGAATTTTAGCATTGGCAAATTCCCAGAGGTTAGGACCCTGAGCTTCTGATACTGGGGGCCTGGGTTCAATCCCAGTGTGGGGAAATAAGATCTATCAAGCTGTGCGGCCAAAAATAAAAAGTAGAATTAAAACCAAAGTTCAGGTGTTTTCCTGGAAGTGGCAGTCTCATTTTGTTCATTTTCTAGAAGTAGTCTGCCAAATTCCTGTGTCCCTAGAGCCTGCCTGTCAGTCATTCTTCCATATAAAAATGGTGTTCCCTGAAAAAACGCTTTTGCTGGAGGCGACTATTATTGGTACACAGAATAAATGTTTCATGTGCATTTCATATTTTGTCACATAGAATATGAAAAAGACAAGTATGGAAAGGCCTGGTATTTAATGAAATTAACAATTACTACTTCATCATGGAGGATGATGGACCTTAGCAATTGGACCATCACCTTTGTATCATGAGTGCAAATATCACCCCAGCCAAAGAGGCAGTGTTGCTATGAAAAAAGTTTCCAAAGTGGGTTGCCAAAATTCCTTCGGGTCCTTGGACCGCATTTTATAAACAGCTATACTGAGCTCTTCAGCCTGTATGAGAAATCGTAGTTTAACAAATCAAGTCAGCCTATATGCCTGTTGGTCACTTAGAATGTGACAGCCTCGGGAAACTCCCAGAGTGTGCATTACTTCTCCCCAGTGTGTCAGCACCTGAGTCTGTGTGCATTTTCAGAGGGCTCCTGATTCGGTAGAGCCTTGGCATTAAGTCCCCTCCTGTAGTTGTCAAGGGGACATGAACATTGGCCCCCTTTAGGTGTCTGCGTGTGTCTCCTGGGTTGGTCTTTTGGCGAGCACACATTCTTCACTGTGGGTCAGTCCCCTAAGCTGCTTTCCCTTTCTCTGGCCTCCTCTTTCTTTGCAGACTGGCAGCAGAAAGGCAGCAAAAAGCCGAAGGCCAGGCATCCTGTGTGCCTCTGCTCCCTGGTGGCCGGGGCTGGAGGGGCACGTGGACCCTGCTCCCAGGACAGGTTGCTAGGCGCCGTCCCGCCCCTCCTCTAGAAGCGCCCGCCCCTCCCTGGGCCTCAGCCAGTTTCCTCGCATAATTCTACCTGCGGAGAAGCTGTCTCCAGACTGGCCATGTGTCTCACAGCTTTAGACACTGATTCTCTTGGTCGTTTGAACCATGTAGCTCACACTTGGCTGACTGAAGTTTTGTCTTTTGTGGTTCAGCCTCGTCACTTGATCTAAAAATTTGTCTTTGTTTTTCCAGATTTTGCAGATCTTTTAAGATGATCTGGATCGTGATGACTCAGAATATACTGGTACCCAGTTGCTGGTTTGGAGTTCTGTATGATGATGTTCAGTCGTTAGGTTGTGTCTGTTTGTGACCTCTTGGACTGCAGAACGCCTGGCTTCCCTGTCCTCCATTATCTCCTGGAGTTTGCTCAAATTCATGTCCCTTGGGTCAGTGATGCTGACTAACCATTTCATCCTCTGCCTCCCCCTTCTCCTTTTTGCCTTCAATCTTGCCCAGCATCAGGGTCTTTTCTGATGAGATGGTTCTTCGAATCAGGTGGCCAAAGTACTGGAGCTTCAGCAATAGTCCTTGCAACGAAGGAGCAAACGTCTTTTAATTTCATGGCTGCAGTCACTGTCTGCAGTGATTTTTGGAGCCCAAGAAAGTAAAGTCTGTCACTGTTTCCACTTTTTCCCCTTCTGTATGCTGTAAAGTGGTGGGACTGGATGTCATGTTCTTAAGTTTTTTTGAAAGTTGAGTTTTAAGCCAGCTTTTTCACTCTCTTCTTTCTCTTTCATCAAGAGGCTCATTAGTTCCTCTTTATTTTCTATTATGAGAGTGATATCCTCTGCATATTTGAGGTTGCTGGTATTTCTCCCAGCAGGCTTGATTCCAGCCTGTGACTCATGCAGCCCACTGCAGGCTTTTGCTCGTTTCGGCGAGTGGGGCTGCGCTCTAGTTGTGGTGCGCGGGCCTCTCATTGCAGTGGCTTCTCTTAGTGGGGAACATGGGCTCTAGGGCTCCTTGGCCTAGTAGTTGTGGCACACAGGCTTAGTTGCTCTCATGCATGTGGGATCTTCCCAGACCAGGGTTATCAAACCCGTGTCTCCTGCATTGGCAGGCGGATTCTTTGCCACTGAGTCATCAGGGAAGCCCCAGTGAGTATAATTTCCGAGAAGTGAAGGCCTAGTCCTTTGGTTCTGTGTTCTTGTCGGTACCAGTTTCTTCGCCCTCTTTCTTGCCATAGAGGGCAGCCCTTGGCCAGCCTAGGACATGGGAGCCTGTCTGAGCCTCCCTCCTGTGGACCGGGGTGTCTCCATCTCCAGCAGGGACGGGGCAGGCGGGGAGGCTCCTGGGCTGAGGTCTCAAGATGCGAGCACCATGGGCGCTGTAGCTGTCTGGGGAGTGCATTTACTCAGATGTTCTGGGTCCCTGCCATGGAGAATTGGCGTTTCTTTGAACCTTCTCTCTGAGCCTGTGTTCAGAAAAGCGAGAGTAGAGGAGCAGTAGGTTTTGTTTGTTAGGTGTTGGCTTTGGGGCCGCCTAGAAAGCATTTAGTTGGTGTTTTCTTTAACACAGTGGTCCAACTAGAAAGTCATGAAGAGGCTAGAGGTTACAGGTGGCATACAGCATCTGTCGGTTGTTCAGGATGTGGGATTTAGCTGCGTTTCTGCAGCAGAGCTGGCGGCGGCTTGGATGCTGCTGGGTGCCTTCCCTCATGCGGCTCATCTCTGGCTGGAATCCAGCCAGGCTTCCTGGGAGGGGTTCTCTCTGTGTGGGGTGCTCTGTGCCACACGCTGCCCTGTGCTGGAGGACAGATCTCGTTTCCTTTTTATGGCCTGGAAGCTCTTGCCTCTCTAACCAGCTCTGCTGTGAAAAGCGGCCTCTTGGTGCGTGCTTGTCTGTGCTCATGCATGTGCACACACACAGGCTCTCACGTGGGCACCAGCAAACTCCTCACCGACCTTCCGTGATGCAGACACCCATGGGGTGTGAGGATTGAATTCTGCATATACTAACTGTGGGCTGCTGTAAAATGTTGTCAAACCAAAGGCCATGTGTTTGAGGCAAAAGGAAGGAAAAGATCATTCCCTGTCCCTAAGTTTAACATTTTTTTATGTTTTATTTCCCCCCAGTGTTGTCGAGACACAATTGACATTTCACCTGTGTAAGTTTCGGGTGTGCAGAGAAATGACCCGTGGAGTCTAGTCATCTTCTGTCACCTCACACAGCAGTAAATGTTGTTTCTTGTGATAAGAACTTGTAAGACCGCTCTGCCTTTTCTGCCATCTCCTTCCTCCACCACACCTGCCTCTCTGTGCCAGCTGCCTCTTGTGGTCCCCCTCTCAGCTCTGTGTGTGTGTCGATCGCTGTTGTGTTCTGCGTCAGTGTCCATATGGAGCTGAGGCACACGCCTTTGTCTCAGAACAACTTCAGTGCAGGTCCTGCACACGACAGGGGGAGGTTGCAGACGGGTCTCACCTGCTTCCTGAGATGTGCTTGACCTTCTGTGCAGGCGAGCAGGCTGTGGCCAGTGACTCCCTGACCCTCCAGGCAGGCTCTGGGTTTGGCTCAGGGCTAGACTTGCAGGTGTGTGAAAGCAGCGGGCCAGTCCCTTTGGCATGCCCTGTCCCAGGGTCTGAGGCTGGAGTCTGGGACAGGCTTCAGCTTAGGGAATGTTCTCCTTCTGAGGGGATTTCAGGACTCAGGACAGGTGAGGTGCTTTAGGTTCTTTATCTCACCTGGGGCTCTTAGAGCACCTCTCTCTCTGGGAACAGAGCTCTGGTGAGTGTGACCACCGTCACCTCCCCTGTGGGCATGCTGTGGGGGAGGTGGGAAGGCGGGTGGGTGGAAGGCTCTCTCCAGGGTCCATGGGGCCTGCACGGGTGCACTTGGGTGTCTGCTTCTTGACTCTTTCCCGTGGGCTGTCCACCCGCTGTGTCTGGATGTGTGGAGCACTGGGCCCCCGCTGCTGCCTGCGGGCTCCACTGCTTCTGGCCCAGCTCTCACTGCAGACACAGGTTAAATGGCAGGTGTCCACATAGCGAGACAGGGAGGCTCGCAGTCAGACAGAAAGCAGCCTCAGGAAGGGCCTGTCCCCGCTGTTCCAGCAGAGGTGGGATGTCCGTGCTCCCTCAGGGCTGCCTCCTGGCAGGTTCTTGTCCTGTTGGAACTTTCGTCCACAGGCTCACCCTCTCCTGTGTGGCTCCTCCACTCCTACGCCAGGTGACCTCGGTCCTCACACCTGTCTGGACCTTAGTCAGCACTGGGACATCTTCTGCCTTATGTCACAGGTGGGCATTTCCAAGTGGCAGGAGGCTACTGGAGAACCAGGCAGTGGTGGTCCGAGGAGGGGGACGGGGCTTGAGAGGGACTGTTTCCTGAGGTTGTATTCCAGGTGAAGAGAGTGCGCCCCACAGCCTGGGATGCACACGTTGCTCCCCGCTGCTCTGAACAGAGCAGTGGGGGAGGCAGGGCCTGATGACCAGTCCTGGCAGCTGCACAGGTTAGTGTGGAGCCCTGCAGGTCTGGGGACTCAACCGTGTGTTCCTGTGTTACTTTAGGGAAGGTTGCTCCTGAGTAACGCTAGTAATCATAAGTGGAGAGGGGGAAATAGTGATTTCATTGTTTCGCTGGAGACTTGAAGGTGGGGGATTTGTCTTTAGTTTTCTTTTAGTGTGTCAGTATTACCCAAATTTTTTGCAATGAAGACAGACCCTGCCTCACCTATCTTACTGTCTCAAGCCCTGAGCCCAGCAACTGGACTGTGTTGTGAGGGGTTGGGGGCCTGAGTCCTTGGAAGAAAAAACGACAAACCTAGACAGCGTATTAAAAAGCAGAGACATTACTTTGCTGACAAAACTCCATCTAGTCACGGCTATGGTTTTTCTAGTAGTCGTGTATGGTTGTGAGAGTTGGACCATAAAGAAGGCGGAACACCGAAGAATTGATGCTTTTGAACTGGTGCTGGATAAGACTCTTGAGCATCCCTTGGGCATCAAAGAGATCAAACCAGTCAATCCTAAAGGAAATCAACCCTGAATATTCACTGGAAGGACTGATGCTGAACTCCAGTACTTTGGCCACCTGATGCAAAGAGCTGACTCACTGGAAAAGATTGCTGGGAAGATTGAAGGTGAGAAGAGAAGGGGACGACAGAGAACGAGATGGTTGGATGGCATCACTGACTCAATGGACATGAGTTTGAGTAAGCTCTGGGAGATGGTAAAGGACAGGGAAACCTGGCGTGCTGCAGTTTATGGGGTCCCAAAAGGTTGGACATGACTTAGCAACTGAACAAGAACAACATTACCTGTTTTAAGATAATTGACAGGGGTATGAAAGTTGAAAATCCAGACAAAAAAGAGTTATGACAGAGCATAGTTGAATAGATAAATGGTCTTGTGTTTTAAAGACTGCGCTTGTATTTTTGTGTTCAGCTAAAAGGCCGGGACAAACTGTTGATCTCTAGGTCTGGAGAGCCTGGTGCAGTGGAGCCTGCAGTAATGATTGCTTTCAGCTCCACCTTGGCCCCTGCACTGGGCACGGTCTGACGCATCTACCTTGGCTTTCTGGGCTCCGGGGAAGGAGGAGGTGGGTCTGGGCAGGGGTCTCTGCCCCCTACTGTCTCCCCGGCCTCCACAGTATGGCCACACGGCACCTGGACTCGAAGGGTCCCCAGTGGTCTAGGGGGAGAGAGCAGACATGGTCTGAACAATGCTGGGAGGCCACGCCCCAGAGGGCTGGGCCTGGCTGCACTGTGTCACCCAGTGGGTGAGCCAGGCCAGGGCCAGAGTGAGCCAAGCCAGGCCCAGCCGTCGTCCCCCCCGCCTGATATCCATTCCTGGGGCTGAAGATGTTCACCAACCCTGGATGGTGAAGTGAGTAACTTCAGGGTGTGTGTCTGTGTGTGTGTACACAAACATGTCTACCAACAGAAACTCTCTAGGCAGGATCTGAGTAGTCATGGGACATCCCTTTCTTGTGAAGAGAATTCTGAAGGTTTGGTTCTGTGGCTCGTGTGTCCTGATGAGCCTGTGGACAGGGCTCTGCCTGGCCAGGACAGGGGCCTGGGCTACAGGGCGGGCCCTGGGCCCCTGCTCTGGCATTGGGGCCACACTCGGGCCCTGCTGACAGTGCTGCAGTGCGTCCCTGTTGGGCGCTTGACAGTCCAGCTCAGCAGGTCTGATTCAGGTGTGGCTTCTCCTTTGCGCAAAAGGCTTCTTCTGGACGCGTCCCGAGGCAGCTTCACGTGGAACCAGCTGCCAGTGCAGACCCTGGAGATGAGGCGACAGCGACCGGCACGTGTCTGCGGTGAAGGGGCGGCGGGCGGGGCTGTGTGCTGACTCCCCTGTGTGACTGCCCCGCGGTCCTCGGTGCGGGAGCAAGTCTGCCCGCTTGTGAGAGCTGAGAGTGGGCTATCCTGTGGAGTTGCCTCACCTGGATTTTGGATGCAGTGCTTGTCTCGTGTGGCTCTTTGTTGATGGCGTATGACTGAGGGGCAGGCCGCAGGAGAGCCGCTGCCCGTTGGGACTGCCCGCCCAGGGGTGTTGCAGTTTCTTCCTGCAGCTCCCTCAGTCACCCAGGCCTGTGCAGCTGTGTGGGTCAGTAACTTGCTGTCCTCTCAGGGTTGGGCCCTTGGACCTGTTGGGGCCATGCCTGGCATGATGTTTGTTATCGGGGCTACATTTCAGGCAAGACCCACTCAGCCTCTCTCCTCCTCTAGACAGCAGGCCTCACGTGGGTCACTCACATGGAGACTGGCAAGCGCACTGGGTGGTGCCTGCGCGTCTTCTCTTGGCCCAGGAGCCTGTGTGCTCTGGGTCGTTGCTTTTCAGCAGAGGCGGCTGTGGCTTCCCGTGCACACGGAGACTGCCCACCAGCCAGGGCACCTCGCTCTGGGCCCCGAGAACGCAGGTGTGGCCGCCGGGGCCCTGGCGGAGCCTGTGGCTTAGCCAGCCTGGGAGCGAAGGAGTTAAAGTCGCATTGGTGTTCTGTACCTGGTGGCCAGAAACAACCATTTGTAGAAAGGAGGTGCTTTTATATACCTGTTTATCTTTGGACCTAAATTGAGTAGTTTTGGAGATGCAGAAAATGGAGTGTTTGGTAAAAAAAGATGAAAGTGCACGATGAGGAAACTGAAATGGCACGTGTCTGTAGCAGGTCATTTCCTTCTAAATTTTTTGTTCTTCTATTTATAAGAATCTTCGATGAAAACAATGACGTGAATGGAGCTGATACCTCGTTTACCCTCTACCTCGGTTCCCACTTCTGTAAGCGCGAGGGCGCGCACCACACATCACCAGGACCTAGGCCAGCACCGCGCAGCAGCCGCTGAAGCTGGGCGCTGGGCACGGCTGGCCTCCGCCCACCCGCGTCCAGGCCGTGTTTCTTCAGCCCAGTGGCCTCCTAACCCCATGTTCAGTTTTCAGGGCAGACCAAGATCCCTGTTCACTGTTCGTTGACATTTGATTTTTTTTTTTTAATAATTATCCTGAAGTTTTTCACTCCACTCAGAGTTCTTGGTGGATTAATTCTTTTCCTCTCTTCTGCTTGGCCCCTCAGCGCACACATGGAAGTCTAACACTTTTGATGGTTGCTAAGTTGGCCGCAAGCGGCACCCTGTGTCACAGTAGTTACGGTGGTGATTCATCGAGAAGATACCTAAGTGTCGGGTGGCCTGGTTCTCTGTATTCAAGACATCCTTTCTTCTTCACCTTTTGGGCTTTCAGAGCATCACCTTCTGAGACCTGTGTGGAGTGAGTGTGTGTGGGGCCTATCCCCAGCACAGAAGCCTCTGGGCCTGGGTGCTCTTGCTTTGAGAGATGAAGTTCAGAGAATGTCCACACAGGCCCCCGCTGCTCACATAGCAGAGCTGAACATCCAGCTGCTGCAGTCTGACCTTTCTGAACAGAACACCCGCTTGGTTGAAGCAGAGCCTCTGTGGGAGGCCGGTGAGGAGGGCCATGAGGGAAAGGTCTCACCCAGATTGCTCCCAGGGGCCCAGTGCCAGCCTGGCCTGGAAACCTGCTCCCAAGACCGAGGCACATGTGCACTGCTGCCTGTGTTGTCACTGATCTGCACACTTGTAGACACGGGGAGTAGGTGTGGGGGTGAAGCCCCTGTGACATGGGCAAGAGCCCAGAGGCTGCAGCCCCGCTGTTCGCAGGGCCCTGTGGCGTGGGGCTGGAAGTTGCAGTGAGACCCACAGTCTCTCCTTCATTAAACCCAGCAGCGGGCTGTGGCTATGTGTGTGGAGTGGGTGGGGTGTGTTTATGTGAGGGTGTGTGTGTGGAGCGGGTATGTGGATGTGTGTGTGTTGTGTTTATGTGAGGGGGTGGGTGTGTGTGGGGTATGTGTGAGTGGCGTGTGAGGGTGTGTGTGGCGAGTGTTCCTGTGGCGGGGTGGGGGTGTGGGGGTGTGGAGGGGTCTCTGGGACCCAAGGTTGTGGATGTGCTTGTTGCTGGTGGCATGTGAGGAGGTCCCTGCACTGCATGCCCCTGGAGGAGCCTGGGGGCTGTGGTTGTGAGAAGTGGGTGTGGCCTCACAGAAGGAAAAGGACCAGACGTCAGCAGTCAGCACAGAAAATGCGCCTGCCTCGCGTTGTGAAGGGCTTGCTGCTTCTCACTGCTGTCAGCGCAGTGTTCTTCACAAAAGGATGGAGCGGAGGAGGTGCGCTGGGGGAGGGCGGGGTGTCATCGGCCCCTCCCCAAAGTCCTTCCCTCACCCAGAGCACCCAGCTTGCTCCTGGCTCTGTCGCCCCAGTCCCAGGACAGAAGGAGCAGCTGGGGGCAGCCCCTTCCCGGCTCCCTTGCAGGGTCGCCTTCGGGAGGAGCTTTTTGTGCTCCTCCTTGTCCAGAGAGAAGGGCCATCCTGCCAGGGAAGGACTGCCAGGGAAGGACTGGCAGGGAAGGGCTGGGAGGGACTATGATGCCAGAGTTAGAAATGGCCCTTTGTCATCTCCTCTGCTGTATCTCTCTGTGGCTTTGACTCTCCCAAGGACCTCATGTCCGTGGAGTCTTACAGTATCGTCTTTCTGTGCCTGGCTGCCGCACTGAGCATAATGTCCTCAGTGTTCTCTGCTCCTCAAAGTCCCGTGTGGTAGCATATTGCAGGATCTCCTTCCTTTCTAAGGCAGGATGGTGGACATTCTGTTGTGTAGATAAACCACACTTTGTCATCCATTCATTTGTTGATGGGCACTTGGGTTGTGTCCATGTTTTGACTCTTATGAGTAGCGCTGCTGTGAACGTGAAAGAGCAAATAACTCTTTGGAACCCTGCTCTCATTTGTGGGGAGGGTATGTGCTCAGGAGTGGACTTGTGGGGTCACATGGTGATTAGGACTTGGCCTTTTTGTGGACCTTCCCAGTGGCTCTGGTATCTTACATTCTCCCAACAGCGCACCATGGGTCCAGGAGCCGCCCCTGCCAATAGCAGGTCCTGGGCCTTGGAGGTGATGGCTGAAGGGCCTGGGATCAGCCCTTGCAGGCAACAGCCTGGCTTCTGTTGACATCTATTATGTGTGATGTCCTTTAAAAAAAAAAATTATTTGGCTGCACTGGGTCTTAGTTGTGGCATGCAGGATCTCCAGTTGCAGTATGTGGGATCTAGTGTCCTGACCGGGGGTGGGACCTGGGCCCTGCATCGGGAGTGCAGAGTCTTAACCACTGCACCACCATGTCCTTTTTGGGGGAATCCCCAAAGTTGCACCGTACCTTTTTCACAGAACTGATACTTGAATCTGCACTGTTGTTCTGGAAACAACAGTTCAACTGGCATATGAACACTTTTATGCCAATAACTTTGACAACTTAGATAAGATGGACAAATTCCTTAAAAGACACAAATCACCTAAGCTCACTGAAGAAGAAATGGATCACCTGAGTAACCCTGTGTTTATTAAGTGAAGTCGCTCTGTCGTGTCTGACTCTTTGCAACCCTATAGACTGTAGCCTACCAGGCTCCTCTGTCCATGGGATTTTCCAGGCAATAGTACTGGAATGGATTGCCATTTCCTTCTCCAGGGGATCTTCCCAACCCAGGGCTCGAACCTGGGTCTCCTGCGTTATAGACAGACGCTTTACCATCTGAGCCACCAGGGAAGTCCTATTAAAGAAATTGAATTTTTAATTAAAATCTTGACACAAGCCTTCAGTCCCTGGTGTCCTCACTGGTGATTTCTACTATTCCTTAAAGAGTGGGGAGCATCTGTCATACACAGGCTTCCCCTCTGTCCTCAAGGCAGGGTTACCTGGGTTCTGTAATCAGAGAAGGTCATGCTGAAAAGCCACAAGCCAGTTCCCACATGAATGTGGCTGTAAAGACCCTGACTTTGAAGCAAAGTAGATTAGCAATTTAAAAGGATAGTGATGCAGGTAGGATTTATCTTGGCAGCTCATATTGGATTTAACATTCAAAAATTAATCACTGTAACATGCCAGACTGACACCTAGAAAAGAAAAACTGGGAGATCATCTCGAAAGACGCGAAGCAAAGAAAGTGGCAAAAGCCCGTACCCCTTCATGCCGCGTCGAGAAGGCCTCCTTCCGTCTGCTGAGCCGCCGGGGGCCCTGCCACGGCTAGATGCGCTTACCTGTGAATAGCTCGGCTGAGTCCTCTCCTGGCACCAGGTGAAAGGGGGCTGCTGCGGGCACCTCTTTTGTTCTCTTCTTAAAAATAAAAATAACCTTATTGCTGAACCAATACTCTGCATTGTGGAAAATTAGGAAATAGTAATAAGGAACGATAAAGCATAAAATACCATATTTTCATCATTTGGAGGAGAGATTGTGTGTGTGTTTACACATGTGTACATACATGCAGAGATGGGCACAATAAAGGACAGAAAAGGTGTGGACCTAATAGAAGTAGAGGAGATTAAGAAGAGGTGGCAAGAATACACAGAATAACTATACAAAGAAGATCTTAATGAACTATACAAAAAAAGATCTTAAAGTGATGGTGTGATCACTCACCTAGGGACAGACATCTTGGAGTGTGCAGTCAAGTGGGCCTTAGGTAGCATCACTATGAACAAAGCTAGTGGAGGTGATGGAAATCCAGCTGAGCTATTTCAAATCTGAAAAGATGATGCTGTAAAAGGGCTGCATGCAATATGCCAGCAAATTTGGAAAACTCAGCAGTGGCCACAGGACTGGAAAAGGTCAGTTTTCATTCCAATCCCAAAGAAAGGCAGTGCCAAAGAATGCTCAAACTACTGCACAATTGCACTCATTTCACACGCTAGCAAAGTGATGCTCAAAATCCTTCAACTAGGCTTCAACAGTATGTGAATTGAGAAATTCCAGATGTAGAAGCTGGATTTAGAAAAGGTAGAAGAACCAGAGATCAAATTGCCAACATCTTTTGGATTATAGAAAAAGCAACAGAATTCCAGAAAAACATCTGCTTCATTGACTAAAGCCTTTGACTATGCGGTTCCCAACAATCTGTGGAAAACTACTACAGAGATGGGAATACCAGACCATCTTATCTGCTTCCTGCGAAACCTGTATGCAGGTCAAGAAGTAACAGTTAATACTGGACATGGAACAGTACTGGTTCAAAATTGGGAAAGGAGTCATCCTGCTTATTTAGCATATGCAGAGTATATCGTGAGAAATGTCAGGCTGGATGAAGCACAAGCTAGAATCAAGATTGCTGCGAGAAATATCAATAACCTCAGATATGCAGATGACACCACCCTTATGGCAAAAAACGAAGAGGAACTAAAGAACCTCTTGATGAAGGTGAAAGAGTGAAAAAGCTGGCTTAAAACTCAACATTCAAAAAATGAAGATCATGGCGTCCGGTCCCATCCATGGCAAATAGATGGGGAAACAATGGAAACAGTGACAGACTTTACTTTCTTGGGCTCCAAAATCACTGCAGGTGGTGACTGTAGCCATGAAATTAAAAAACGCTTGCTCCTTGAAAGAAAAGCTATGACAAACCTAGACAGCATATTCAAAAGCAAAGACATCACTTTGCCGACCAAGGTCCGTCTAGTCAAAGCTATGGTTTCTCCAGTAGTCATGTATGGATGTGAGAGTTGGACTATAAAGAAGGCTGAGCTCTGAGGAATTGATACTTTTGAACTGTGGTGCTAGAGAAAACTCTTTAGGGTCCCTTGGACTGCAAGGAGATCAAACCAGTAAACTCCAATACTTTGGCCACCTAATGTTAAGAGCCGACTCATTAGAAAAGACCCTGATGCTGGGAAAGATTGAAGGCAGGAGAGAGAAGGGGATGACAGAGGACGAGATGGTTGGATGGCATCACTGATTCAATGGACGTGAGTTTGAGCAAACTCCGGGCGATGGTGAAGGACAGGGAAGCCTGGTGTGCTGCAGTCCATGGGGTCGCAAAGAGTTGAACACAACTGAGCGACTGAACAACAGCAAACAGCAGCAGTGCATGCACTGTATGTGTAAGGCTGCAGGGTCCAGGTGTTCCTGCACTGGTCCCGGTACTGCTATGGAATGTGGGCAGCTGTGTGGACAGCCCTGCGGTCAGTGGTCAGCGGCTGGGGTGAAGGAGTGGCCTGATTGCATCTGGGGGAAGGCTCCTACTCAGGGCTGCACTCACGCTGATTCCTTGCAATAAACCTCTTAATATGCATATCTGTGTTTCTGACAGAACCCTGGCTGACGAGTATATAATATGTATTTATTAATTTTGCAGTCGGTGGTTGTTGCCTGTGTGTCAGTGAGCTCTGTCTCGTCTGCTGTGGGACTGTGGAGAGGCCTCCAGGGTGCAGGGTCCGACATCCGGCCCGCCCCCGGCCTTTCCCTGACACAGTTCCCGCCCTGCCCACCAGGCCCTGCTCTGCCTCTGTCCTTCTGCGCTAGAGCCTTGGCCGTGCCTTTCCGTAGCCTGTTTCATGGGTCGTTGGAATGGAGTCTGCTTGTGACTGTCAGGCTCTGTTACGTGGCTGTTTTTTATTGGTTTTGTGTTGCTACCTTCATCACGTTTCTTCTACACTGTTAAGATATGTTCTGATTTGAAAAACCTCTTTATTGAGATATTTTTTGGAAGTAAACACTTTTTCCTCTTAAGAATCACTGTTATCGGTGTCTCCCAGTTAACTGTGTAGCATTTTGTCACCCCCGGTTTTAAAGACTTAATTCCCAGTGTAGTTTCCTCTCTCTCTGGCCCTTGTTCTTAGTTCTCTGACTTAAACTGTCAGTGCTCTCCCCACCCCACCACGCTGCACTCTGGTGTTAAGAGGTCGGTCCTTTCAGGTTGTTAGACTTGCTCTGTGGGCCTTGGTGGACAGTTTTCATGACTGTTTGTCCTGTGTCTTTGAAAAGCAAGGGCACCGAGTGATGACTGGCTGGGTGCTGTGTGTGCTCGTTGGCCGGACTGGCTACTGTGCCCCAGTCTCCTGTGTTCTGATGTTTGCTGGGCTGATGTCCGTGGCCCGTCAGCTTTTGTAGGGCGCTGTAGCGTCTGTTCTGTCATTGTATCAGGGTTTGCTCTTGACTCCAGGGCGTCCTCCCGTCTCCTGAAGGGAGCCTCAGCTCTGCAGGGGTGGCTGCTTCCTCCCTGGTTGTGTCCAGGGCCGTCTGCTTGCTGTTTAGCCCAGGTATCTTTTTTGTCCTCTCAAAATCTTCCTGGGTTGTTAAGTTTTCAGCGTCCCTTACTCATTCTGAGCTAGGCAGGTGCGTTTTCCATCCGGGCTGGCATACCCTGTCTCCCAGCTGTTTCTGAGTCCTCTCACTTCTGCTCTTAGAAACATTTAGTTCTGTCGCGCTGTCACACTTGACTTGTTTCTCTTTTCTTTCCTATTTTGCCTTTTTAGTTTTTTTCTCTACAAGTTTGGGAATTATACATTTTCGTGGTCACCTTGAAAGTGATGTGTGACAAACCAGCCTTTCTCTTGGTTTCCTGGTGGCTGTACAGCTTTTGGAGATTTTGAAACTTGTACAGCTTTGAAGAAGTTCAGTGTCAGATGTAGGGAAATGACCCCCTGACTCTTCGGCCCACCTAGGACATACAGCCCGCTCGCCTTTTCTCATAGTTCTCGTCTCCTCGTTTCCTGTCCTGTGTGTGCTGTGTGTGTGTTTATATATTTTCACCTGCAACTTCCACTTCTTCCGAATGATCTTTACTGAAGCTTCATGATGAAACCAGAGAGGTGCACGTCAGCGTTTCCTGAAGGTGAAGACAGAGTGGAGAGCCGGCGCTGACCTGTGCAGGCCTTGTTTGGGCCTCTGCCTGCCTGTGATGCAGACCTTGCTCTCGCCCCTGGTTCTCCTACTCCCAGATGCCTTCTCCAGGCTGTAGAGGAGTGCCTGCATTTGTCCCCAAGACTCCTTGATTCAGCATAATTTTGGAAGATGGAATTATTTTATCCTCTCAGGTCTGTGTTGGTCGGTTCACTGGGAGCTGCTGGCCCAGCGGCCGTGGTCCTGAGAACTGATGCTTGGATGCCCTCCCTGCACAGAGGCCTGGTCAGTACCCCCACGATTACCTGAGCCTAGACAATACCATCTGTTCAGCTGAGACTTGTCAGGGGCTGTAAATAAAATAACACTTGAGAATACAGCTCCATTCATATACAGTTAAAATGGATCGTTGAGGCCCACACGCTCCCTGAGGAGTGGGCGCTGTCGTTGTTGATAGTTGCTGTGGGTCCCGGGCGCTTGCCTGGGTCCATGTGGCCCTACAGGGCAGTGATGCCTGTCCTCATTTACAGACAGGGAGACGGATGGCAGGTTGAATGGCTTGCTCATAACTTCAGCCCGTGAGCACAAAGTGTGTGCCACGGCCACAGCCACCCCGCAGGCGGTGAGGGGCCCGACTTCCTAAAGCCCTGGCCTGAAGCAGCCTGTAGTGCAGGCCTTCACTCCCTCTACTCGGTCTGGTTTGGAGCCAGAACAGGGGAGGGAGCCTTCCATGGTCCTGGGATTGTCTCTCAGGGCCCCAGACACTGCTGGGAACACCCGGAAGCAGGAGCAGTGAGTGCTGGCGGTGAACCTGGCTGGCCGCAGCCTCGCTCACATGTGCTTCCTCCCTGGCGTGGGCTTGGGACCAGGTCCTCTCTCTGGAGCAGGCTGTTGACGGGGGGCGGGGGGCTTGCCTGCTGCGGCACCCCGCCCCGCGCTGGCCGCCTCGTGCATGGGAACACCCGTGTTGTGACTTACACAGATCACACAGAAGGCAGTCTGAGTTGATACATGCTTTGAAAGAATTTGCCACAGATGCAGTTTAAATAGTTGAATCTTTAAAACAAAGCACTGGAGTTTTTAGCTGTTGATTTGTATGTCTGTTCAGAAAGTTAGATATGTGAGTGGTCGTGACTAGAGGTCCTCCTGAGTCCAGGACTTGCCCAGGCCCCTGTCCACACCTCCTCTCTGTCTTCCACCCCTTCGCCATGTGGAGGAATTACTGAAGAAGACATCGAGGAAATGAAAGTTTGGTTTAAAAAGAAAAAAAAAAGAAAGTTTGGTTATTCTATAAAAACAATTTCTCAGAACATTTTTAACAACTCCATTTTAACATACAATTTTTTCTTCCTTGGAATATTTAGTATTTGATTCTAATGATGACTATACTGAGAAGCGTATCTGTAGGGCCCATAAATAGATTTTTGCAACATGAAATATCAAGTTTGTTTTTTCCTCTTAATAATGTGAGCTCATGATCCAGGGGTTTATTTGCTTTGCGTTCTGTACAGTGGCTTAAAAATATGGTAGGAAGAAGATAGGAGAAAAGTATGTTTCTCTTCACCACATCTCAGACTGGAAGACCGAAGGGGACAGGGCAGACGCTTCTGATCCAGGGAGACGGTGCTGGAGTCGCGCCAGGGCGTGCCTGCTTCCCTTCTGTGCTGTTTGGTTCATGTTGGGCCGTCTCTCTGCAAGCCTGTCAGGAGCTCCCCTGTTTATACCGCTGGTTTATCCTGGACTGAATGGTTTGGCTACAAGGTCTCAAACTCTCCAAAGACGAAATGGCCTCTGTTTTCCAAACAAAGTTGAACTGGGTTCTGAGGCTCGAACCTTAGACGGTCTGGCCTGGGCCCTTCCTCAGGCTGTGGCTGCCCTCCTCTCTTCTGGGACTTCTGGCTGCCTGTGAAGCCGGATGTGGAGCCAGTCCTGGGAACCTTGGACCCGGGCCTGGGGAGGCTCAGGTGATGTGTGGGCAGGAGGACTGGACGCCTCTGAAGTGGCTCACGCCCTGTGCCTCGAGGCTGCCGTCTCGTGGCCACTTCATGTCCGTACATGAGTTTGCACAAAGATGGTTCATCCAGGGGCTTTATTTTGCTTCTGCAGGTATATAATTTTGCAGTGTTCAGGGATTGGAAGGCATGTTTACATACATGGAATTACTTTCACTGGTACCAGTGGGATTTAAGCAGTGGGCAGGGTAATAAGGGGAGGGGATGGGTGCTCCTTTAATCTGGAATTCCTTTAATCTGGAATTTTTGTGACATTATCCTCTATTTACAGCTTTCAGAAATCGTCTTGTGTCACGGCAGATATGTTCAGAGCTGTTGCCAAGGTGACGAGCCTCTTCTCACCACCCACACAGTCCTGCTGGGAGGGGCTGCCTGGAGGGGTCTGTTCAACTAAGAGGTCCACAGGCTGCCCCCTTCTAGCTTGATGGTTCGACTGCTTTCCTTGGTAACTTAAAAAGAAAAATCCTGTGATGCGTTTCCCATGGAGCGAAGGGGACCCACGTTGCCTCTGTGGTTTTCAGCCGACCTCCTTAGAAACACACAAGTGACTTGGGCTTCATGTGTTTGTCAGTGGAAACGTTCAAAAATATTGCACATAAGCAACTTTAGTCATGGCCTGGGTTATGATTTACGGTTTTTTCCCTGGGTTAAAGGAGTCTGAAGTCGCGTATATTGCAGCGCTGCTCCTCCAGTCCGCCTCTCTGAAGGCTGCTTGCACAGTCAAGTATACTTGTGTGTCATTCGGGGCCTTCTCCTGTTCACCTGCCACTTCACTGCACTTTCAGGAACAGGAAACCATCAACCATGTTTGGGTCCTGAACCCTCTGAGGATTGGGGCAAAGCTGTGAATGGATCCTCTCACTGTTCCTTCAGAGTTTCTGGGGCCTCAGGGCTCCCCTGACCTTTGTGCTGTCACCTCTGCTGCCCCTGAACTTGGTCTCAGAGCTTCGAATTCAGTTTCTGTTTAGATGAAAGTTCCTGATTAGTGACTTTGAGTAGAACCTGGTCTTACTCCACAGAAGACTCTCTTACATGCAGAGTTCCTTTTCCCCTTTCTCAGTCAAGATCTCTTGATAGTTTTACAACTGAAGACATATGCCACCACCAGAAGTGACAGGAAGAGTGGTGTGAATGGCTGTGCCAGTGTGAAGCTGCATCAGGTCTTTTAGAAAAGTTTGTTTATTAACTGTGCTGGGTCTTGGTTGCTGCACGGGCTTTTCTTTAGTTGTGATGAGCGGGGGTCAGTTGCAGTGCTCAGGCCTCTCACTGCAGTGACTTCTTCCATCGTGGAGCACAGGCTCTAGGGCAAGCGGGCTTCAGTAGTTGTGGCCCCTGGGCCCTAGAGCGCAGGCTCAGTAGCTGTGGCACACGGGCTTAGTTTGGTAACTGCCAGGCACCATGTGGGGTCTTCCTGGATCAGGGATCGAACCTGTGTCTCCTGCATTGGCAGGCAAATTCTTTACCACTGAGCCACCAGGTAAGTCCTGCTTCAGGTTTTTACAAGGATTTAGTTTCTTGTAGTTTGATTTCTAGTGGTAAGCCTTAAACTTTTAGGTATACACGTACAGAAGTGCAGACGGGTGTTCACTGTAGCATTGTTTGTATTGCCAGAGTTGGAACACCACAAATGCCAGTCAACAAGAGAAAATAAATACCACACTGCAGTCATAATAAAGTAGAACTACGTTTAACAGAAGCCTAGATGAATCCTCAAAAGCATTCTGGAGGGCAAAGGTGTATGAGGATCTGTGCAACCTGTTTCCTGTAACAATACCACGTCATGTGTAGAGGCTGGCAGTGTAGCGTTAGCATGAGTGTGAAGACATGTATGGTGAGGATTAGCCTGAGAATCCAAAATCTTCAGAGAAGAGAGGAGGAGACAGCAGGCTTCATCGGGGCTGCAGCTACGCATGTATTACTTTATATAATGCATTCCAGACCAAATATGGCAAAATGAGCAGACGATGGACGCATCAGTGGTTCTTTAATTGCGCCTCATACTCTTCTGTTTGCTTCTCCATTGTTACTTTGTTGTAAGATGACAAGGACAGAAAATCCTTCCTGTGAGGAAATCACGAAAGCAACCAACCCGATTTAAACGTGTTCACGGCCCTCCAGATTCCTGGAATGGTTTGGAAAAGAACTAAACCTCAGCACTGTGAACATGTGCGTCAGACAGTGGTGCTGTGGGCTTTGAGGATGCAGAACTGACCTCAGTTGCTGCTGTCGACTGGCTCGCCCAGCCTGTAATTTTTTAAATTAAAGTTTCTTAGGTTTTTTGTGATTGTTTTTGTGTGTGTGTGTGTTTTTTAAATATTTATTTATTCATTCCTTTTGGTTGCACCAGGTCTTAGTTGCAGCTTGAGGGAAGTTTTAGTTGCAGCATGCGGGATCTGGTTCCCTGACCAGGGACTGAACCCCAGCCTCCTGCATAGGGAGCACGGAGTTGCTGGACCACCAGGGAAGTACCTGTGTTTTGTTTTTAATTGGCAGGTGCTGCGGTTGGAACCAAGCTGGCCACTTGGCACACCTTGGCTTGTGTCCAGGGGAGTCCCCAGGTCCCATTATGACCCAGCTCCAGCTCTCACCGCAGTGCTCGGACCTCACCTCGTGTCCCTGTCCCACCTGAATGGGACCTGTGACAGGCAGAGTCCCCTGGAAGCCTCCGGCTTCCCAGCCTGGAGGGGTTTCTGGGTGGGGCATGGTTCTACTCTGGACTCCCTGAGCTTCTCACTTGCTCACTTGGGACACTCATTCCCATAGTGCCTGTGAAATAACTGTCCTAGGGCCAAACTCGTAGAGTTTCTCCATATTATGTAGGTAAAATGATTAGTAAAACACAGAATATTAAATGAGGTCTGTGGACGCAGTTTGCAGTTCCATCAGCTTGATTCTGTTAACTGGATGACAGAGGCACTGTGTGTGCATAGTGGGAGATTATAAAATACAAAAAAGACCAGAAACACATTCCCGCTAGGATCCCTGTGTTACTCGCTTTTCTGGATTCTTGCTTTGTGGATTAATTATATTTTATTATTACCTGTTGAATTTTAGCAAAAACGAGATCCTACTATCTTATAACTGCTTCTTTCTCACCCAACGGTCTCTGCCTTTCCGTCTTAAACCTCAGAGCAGCTGTGACCTGCCGTTCAGTGTGTCTGTCAGAGCTGGCACAGGATTGGCCCTCTTTCTTCTAGGGCTGGGGAAATACCTCAGGCTTTGCCACCTCAGGTACTAGGACCACTATTTACAGGTATTGACATGCTGGTGACTCCAGGGAGGGTCTCGTGGGGAGGAAAGCCTGCACTGGCAATGGGAGGGCTGTCAGAAGTCCTTGCTGGGTCCCCTTCCAGCTGTTCCTTTTCTCCAGGGAGGGAGCAGTAAGTGCCCACCAGCCTCTTCAGTTCAGTTCAGTTGCTCAGTCGTGTCCGACTCTGCAACCCCATGGGCTGCAGCATGCCAGGCTTCCCTGTCCATGACCAGCTCCCCGAGTTTACTCAAACTCATGTCCATTGAGGCAGTGATGCCATCCAACTATCTCATCCTCTGTCGTCCCCTTCTCTTCCTGCCTTCACTCTTTCCCTGCATCAGGGTCTTTTCAAATGACCAGCCTCTTGCTTTGGGCTAAACTGAGAATGTTGTTAATCTGCTGTAAACAAACCCCAGGTTCTGTGATAACCACTCCCTGGCTCGGACTAGCTACGCTCAGAGTCCCTTTCCCCACGCGAGGGGAGCAGCCAGAGAGCCAGGCCTGGGGCCTTCCTCAGGTGGAGGTGACCCTGAAGCCAGGGGCCTGAGGGGCCCCGGTGCACAGGACATGGGGGGGAAGCTGGGGGAGCGTGTGGCCGGTTACTGTTGCATAGGTGTGTTAAGTCCCTAGGCCGCAGTAACGGCGCCAGGCAGCAGGCGCGGCACAAGCGCGTCCTCAGTTCTGAAGGCAGACTTGGGAGGAGGGGTGCTGGTGGGACACCCCTCGCCAGGCCCAGCAGAGGCCCTGGCCGCCCCCAGTTTCCTGGGCTTATGGCCACGGTGCCGTCCCCTTTCCCTCATCAGGATGCCTGCGCTGGGGCGAGGGTCTACTCAGAGCACCTCGAGACCCTCACTTGGTTCCCTTTTACCCAGTCAGGTTGCGCTCACAAGTGCCGCATGGAGAGACCTTTGGGGTCTGCCAGTCAGCTCCCTCCAGTGTCTCCTGGAGGGAAACGTGGGGTTTTTCTTTTGTAAACACACAGGTTTTAGGTGTGTGGCGTCAGTGTGCTCACCTGGGATTCAGCCCATCAAGAGAGCTGTTCGTGACCTGCAGGGACCACTGTGGTGCTCCGTGTGCCGGGTGCTCCCAGCCGCTCACTGAGTCGTGGACACGCTTTGTTTGCAGTTTCCAGCCGTCATGCACAAGGACCCCTCCTACAGGAAGTGGGGTGTTTGGGCTGATGCGTTTCCCCTGTATTCTCAGTGCTCTCACTAAGGAACAATCACTGTTTCTCTATGCGCTCCACTGCTCTACCCAGGAGTGGCTTTCTCTTGGGTTTTGCCAAAGCCGGCTCTCCAGGGAGGAGGTGAGGCTGGGCAAGCGTCTGCCACGGTCAGCATGTGTCCTGCTCCGAGTGAGCGGTGCCAGTGCCCGGGAAGGGCCCCCAGGCCCTCAGGGGAGGCAGAGGCCACGCCCCCAGTGTCACAAAGGCACAGGGTCACTACGAGCAGGGCTTGAGGCTGGGGTGT
Organism: Ovis aries; assembly: GCF_016772045.2. Classification (NCBI taxonomy): domain Eukaryota; kingdom Metazoa; phylum Chordata; class Mammalia; order Artiodactyla; family Bovidae; genus Ovis; species Ovis aries. Next base: position 13,913,648 of record NC_056067.1, on the reverse strand, counting down.
GCGCTTACAGCTCCTGTCTGTGGTGCCAGACCTGTATTTAGAAGGTCTCGGCCAGTGCAGTTGCTCTGAGAGGTCAGCCGACGTCTCCTTGCTCAAGTTCCACAGTGACATGTCGGGAGCTGAGGACACTGTGTCCCTCCCTGGTCCCTCATCCCCAAGGCTGGCTGATGGTGACTTTTGGGGCAAAAGAGGCGGCTTCATTATGGGTTTATTTCTGGATGACTTATTTGTTAACTCACTAGGCTTGTTTTGTTCCATGCATCCCCCTGGCAAACCTTGCTATTAAAAGAGGGAAATAACCAGCCGATTATTTAAATGTAAGGAAAGCAGAGATGATCGTTTTTTTGGTAGCCTTTTTCTATTTCTACAAAGAGCTTTCTGTTTTAGGAAGCAGAGTGTATGTGGACACTGTTTCCAGCACAGATAGGCCCCTTCTAGGCTGCCATGAGTCTGGCAGTAGTGTCCCCTCTGACAGATGGCTGGGCCCGGGTGGCCTTGGTCCCAGGAAAACCTCAGCAGCACATGACGCGGGCAGCAGCCTTGACGGTGCCCGGCTTGGACAAGCAGACATGCAGAGCACAGGGGTGTTGTCATGGGGCCCAGCGGAGCACTGCCCACCGCAAGGTGGGTGCTCACATCTGCCCAGTGACATGGACAAACCTGCCAAGAAGCCTCCTCCTCTTGCCTTTGCTCTCAGCCTGCAGCAGGAGCCCAGACCTGGTGAACCCATCTCTAAGGCTCCTCTGCCGTGAGACACGCGAATGCAGCTGCGAGTGCCTCCTGGTGCAGCAGCAGCACCCTCTCTCACGGTGTCACAGGATAGGCGTGAGCACTCCCCAGACGTGTCCTCCGCTGGGCCCCACGATGACACGCTTGCAGCCCTGCATGTATGTCCACCTGTCCAAGCCAGGCACCGCTAAGGCTGCTGCCCCTGTCACGTGCTGCTGAGGTTTTCCTGGGGCCAAGGCCACCCTGGCCCAGCCATCTGTCAGAGGGGACACTGCTGCCAGACTCACAGCAGCCTGGACAGGACCTACCTGCGCTGGAAACACTGTGTCCATGTACACTCTGCTTCCTAAAACCAAATGTTTTGTAGAAAAAAGCTACCAAAAAGCAAGGCACCCTCCCAGGCTTGCTCAGAGGCCAACCTGCAGTCTTCTCCCTAAAATTCTCCAAGTCCACATAGGCCTAGCAGACAACCAGCTGAGGTGCTGCCGGCCACACGGGGTGCGCGCACTGTCAGAGCACAGGGCCCAGCAGGCTGACATGAACGGCCGTTTAAAAAAGCAGTTCTAGAAGAGTGGGGGACTGGGCGACGCGTGTCCTCAGTGAGGACGCTCTGCGGGAATGCACCGTGGGGCATGTGGGCTGTAGGACCAGACCCCCGGAGAGACCCCTGCTCGGTCACCTGTGCGTGGGCACCGGGCCCCCCGGAGGAAGAGGGGGCAGACGGCGGGTCCTCCTGGGCTTGCCCAGACGGCACCCCACTCTGCAGCCAGAGGCCTGTGATCGCCATGCGCCACCATGCGAGGCTGGGCAGCATCTCCTGCCCTGGCGCTCTGCTCCGTGTCCATCCCTCTGCCTAGTTTCCTGACGGGGAGATGTCCCTTTATGTCCAACATGTTAGGCTTGTACAGAATTCTTCTGTCAGCCGTCCTTCAGTTTGTCCAGTGGCGTAGGCCATCTTGGGGGCACAGGGCTGTGCAGAGCGGGAGGGCCTCCAGAGGCCCCGGCTCTGGGCAGGCGGCCCCTCTTCTTCCTTGGAAGGCACCCTTTGTAGGCCGGATGCCTTGGGGCTCCTGGGGTTTGTTTCCCACGGTGGTGATGGCTGTTATCCAAGCCTTGCGGGAAAGTGCCAGGGGAGGTGTTAGCACTCTCACGGGGCTGGTGGCCCAGACTGTAAGGTTGTGTGCTGTGTGCTCGTGTGTGTGTGCTCATGTGTGTGTGCGCGTGCGTGCGTGCGTGCGTGCGTGTGTGTGTGTGTGTTCAGCCAGGCTGCTCTGGGCTGGTGGAGGCAGTGTCCTCGTCTCGACCCTGGGCCTTGCCCACGCCTGAGGATGGTGGTGCTGAGTCCTCAAGCCGCTTGGCTGCCTGGTCACCTGGCCGGAAACCAATCATCAAAAGTCACAATTAAGGCTTTTTCGAACCAACTGGCTGGAAGAGTGTCACGTTTCCTGTGAAGCTGCCATCACATCTTCATTTAGAAACTGATGAAAGGGCTGCCTAAGGGTGTCACGGGGGCCGGGGCACGGCCATGCTGTGATAAAGTGATCACAGCAGAGGCAGCGTCCAGCTTCCCGCTGACTTGGGTCTTGCTGCCCATATTCTGCATGTGACAACCTGGGGCGGCTGGGGGCCTGGGTGAGCTGCCGTGAGGCCGCTGGGTCCCGGGGTCTCCAGCACAGACCTTCCTGCCCAGTCACGAAACTAAGGCTCTTTGTTTTCCTTCACTGACGCATACTTGATTTGCCACGTTGTCATGTATGTTCCCGGTGTACACGGCAGTGGTTCAGTGCTTCTATAGACCAGGCTCCAGTGCGGTGACTGTGGGCACTGTCCATCATCCCCTGTGCCGTACAGTGCGTCCATGCAGCTAATTTCTGTCACACAGGAGTTTGTGTCTGTTAAGCCCACACCTCTCTCCTGCCCCTCTGCCTTACGTCTGCTTGCTGGTGACCGCTGGTTTGTCCTCGACATCTGTGAGTCAAGTCACCAGTTTGTTGTATGTTTTAGATTGCATATAGAAGTGGTATCATGCAGTGTGTGTCTTTGCCTGTCTGACCTACTTGGCTTTGCATAATGCTCTCCAAATCCATCTATGTTGCTGCAAAATTTCATTTTTTATGGCTGAGTAATAGTCCATCGTGTGTGTGTGCGCGCGTGCGCATCCCCTCTTCTTTGTCCATTCATCTGTAGATGTCCGCTTAGGTCGTCTCTGAGTCTTGGCTATAGTAGTTCATCGTGTGTGTGTGTGTGTGTGTGTGTGTGTGTGTGTGTGCGCGTGCGCGTGCGCATGCGCTTAGGTTGTCTCTGAGTCTTGGCTATTCTGACTAGTGCTGCTGTGAACACTGGGGTGCATGTATCATCTTGAATTGGTATTTTTGTTTTTTCCAGACATACTCCAGAGTGGAGTTGCTGGGTCATATAATAATTTTGCCTTTAGTTTTTTAAGGAACCTCATACTGTTCTCCACAGCGGCCGCACCAGTCCACACTCCCACCAACAGTGCGTGAGGGCTCTCTCCTCCACCTCCTCCCCAGCCCTTAGTATCTGCGGTTTAATGACGGCCATTCTGAAGAGTGTGAGGCGGCGCCGCACTGCGGCTCTCACTTACATTCTCTCGTCATTAGCCGCGTGAAGCGTCTTCTCGTGTGCCTGTTGGTCATCTGTGTGTCTTCTTTGGAAAATGTCTATTCAGGTCTTTTGCCCGTTTTCTGATTTTTTAAAAAATGTTTTCAGTGTCTAAATTCTTTGTATGTTATATGTATATTTACATGTAATATACACATATATCTGTATTATATGTACCTATATTATATATATCTATATATATACACACACATAGGGCCACAGTATGTGGCTTGTGGGGTCTCAATTCCTCTACCAGGGGCTGAACCTGTGTCCTTAGCAGTGCAAGTGTGGAGTCCTGGCCACTGGACTGCCAGGAGGTTCATGTTTATCCCACTGGGATACTAACCCCTTTTGGTTAGATCATCTGCAGGTGTTTTCTTCCTCTCAGTAAGTTGGCCTTTTTATGGTTTCTTTTGTTGTGCAAAAGTTTAAAATTTACTTAGATACCTTTTTTTTTTTTGCTTTCATTTCTTTTGCCTTTAGAGATGGATCCAAAAAAACATTGCTATGACTTAAACGTCAAAGAAAGTTCTGCCTGTGTTTTCTTCTAGGAGGTGTATGGTTTGTGGTCTTATATTTAGGTGTTTAATCCGTTTTAATTTATTTTTGTATATGGTGTGGGGAGGTGTTCTAATCTTTAATCTTTTACATATGGCTGTCCAGTTTTCCCAGGGCCACTTGTTGAAGAGACTGTCTTTTCTCCATGTGTATTCTTCGTCATAGATTGATTGCAGTAGGTTTTTGGGTCTCTGTCCTGTTACATTGGTCTGTGGTCTAAATGTCTGTCTCTCTGTCAGAGCCATACTGTTCTGACTTTTGGAGCTCTAGAGGCTAGTCTCAAGTTAGGGAGCAGGATTCCTCCAGCTTTGTCCCTTCCCCTTAGGGCTGGTTTGGCAGTAACTCCCTCACCATCCAGTGGTTAAGATTCTGTGCTCCCGGGATAAGGGGCAGAGGTGTGATCCCTGGTTGGAGAACCACGCTCCTACAGGCCACACAAAGCAGCCTGGCAATTTGGCAAAATTTGTGCTTCTGTGTAAATTTTAGGGTTATTTGTTTTAGTAGTGTGGAAAATGTCATAGATATTATGATAGAGATTGCGTTAAACTGGTAGATTGTTTTGGGTCATGTGGCCATCTTAACAGTATTAATTTGTCCAACTCAAGAGCACACGGTATCTTTCCATTCTTTTTATATCACCTTCAAATTTCCTTCACCAGTGTTTTATAGTTTTTACCGTGTAGGTCTTTCATCTCTGAAGCTAAGTCTATTCCTAGGTATTCTTTCATGCCATTCAAAATGGGTTTTTTCTTTCTGACAGTTAATTATTAGTGTATAGAAAAGCAACAGATTTCTGTCCTTACCCACTTAGGCCAGTGTTTCTGCAATGTCCTGACAGCTTCTCATTGTGAGGAAAACAGTCTGTTTCTGTCTTTGCCCTTAACATACCCTGGAAACGTGCTCCCAGGTGACTTTCATGAGATGTGAGTGTTTTGCCTCCTGGTACTCTGTGTTGTGGGCTATTCCACTTTCTAAAACATGGCTGTTGAACATGCTGCAGCAGTGGTGGGGCCGGGTATGGCCAGGAAACCCGCAGGAGGTGAGCTGCATCTCGGGGCATGTCCCCAGAGTCCCTCTCATGCTTGTGTTTCTCCTTTGGTGAAAAGTCTGCTTGTGTCTATTGTGCTTTTCTGTTTGGATGTTTGTCGTTTGTCTGACTTGTGGTGGGCAGTTTGTCCTTTCATCCTATAAATCAGTCTTCACTGGGCGGCTTTCAGTTTGGTTGAGATGCAGAGGACGGGTGTTTCCCTTTTTGAATGAATGGCACTGCTGGTGTCGTGTCTAAGAATGCTGCCTACCTGAGGTCTCAAAGATTTCTCCTACTGTTTTTCCTAAAATTTGTACAGGTTGTTATAGGTGTTTTTTTTGTTTTTTTTTTTTTAAGATGCATACCTGAGCATTCCGTTATTATTTGGAGCGCTTGTTAATGATACTGTGTTTTTGTTGTTTCTACATGTTCTTGCTAGTTAGCAGACACAAGGTGGATTTTTGTGTGTTGCTATGCTATTTTGCAGCCTCTTTGAGCTCACTGTATCTTGGAGTTTTTGGTTGATTTCTTGCAATTTTTTAGATAGATAGTCATGTCATTATCAAGTAGAATGTTTTATTTTCCGTCCCAGTTAGTTTGTCTCTTTCCCCCCTTTTCTTCCTCATTCGCTGACTGGTGCTTCAAGGACGATGTCCAGAAGCAGGAGTGGGAGGGAGGCGTGTCCTGTGTCTCACTGTCAGGGCGATGCTGGCTGATGGTGCTGTCCACGCCCCTCCTCTCTCTGAGGGGTTCCTGGACCCTGTGGTGCTGAGGGCTTGGGCCTCAAAGTCTTGGGCTTTGAACGCCAGACACATTTTCTGCATCAGTTGTTAGGACTGGGTGATTCTTCTTCCCTGACCTGTTGATGTGGTGGGTTGTGTTGATTAGTTTTCAAGCACTGAACCAGGTTTGCAGGTTTCTGACACCGGCGTCACTGCCCACCCTCTCTGGTCACCTTCTCCACGTGGTGACCCTGTAGGGGTCACTCTGGACCTGATGCTGGCTCTTCTCCCCATTTTCCTGCAGCTGCCTAGTGGGTGGGCTTTGTGTCCCCGGCTTTTGGCAGTGCTGCAGGACCATCCAGGGCCACTTTCCCTGTCCTGTCTCTCTCCAGAGCTGTCCTCCTCTGGGTCTTCAGGTTGGTCTTCCTCTGGCTTGTGCTTTTGTCTCTTGGTCCATCTCTGTCACTTTCTTTCTCCGTGGATCAGCCGTGGAGGTGTGTGGACTTGCCCCCTATGCTCTTGGTCACCTGAGTTCTCAGGCGGGTATCAGCCTGTCCCTGTCTTCTGCATTTCCGGTGCATCTTGGTCCCTTCTATGTAAGATGGCTGTTTTTCCTCCTGTGTTTCCAGCGCCTTCACCCCCCATCTTCCTAGAGCTGTGTGATCAGGTTTCGTTTCCATTCTGGCCGCAGTTAACAGTGGCTTGTCGTGTGCTCTGTGCAAGGGGCAGGTCTCCCTGCAGCCTGGGAGCCCTGAGCTGCTGCCCCTTGTGTCCAGTGACTGCCCTTCTGTATGAGGCATGGGGCCCCCTGAAGGGAGATGGTCTTGGAACAGAGCCTGGCAAACAGCCCCCCACTTTCTGATGACCTCGTAGGGTGCAGTCTGTCCATAACCAGCATTTTAAACTTTATTACTGTGAAATGTAACATAACATCTAAAAGTCTGCAAAGTATCGATAAAAACGTAGGATCTCATTCTCACGAAGTGCACGTGGGTGTGGCCTTTGTGTAGAAAACTCCTGTCACACTCCCAGGCGTGACTCCCCTCCACACTTTTACAGCGATCACCGCTCGAAGTCTTAGCCGTCCTGTCGCCTCAGTCAGGCAGACAGACAGTATGCCCTTTCCCCCCGTGACTTGTGAGACGGGCGGGCCTGTGTGACTCAGTTGCCGCTGGGGCCTGTGTGGTGGGGCTGTAAGTCTCGCGTCCATTTCCACAGTGGACGTCTACTCTCTGGCTTGCTGGTTTGTGGGTGCTCTCTGCAGAGGTTGACTAAGGGCTTGCTGGCAGGTGCGTGTGTAGGAAGCTCCCTCTTCTCCTGTGGGACGGCGACCTTTAACGAACAAAACGTGCTGCTTTCCAGGTGTCAGAATTTGCAGGCTTGGCCGTTATGGTCAGTGTTCTGGCTCTGCAGGCGTCGTCTTTACCTGGAGGCTGCGGAGGTGTTCTGTCTGTCGTCCAGGGCATGTTCGTGCGGTCTGTGGGTTCTGTGGGGGGATCACTGTTGTTTCTGCACTGTACTCCTCGGTGGGAATGCAGCTCACCTGCACACGGGCTCGGCCTGTGGGGGGCCCATGTCAGCGTCAGGCTGTGTCAGCACTGTTCTTCAGCTTTTTAAAAACTGTGACGTTAATTTTTTAAATTAATATTTATTTATGGAACTTGAGGTTCTCTGCTTTCCTCGTTAGGTTTATTAGCAGGGTTCCTTCCTTCTTTCCACGAGACTTTTCCCTACTTTACTCCTGCCCACGTGGCTTCTACACAGGGATCACTGTGTGGTTTCCTGACTGTGCTCCCGACAGCAAGTCCTCCCGCTTCTCCCTGGGCCCGGGGTCGCCCCACAGGTGCTCAGTGGCAGGGCCTGAATCCTCGCATGCCTGAGGGTTCGCCACAGTAGACCTTTACTGAAAAGTAACTATTTTACAAAAGGAAACAAGATTAGTGAAGAGTGGCCTGGCTTTGTGCAATTCAGATCCACAGGGCATGTACTGAGACGAGTACATGAAAAGTGTGGACTGGCCTCTGCATGCCCTCCTGGTCTGGACACCGTGAGATCAGGGTCCAGGACTCATGGATCTGTGAGGTGTCACACACACTCAGAGGTACCCATGTCTTGGAGCAAGAGGGGCGAGTGTCTCAGGGCTCCTTGGCTCAATTTTTCTCATCTTGAGACTAGGCAGTGAGTTTTTAAAAAATTTATCTTCTGCATAATCTTTTAAGTTTTTATGGAAACATTACTGATGAGTTCCCAGGTAGTGTGGAGCTTCAGCCACTGTCTTGAGTCAGTTTCTGAGATGCCATAGTTCAGGCTGAGATGGTCCAGTTTTGTAGTAGGAGAGTAGAGGAAAGCTTGGAATTCCCAGTTTCAATTATAGACAGGAAATGTCATTTCCGGCCGCAGCCCTGGGATGTGCGGAGGCAAACCTGGGCCCTCGGGCAGTGCTGTGCCACCAGGTTGTGGCAGCCAGTTACGAGCTGGGGCTCCTTTGTGAACTCTTTATCGGTTGACATGGAGACAGAAGACAGGTTCTTGGGAGGCTGGTGCTCCCAATCCAGATGCTTCCGAACAGCATGTTTGCAAAGCTGTTCAGAGCAGAGGCTGATTTTGATTCTAATTCTGGTGAGTTGTGTGAGACCCTCGTCCAGCACGGCAGGCCCCCGGGGGTGTGATCTGGTTGGTGTGACATGCTCTCTCTGACTGTGAGGATGAGGGCTGAGGAGGGCACTGTCAGGAAGACAGAGCAATGCTTCTTTTCCCTGTTCCTTCTGCCAAACACAGTGAACAGCCTGGACGTGATGGACGGGATGTGCGGCACTGTCCATGCCCGGCAGGCTCAGCTTGGGTTGGGTCAGTGCGGCCGCAGGCAGAAGAGACTCGTAAACAGGTGCAGAGAGAGGCTGGCGCCTGCCAGGCGGTCAGGGAGCAGCCCACGGTAGTGAGACGTCGAGTCGGGCAGAGCCTCCGCTGGGTTTCTGCGGGGAGGCGGGTGGGGGGACTGACCAACTCCATGCGATGCAGTGGGGTCTCTAGTTGCCTGGTAGCTGGACTCCCATGTGAACCCGAAGGCCCCGCCGTGTTCTCTATCGTGCGGTGTAGACAGTGCCCTGCCGGGCTGGCCACTGGGTAGTATGTCAGGAGAAGCCCTGTTCTGGCCCTGATGGGGGAGGGGACCCCTGCAGAAGAGCCACTGCACCATGCATCGTGCGACGCTGGCTGGAGGTGCCTGGATTTCCTGTGGGGTCACCGAACCTTAATCCCATGTCCTTTGTTTTGAAGCAGACGGTTGATGATGAAGCAATGGCGGCGTGAATGAAGGCCCAGTGAGGAGAAACGATGCCCAAGGGTGGGTGTTCTAGAACCCCACAGCAGGAAGAGCGTTCCCTGAGCAGCGACATGGTGGAGAAGCAGCCCGGGAAAAAGGTGAGCTCCCACATCTGTGCGGGGTCAGACCTGGGTGTCGCCCGCCTGGGCTGCTCTGCTTGTCCCAGCGCAGAGCGCTGGCATTGGGCTCTCTCTGGGGCCAGCGTGGGAGGAGCTGCCGTGGTCTGGGTGGCTGTGGACGACGGCACCAGCTTCCTCTGGAGGATGTGTTTGTCGTTTGGCAGCAGAGTGCTTTCAGCACTAGGTCCATGGACAGAAGCTGGTGCCTGTCTGAGAGACCCCAGGACCCCGGGTTCTGACCTCAGCTGTGGGCAGACCAAACGTGACAGAGGCCGTGTGAGCGGTCGTAACCGAGATGCTGCTGGGCAACTGGACTCGCGGTTTTGCTTGGCCCAGTGTGAACAGGAAACAGAATGTCGGCCTGCACCCTTGTGTCCTGTTCACGTGCTGGCGCCCTGGGCTCGGGGGTGTGCCGTGTGCTCCACGCACCGTGACCCCAGTGTCCCCTCCAGGCTGGTCTGCAGAATCCCAGACTCACAGCCTTCCCGAGGGAGAGCCACCTGCGAAGGTGGTCTGTGGCCCGTACCCTGGCTCCTGTCCAGGAGGAGGGGCCGGTGCACAGATGACCTCATGTGGAAGCTGGGTGTGGCTTGATGCTGCTTCATCACGTGGCTTTCAAGCAGGTCTTGGACGAGGCCTCAGACTCCCTGCTCCTCTGAATGCTGGGAAACTGTAGGCGCGCTGGTTCTCAGGATCCACGTGCAGATGCTGAAGCCCAGGAAGGGCGGCAGGGGCAGGGGTCTGCCAGATCTTAGTTCTCCGTTCAGGGGTTGAGCCTGCACCCCCTCCAGTGGAAGCGCAGAGTGTTCATTTAACCTCTGGACCACCAGGGAGGGCCCCAGACAGGCTTTCTGGTGGCAGCAAAGGGACAGGGTTTTGCCATCCTGGATGGACTCCTGTGGTCCCCATGACCTGTGAGGCAGATGTTGCCTGGGGACCACTGCTTGTCTGTGAGGCACAGAAGGGATGGAGAAAAAGCCTCAAGGAACCAACTGTGCCCAGTGTGAGCCCCTTCTGCTCCCAGTCCAGGCTGCACCCTGCCCCGCTCTGCAGGACCTGGGCTGTAGCTCCCTGTGCTCACCGGGCACAGCTGTGTGACAGCCACACGTGCCCACAGCAGACTCCATGAGGGAAGGGATGGGTCCCACCTTGAGAGCAATGAGCACCCAGACTTGGGTTGGGGGGTGTCTGTGGAGGAGTGCCCAGGGGTGTGGCAGCGGGCATGAGGAGGCAAGCCCACAGCCCAAAGCAGTGTGCACGGTGTATTCTGCACGCTGTTAGCCAGCTGCTGGGTACTCAAGTTTGATTGAAGTAGAACTGCACCTTTCATTTCTAGAACCTGGGAGCATCATGATCGAGACCAGGTTTCACAGCACCGCCAGTGTCCTTGGGGGCCATCCCGCCCCCGTCAAGCCTCTGCGCTAACCATGCCTCCCCGCCCACAGGGCATGTGGACCCGTGGCAGGAATTTCTGCTGCTTTCTCGTGGATAGGCTTTTGGTGTCAAGAAGGAGGTTTTCCCTCTGGGGCTGCGTGGTATCCGCTGTATGGATGTTCAGCTCCACCTCCGTTGTGCGGATTCAGGTCTGGGATGTGAACACACGTACATTGAGGGGTTTTCTGTAGAGGTGACAGATAGGGTTTACTAGTTGGTCAAAATGACGGCTCCTCTGGTGGCTCAGATGGTAAAGGTCTGCCTGCAATGCGGGAGACCCGGGTTCGATCCCTGGGTTGGGAAGGTCCCCTGGAGAAGGAAATGGCACCCCACTCCAGTACTCTTGCCTGGAGAATCCCGTGGATGGAGGAGCCTGGTAGGCTACAGTCCATGGGGTCGCAGAATTGGATACGACTGAGCAACTTTACTTTCACTTTTCAAAGTGACTGCAAAGTTCTGCTCCGCAGAACCTGGTCGAGGTGGACCCAATCCATGCTGACACTCAGTGATGTCTGTAGACAGACAGGGGTTTTCCTACTGTCTACAGGCTCTCCGTGATCCGTCTGGACTCAGTTTTGTTTTGAGCTGTGAAGGAGGGTCAGTGTTTATTTTCTTCCCATGAATGTCCACCTGGTCACTGTCACTGGAAGGCTGTCCGTTCCTCCTGGATTGTGGTGGTCAGGTGGGGCTCACTTGTGCTCTTTGCTCTGGACATTTGGCCTGTAGCTTAGGGCCACCTGTTGTGTGATCTTGGTGCCTGGTAATTTAACTTGTCCGCTTTCATTGTTCTCCAGCATTGTCCTTGTTAATTCTTGTACCTTTGGTTTCCATGTACATTTTGGAAAAGCTGGTTGATCTGCTGGGCTTTGACTGCTCTGAATGCAAAGATGCGTTTGGGAGATGTGCTGGGTTAACAGTGATGAACACAAGTGGCCTCCATTTTATCAGTCCTGTTTCTGTTCTCAGGGATATTTGTCATCCGCATAGAGGCCTTGAGCATCTTTTGTTAGGTTTATTCCTGTGTGTTTGATGTCTCTTGATATTAACATGGCCTGCTTCAGCGTGACTTCCTGGTTGTCTGTAGTGTGTAGGAACCGCCCACTTTCTGTCCAGCAGCCTCCCTCACCCACTCACCAATCTGAAGAGTTGGACTGTATGTTCCTCATGATTCTTTCAGGTGTCCAATCCTGCTGTCCCTCAGGAAGATCAGGGTTTGGGGGGACTCTGCTCTGACTGGAGGAGCCACCTCCCAAGGCTGTTGTCCGGCTGGGCGCCCCCACCCACGGCTGTGCTAGAGTGGAGGCACTTTAAGTGCATGCTCGTATTCTTTTGCTCATTAAAAAAGTGGTTTTGTTTTTCAGCAGTTGTGATTATAGGTATTCTCGCCTTGAACCCTGTCTTTTGTAGCGGAGTCTGTGTCAAGTGAGGACACCCTTCTCACAGTGACCTGGGCGGTGGTGTCAGGACGACTCAGGCCATTTCTGCAGTTGAGAAGGTCGTGATTTCTGTACTTTATTTTCTTAATGTGAATTACATTCATTTTTCAAATGTTTTGAATTTCTGAAACATTTTGATTTGGATTATCTTTTTTCTGTCTAAAGATGAGAGTCATCGGCTGGGCCAGGAGTTTCTTGGTGGGAAGGTGCTGAGGCTTCTCGGGCTTAGCTGGTGGGTCTGCTCTCCGGCGGGGGTGGGGTGCAGGTGGGGACAGGCGGGCCTGTATTGGGCCTTGCTTGCAGGCCCCTCTGCACACTCCAGATGCCCTTGCAGCTTGTGGTGTGCTTTGGCAGGACCCCTGGTCACTGAGGGTGTCTTGTTACCTCCCGAGACCGGAGGGCTGTTGGGGCCCCAGGAGACGAGGCTGTGCAGCGTTCAGGCCTCGGTGTACCCTGCCAGTATCACCTGAGTGCCTCAGTGTTGCGAAGGTGGTGTGTGTGGGGAGGATTCCAGAAAGAAAGCTTGCCGCTGGGGAAGGGAGCCGCATGGCGGTAGCAGTGCTGTCTTCCATGTCAGCGCGAGCCCAATGGCCTGTGCGGCGCCCTGTGGGCCAGTGAGCTGGGCACTGCGTAGTCGGAGGTGCCACCGAGTGTGCCCCGTCCCACCCCACTTGCAGGGCTCTGCGTGCTGCTCTTTCTGGGTGGGGCCTTGTGGAGTCTGAGCCCTCCACCCCTCCCACGAGGCAGGCATCACCTCCGGTTCTGCAGATAGTGACACCAAGGCAGACGCGTGACTGAACTTCCCAGGATGGGGCTGGATTGGGCTTCTGGGCCCTTAGCCTGCCGGGAGGCCAGCAGGGCTGGGAGTGATGACCACACCCCACCACCGTCCAGGCCAGCTCCTGCGCTGGGGTGGGCCGCCCACCCTGGGGCCCCCCGCAGGGTCACAGGCCTGTAGTGAGGCCAGAGATGACAGGGGGCTGCCCGTGGGCAGGAGGAGAGACCAGGCTTCACGCAAAGGGGAGCCCATTGTCTTGGGCAGACATGCTTCTGTCCAGTGGGAGGCTTTACAGCGCACAGTGGGCGCCATTAGTCAAGCCTCTCTGAAGGTATGCTTGCTCACCTCCGAGTCCATCCCACGAGCAGTGCCATGGGTGGTGGGTAGAAGGCTCCGTTGCCAAGTATGAGGTGTGTTCTCCTGACACAGGAAGTGAAGTCCTTGTAGATGTGAGGACATTGAAGCTTTAATTTGGGGACGCTGTCTGAAGGTGTTACTTTCTCTTCCAGGACAAAGATAAAGTTTCTCTAACCAAGACCCCAAAGCTGGACCGCAGTGATGGTGGGAAGGAGGTGAGAGAGCGCGCACCCAAGAGGAAGCTGCCCTTCACCGCGGGGGCCAATGGAGAGCAGAAGGACTCGGACACAGGTACCGCGCTCGCCCACCCTCGCAGCCTGGGCTCCGCGCTGACTGCGGGGGCCCTTCTTGAGGGCCTGGGAGGGGTGCTGGGCGAGACTCTTTACTGATGGCAGGGTGACTGGGAGCCAATAGGGAAGGTTTCCTGCAGAGAATCGCCCCGGCCCAGGGGCCTCCCGTGTTGTCCACCGTGTGTGTGTGACCACCAGCTCCTCTTCCTCTGAACTCCCAGGCACCTGCACTCTGTTCAGCCTCTGGAGAGCTTTACATGGGAGGATAAATGGGTTCCCCTCAGGGCTGCCGACGCACATGAATTAACCCAGTTGTTTGAAGTAAAAGCCAAAGGGTACTGTGAAATGGGCAGAAGCGAGTGCCGTCTTCCCTCACGTGCGGTGGAGCGCATGCAGGAGGACCGGAGACCGCCGCGTGGTGCCCGTGCTTCCAGGGCTGTTCCGTCTTGAGCTGCACAGGGACGAGCTGGGTCCAGGCAAGAACCTGGCCCCACTGCTGGTCAGCTCACTCCTCTCCTCTTGGCCCTGGGGCTGGAGCCTTCCCAGCCTGCCGATCATCTGAGGGCAGGCCCCTGAGCCAGGGGCAAGCATGGGCGAATCCATGGCGCCGTGAGGGGTCTTGCTTCCACCTGCTGTGTGAGAATTTGCATCAGCTCACAGGACAAGTACAGGCACAGAAATGAGACAGACGGGAGAAAGTTGGGAGAAGTGGCAGAGGGAGAAGCCTGAAAGGAGTCTCTTTCCTCCTCAAGCTCCTGCACAGGCACCGCCCCCCCACAGGCGGCCCCCCCCCCCCCCCGCCCCGGCCAGCATGTGACCCCTGGGCTCCCAGCCCTGAGTAAGCACATGGGCTCATGCGCTGCAAGCGGGTGGTGCAGGGTGGTGGAGTTGGTGGTGCCAGCTGGGGTACGACTGGGTTACTGGGAAGGTGGTCCAGCCTCCATGAGGTCCTTCACAGGGAGTCATCGGCATCCTCTCAGGAATCCTCTGGGTCAGGCGTGGTGCAGAGGACACAGGCTGGCCCAGACACGTGCTTAGGCTTGAGCGCCTTGGCCAGTCCTGGTCTGTGCAGGGCGCAGTGTTGCTGTTTGGTTTCAGGCTTCTTGGATGCTGGGCATCTGCAGTTCAGTGTTATCCTGCAAGGCCTTCCTGTCACTCACAGGAAGACTGCTGCCCCAGGAGGGGGCGGCCGGGGGCTGGGAGCACCTCAGCATGAGGCCTGTGGGGTGACTGCAGAGGCCCAACACAGAGCACTCACCCTCCTCCTGGTCATCATCGCCCATTTGGGGACGGGTCCTACTGGACCAGTGACCCTTCAACAGCAGGGTATGAGCTGCCTGTGACCCCTAGGGGCCCACCGCGCAGCTCTGTTACCTGTTTGGTTTGTTCATGGGGCAAACCAGACTCCAGTAACAGGGAGTGTCATGTCCTTCGAGTCAGTACTGAGCACCTCACCCGCAGCCCTGGTCACTGACCCGTCTGCCTTTCCTGGTGAGCAGCCATCTGGGCAGGATTATGTCCTCCCCGAGAGGCCAGGGGCTGTGGTCATCCCCATCCCTGCCCGCTGCAGCCGGGGCTCCCTCTTGCGTGCCTGCGTCCCTCCAGCGCCCTCTGCTGGGAGATGCAGCCTGGTTCCAAGCTACCAGCGGCGTCTCCTCAGCTGTGCCCCAGACCCCCGCCCCCTGCCCCGGGGGCTGGCCTGCTGAGAACATGCACCCAGGACAGTGTGGAAGGGGCATCCTCCTGCCCGCTGCCGTTGCCCAGTGCCAGTCTTGGTGGGACTGGGACCTGCTTCAGATTATTCTTTTTTTTTTTCTCCAGAGCTTAACTCTACACACACCTACCTGACCACCACACAGCAGCCTTCCTGCTTAGTCTCACGACGGTCTCACTCCCTCCACCCGGGGACATAGGTGGCTGCACGTGGCTTCCTTGAGGGGCAGGGCCTGCTCTGGGGGGATGTGCTGGGCTCTGAAGTTTTGAGAACATGCCCTGCTGAGTGCTGGAGGCCACTTGTGTGACCACACAGGCGCTTGGCCACCTGCTGGGCATGGACCAAAGCAGGTGGCTCTGAGAGCCACCCATGCCATGACCCTGGAGTCCTCAGGACCCCAGTGAGAGCAGGACTGGTGTGGGGTACTGGCCAGCTCCATCTCGGGCTGAGTCTGGAGGGTGTGGCTGGGCCCACTTGGTCTGGGTCAGGTGGCTGCTCTGCCTACTGGTCGCCAGGGTTTGGGGATGGGGGCCTGAGGGGTGCTTGGAGGCCTCCAGATGGGCTGGACCAGCAGAGTGGGTGGCCCGTCCGTGTGTTGCTGGAGTCCTGGTTCAGTTTGCAGGTGTTGCTGGAGTGAAAGCTGGGGTTGGTGATTGGGAAGCCCTGCTGTTGGTCCATTCATGCTAGCCTTACCTCACAGACCCTGGCCTCCTGATCACGCTCTGTCGCCCTTGCCAGGCGCTAAAGAAGCCTTAGTCAGGAATGGGGAGGAGAAAGACTGCCCCCCACGTGCCCCCTCAGGTCAAGGACGTACTGAAGGCCCCCAGGTCTCCTTTTCGCTGGTCAGTGATGGTGATTTGCTTTAAACTAAAGGAGACACCAGGAAACCGGAAGGAAGCAGGTCCTCACTGCAGCCTGAAAGACAGGCCTGTGGTGGCCCGGGGCACCAGAGGGCTGGAGCGTGACAGGCGGACCCGTCACGTGTGGACAGTGCCCAGGCTGGCTGCTTGGTCAGGAGCCTGTCTGTGACTCTGTCCTGCATGGTGGACCGTGTGCTTCTGAGACCAAGAGATAGGACACTGTCAGGATGGCAGGTCCTGGCACTGACCCCACCTCCTGCCTGCTCCGACTGAGCCCTGTGACTTCGTGGGGACTGTGGATGCCCACCCACCCTTCAGGGCAGAGTGTAGGTGGTGGTGACATCTGAGAGGGTCATCAATTCCCCACTGTTGTGCCAAACCAGTCTCCAGAGAGGCTCCTCTGCTGGGAAGCCTAGGACTGTGTGATGATGGGGACTCACCCTGTGCCGCAGACACAGGCTTCTGGTGGCAGCGACAGGCTGAGGACAGCCTGCCTGCTGTATGATACCTTGGGCTGGAGGACGCCATCCTTCGCTCAGGGTCCGTGTGATCTCCCAGGCTCGTGCCATCCTGCCCCTGCGGGATGGCCTCTGCTGGAAACAGCTGTTGTCCACTCTGTCTGGAGAGGTGGAAGCGAGGACAGACCCCCAGGTGGCAGCAGCAGGAGGGGCTGCACAGGGAAGCCGGCTTGAGATCAGATGGCGTCCTGGAGAGGACGGGGCTCCCGCACTGGGAAGCCACACAGGCAGCAGGCGGTGAGCCCTCCCAGTGCTGGCACCCTCGCTGAGGCGCAGCAGGGAGCTGGGGCATCCAGCCTGGCTCTGGAAGAACACACAGTCGCCCAGTGGCTGTGCAGGTGTGAGAACGGCCCACTTAGAGTGTCAGGTAGAACCGGGGGATGTGGAGGCGGAGGCATCTGCAAGCTTGCCCGAAAGCCAGAGGTGGCCCTGGTTTCACAAGGTCTTCTCGAAACTCTGCGTCCTTGCTGTCAGTTCTGCTGGGGTCAGGGAGCACAACTCTGCATGCCAAGTTATGAAACAGAGGTGCTCAGGGCTGCTCTCTCCACAGCCCCAGCTGGGCAGTTGTAGGGGGAGCAGAGCCATTTTCCAGAGGCCTCTTGGGACACCAGCGAAGGCCTGAAGGCTGCTGGAATCCTTGCAGCTGCGGCTGGGTGACCACGTCCCAGGAAGAGATGATAAATCTGCGCCGACTTCACAGAGGACCAGCAAGATGACCAAGCTTGAGACTCAGGGTGTCAGGTCACATAGTCATGCTTTCCTAGTGGTGAGGGGACATTCAGCTCACGAGACCACCCCCTCATCAGCCTGGGAAGAGGCATGTCTCCATAGAAGCGGGGCACGGCGCCTCCAGCCCCCGCACATCACCCCCTGGCCTGCCCTTGCTGCTCACACGCACCTGTCAGTATCCATGTCTCTTAACTTGGCACCTGCCATCTGGGCTTCTGTAGGTTCTGTTTTGCTTCTGGGTGGATGTAAGAAACAAAACCGTAGCAGAGCACCAAGGGGAGTGGCCACTGCCTGGGACACTTCCTCTGCCGTGTCCTTGTGGTCGTCACACAGGGCAGGAAGGAGGCTTTGCAGGTCTTTCTGGGGTGGGCGTGTGCTGACAGGACATGGCGGTCAGGCAGGTGGGCCCTCCTATGGCGCCAGCACCCCAGCCTCCACTCCTCTGTGGCCAAGCTTCCGGGGGTGCCCACTCCATCCGGGACTCGCAGCCCAGCCAGACGTGGGCTCCTCTAGATACTGGCACCCGCTGCACCTGTAGAAAAAAACTGCACTTCAGTGTGGAGAAGCCAGCATCTCAGGAGATGGGATTACATTTAGGGGTTCCTTTGTGTTAAGCCTTGGGAAACCTCCACCTGTGGGGTGAGAGCTCCTCACACCCGGCACCTGAGGACTCCTGCTGGGGTGCCTCAGCCCTCCAGCTCTCCCATCCCCTAGGGTGGGGTCCTGCCTGCCATGTGCTTGGTCTACCTGTGGGTGGCCTTCGTTCTTCCTGAGACTGCAGGCCTGGGTCCCCAGGGCCCTGCCCTGCAACTGGGGTCAGTGTCTGGGCAGCAGGTGCTTCTCAGCTGCCACTAACAGCTGTGCAGGTGGAGCCCTCGAGGCGCACCCCGGCCCTGGGTGTCACTGCCTGCACAGCCACTTGAAGACAGAGTCAGCTGTGGCCCTTCTGCCAGGTTTCTCTGGTGTCTTACAGTCATGGGCACGGCCTCTGTCCCGAAGACCTCTGTGCAGCAGGAGAGGAGTGGTACTGGTCTGTGTGCTTCCAGGGTGACCTCGCGAACTTGGCAGGGCAGCCTGGTGGGAGGCTGTGCTTCTGTTCTTGTCTCTGGGGAATTCGCGTCTGCATTGTCCCTCGGCAGGAGCCCTTGGGAGGCCACACACCTCGATTGTCTGAGGCCCTTCGGGACTCGGGTTCTGACACCCAGGGCCGCCCTTCCATGTTGTGAGGCTGTGCCCAGACAGATCCGTGTGGCTGCTCAGTTGTGGCGTAGCTTCTGGGCCGGGCCCTGCGGCTTGACTGCTGTCCACCATGGCTTCATTTCTCAGGACTCCTTGGAGCCACCAGGTCCCTGCTCTGCCAGCTGTGCCCGGTGCAAGGCTGGGTCCCCTGCGCCGCCCCCTCCTCACTGCCTTCACAGCTTGTGGGGAAGCAGGGCTCTTGGTCAACGATAAGGAGCATCTTTTCTGAATTTCCTTTCTTGGGCCTCTGCCTTGTGGGATAGTTAAAAATCAGTAGTTGGTGGGGTAGCCTGGGGAGTGATCACATAAGACACAGATGAGCACTGTCAGCAAGTCACAGCTGTAGTTTTTATAAACAAGCAGTTTAAGGAAGTAGCAGTGAAAACTCTTAAGAACATGGAAAGTGATATACTTGCAGGGCCTGAGGTGGTGAGTGGTAAAGGTATGTGGTTTTGGGAGTGGCGACGTTGCCTCTCTCTGGGGTCTGACCCAGTCCAGGGGTGCAGGGAGAACCTCTCAAGCATGGCCCCCAGTGGCGACCCGGTGGCCTGCACCCCATGACCTAGGACACCCCACACAGGGGCTCCCCTGGAACACACAGGGACGCAGGGGAGGGATCTGAGACTTGGTGGATCCCCGGTTCCCATGAGCTTTTTTTTGGGCTCCTGATCCCAGGAGTCGGAGTGCTTTTCTCTCCATCGCCCCTGCCCCGTGAAAGACACGGGCACTGTGGCTGTTTGCGGCCACCAGGGTGTGTGTGAGGGGCCCGAGGAGCGCAGTGCTTGTCGTGAGGAGGCTGAGGGGCACCGGGCTGGCCCCGTATCTTGTTAGTGCTCTGTGTTGATGCCTTTAGATGCCTCCAGCTCAGTCCACGCCGTGGTACTGCAAGGCTGGTTCGCTCCTCGAAGCGCCATGGCATGAGATGGAGGCTCCTAGAAGCAAGAAGAAAGGTACAGTACCGCCCAGTCAGCCTTGACCTCTCCATGGGTCTCTAAACTGTGTTTGCATTTTACATCTGAACTGTTTTGGAGGCGGGTGGGGCGGAGGCCCTGGACCACAGGCGCGAGCAGTTGCTAGACCGAGGCCCGTCCTGTGTGAGCGGGGACTCGGGTCGGCCGTCCCGCCGCCTGGCGTGCAGGGAACGGTCTGGGGAGGCACCTGGAGCAGTGGATGGTCGGTGGGGGCCAGGCTTGGCTTCAGTGGCTGGTGACGAGGTGTTGGAATCGTGTTCCCAGCACGGTTACTGCCGGAAGAGGTGATGCCGGGCGGCCTGTGTGCCGCCAGCTGCCCCTTCCGTTCCCGCGCGGCCAGGTGAGGCTCCGGGGTCAAGGGCCCCGTGGCATGAAGTGTCCCCTCTCTCCCCCACGCCTCACAGAGAAGCAGGGTCCTGAGCGGAAGCGGATCAGGAAGGAGCCCGTCACCCGCAAGGCCGGGCTGCTCTTCGGCATGGGGCTGTCTGGGATCCGCGCCGGCTACCCTCTCTCTGAGCGCCAGCAGGTGGCTCTGCTCATGCAGATGACGGCCGAGGAATCCGCCAACAGCCCAGGTGAGCCCAGGAGGTCCAGGGCTGGGGGCGGCCCTCCCTTGGACGGTGGCAGATTCCGCCTGCTAACCTCTGCCATCCTCTCCTTGGCCTGCAGTGGACATGACACCAAAGCACCCCTCTCAGTCAACAGTGTGTCAGAAGGGGACGCCCAACTCTGCCTCAAAAACCAAAGATAAAGTGAACAAGAGGAACGAGCGTGGGGAGACCCGCCTGCACCGGGCGGCCATCCGGGGGGACGCCCGGCGCATCAAGGAGCTTATCAGCGAGGGGGCAGACGTCAATGTCAAGGACTTTGCGGGTGAGCGCTCGGAGGGTGGGACCAGGGCAGACTCTGACACAGCACCCTCTTCCTTCTCCTGTGTGCCCAGAGCTACCTCCTCAGGAGGCCTGGAACACTGGAACACCTGCTGAGCATGATCCCCACATGTCTGACCCAAACCTGATTTAGGAATACTGATATTTTAAGAGCTGCTACCTTGAATGTTTCCAAGACCCTGGGACCAGTCCCTGGGGTGGCTTGCTGCACAGAGGCCTGTCCAAACCCACGGCCTGCTCTGTTTTCCCGTGTGATGATACTGCTCACCTGTCCGGACCCTTCACAGCTTCCTAGTCTATAGGGTTAACCGCTAGCGGTCATGGGCAACCCAGAGGTGCCCCAGGAAAGAACACCCAGGCTGGGCACCTGTCCTTAGAGTTTCCGGTGCCACCCGAGGTGGAAGTGGCCTTGAGGGTTAAGTCACATACGTGCTGAGTGTCTGTTTCCAGGCTGGACGGCATTGCATGAGGCCTGTAACCGGGGCTACTATGATGTCGCGAAGCAGCTGCTGGCTGCAGGTGCGGAGGTGAACACCAAGGGCCTGGATGATGACACACCCTTGCACGATGCTGCCAACAACGGGCACTACAAGGTGGGTGCCTCCCCGCAGACCCCAGGGTGGGCCTGCTGCAACTTCCTGGTCTCTCTCCTTCCTGGTGGCAGGGCGACCAGGAAGTGAGTCTTTGACCACCCCCGACCCCAGCTCAGCCCAGCTTTCTGCACACCTGCCATGGCTTGTGTGTCAGGGTCCTGCTCTGGCCACACAGGTATGGTTGGATATTAGAAGGTTGAGTGGCCAGCGCCAGAACGGGAGCTCTGTCCTCAACACTGTGCTGTCAGACCAGGCACCTTGGATGGGTGCAGCCACATGGGGTGACCCGTGAGACCAGCCAGGAGCTATGAGCCCCTGGGGTGCCGGCCCAGCACTGGAGACACATGGGTAGGTGAGGGTCTGGCCACTTCCACACCACAATGTCTTGAAAAGGTCCCTGTCTAGAGACGGCAGGCAAGCGTGATGGCGTGTGACATCTGGTCTTTGGTGGTGGCCCTGCTGGTCACTGCTGGCAGGTGCCAGGGAACCAGCAGCTTGGCCAGGGGGATGGGCACACCGGGACAATGACACACGGGTGCCGGGAGAGGTTGGGAAGGGCTCTGGGCTCGAGATGCCAAAGCTTCTGTGGACACCTGAGTGCTGACGTCAGAAATTAGGTAACATTTTAGGGAAGATGAGAGGGGTTTTGTTTTTCTTTCTTAAGAGCCCTTGTAGAGAAATAGGCTGAAAAATTCACGAAATATCTAGGATTTGCTAAAAATATCCCCAGGGCAGTGGGCAGGTATACATGAAATGAGGCCTGCATTTGTAAGCTCATCTTTAAACTTGTTGTTAGAGAGTGGTCAGAGGCCTGTGGACATGGGGCCTCAGGACGGGGGACCTCTGCAGAGGGGAGCTGGAAGACCAGGAGATGGGAAGTGACCCTGGACTGTACAGGTGGACAAGGGTGTGGACAGCAGAGACCCTTTCTCCATGTGAGGGGGACTGGCCTGCATCGCTAGTCCTAGAGGGAGGGCTCATAGCGCTGGGAGCACGGTGGCCTTCAGCGGCTGGGGTGGCTGGCCCCCAGCTGACAGACAGCAAGGGCACGGCCCTGGAGCCCAGCCTCTGGCCCCAGGGTTGTGCACGGTGGTTGTCCCCAGGGCAGGGGAGCTTCCGCAGTGGAGATGCCGTTACTGCTCTCCCCTGTCCAGTCTGCCAGCCATCGAAGGGAGGCCACCGGAGTGAAGTGAGGATTGCGATGGAGCAGTGGTTCCTGACGCACCTGAACACTGTCTGCTCACTGTTGGGCGTGCAATAGTAGTGTCTCTGAGCAACCTGCACTTGTTGGTCGAGACAGACAGATCAACTAGGACTTGCTTGTGGTCAGGACTTCGCTTTTCAATGCAGGGGACCCCACTTCAGTCCCTAGTCAGAGAATGAAGATTCCACATGCCTCACAGCCTAGACAAACAGAAACAGAAGCAAATCGTAACAAATTCAATAAAGACTTTAAAAATGGACCACATCAAAAGAGAGTGTAAAACAGTAACTACACCCCACTTAAAAAATGTTATTCCAAGACTTGCCTGGGGGTCAAGTGCTTAGGACTCCATGCCTCCTTGGCAGGAGGCACGAGTTCCACCTGTAGTCAGGGAACGAAGATCCCAAATGAGGCTTGGCAGGGCCTGAAAGAAAGGAGAAAAATACATTACTAAAAATGTAACTATCATCTGCATCTCCAGCTAGTCATGATCTTTTTGCTGGTTCAATTCAGTTCAGTCGCTCAGTCGTGTCTGACTCTTTGCAACCCCATGAATCGCAGCACGCCAGGCCTCCCTGTCCATCACCAACTCCGAGTTCACTCAGCCTCACGTCCATGACGGTTTGAAATATTGTGACAATCACCAAAACGTAACACAGAGACACCAAGGGAGCAAATGGCCTCAGGGAAATGGTGCCGATAGACTTGCTGGGTGCATCACAGGCCTTCATCTCTGCACAGTATGACAGATCAAGGTCTGCCTGCCCTTGGGTTCAGTGGTCCTGGGCACAGACTAGAACAGGCAGTCTGACTTTTAAAATAAGAAACATGAAATACACCTGCTTGTGGAAGCTTGGTCTTTGTTTTCCCTACTCTGACAGGCCCCCCCACCCCACCCTTACCCAATACAAAACTTTGAACCAAATACTAGGAACCTGTGTGATGGGTCTGTGGCGGGGAGAGGCCTGGTGGGCAGCACGCACAGCCTGTAGCCCTCAGCCTGGTCACGCTCAGACCCTGTGAGCAGGCGCTGGTGTGGCTGCTCCACGGTCCTTACGTCCCTGACGTGCCTCTTGCTGCTACATAGGTGGTGAAACTGCTGCTTCGGTATGGAGGGAACCCTCAGCAGAGCAACAGGAAGGGCGAGACACCGCTGAAGGTGGCCAGCTCCCCGACCATGGTGAACCTGCTTCTGGGCAAGGGCACCTACACGTCTAGCGAGGAGAGCTCAGCTGGTCAGTGCTGGGGGCGGGGAGCGGGGAAGGCGGTGGGGGGGGGGGGGTGCCGAGGGGCAGGACAGGTGGTTTCACTTCAGACAGCCTGCTTGGATGCCCGGTGCTGATGGGGGCTTCCGGACTGAGAGCACCCAACCCTTGATGGGGGCTCTGGTGCAAGGCCTCCAGCCCCTTGTCTGTGGAGACCCCTATCTGGCCACTCGGCCCAGGGCCAGCCTCAGTCAAGTTATTCCAAGTTCTGGGCTTGTCTGCCACTGCCCCTGCCTGAACAGCTCCTGACTCCTTTCTCCCTGTTCCTGCAGAGAGCTCCGAGGAGGAGGAGGAAGACGCCCCGTCGTTCGCACCTTCCAGCTCGGTCGATGGCAATAACACAGACTCTGAGTTTGAGAAGGGCCTAAAGCACAAGGCCAAGAATCCAGAGCCGCAGAAAACCGTGACCCCGGTCAAGGACGAGTATGAGTTTGACGAGGATGACGAGCAGGACAGAACCCCCCCAGTGGACGACAAACACTTACTGAAAAAGGACTACAGAAGAGAAGCCAAGTCAAATAGTTTTATTTCTATTCCCAAAATGGAAGTGAAAAGCTACACTAAAAACAGCACGATTGCACCAAAGAAGGCGTCTCATCGCATCCTGTCAGATACGTCTGATGAAGAGGACGTCGGCGTCGCCGTGGGGGCAGGGGAGAAGCTGAGACTCTCAGCCCACACCATGCTGCCCGGCAACAAGACCCGGGAACCTTCGAACTGCAAGCAGCAGAAGGAAAGAAATAAAGTGAAAAAGAAGCGAAAGAAAGAAATAAAGGGCAAAGAAGTGCGGTTTGGGAAGAGGGGCGACACGTTCTGCTCGTCCGAGTCTGAGAGCGAGTCCTCGGAAAGTGGTGAGGATGGCGGGGACTCGGTGGGCAGCCCAGGCTGCCTCAAGGAGTCCCCACTGGTGCTGAAGGACCCCGCCCTGTTCAGCTCCCTGTCCGCCTCCTCCACCTCATCCCACGGCAGCTCTACTGCCCAGAAGCATAATACCGGCCATGCAGACCCACACGCCAAACACTGGCGGACAGACAATTGGAAAACCATTTCCTCTCCTGCCTGGTCCGAGGTCAGCTCCTTATCAGACTCCACCAGGACAAGACTGAGCAGTGAGTCTGATGGCTCCTCTGAAGGCTCCAGCGTGGAGTCACTGAAGCCAGTCAGGAAGAGACAGGAGCACAAAAAGAGGGCTGGCCTGCAGGGCACGCTACCCGACAGGAAGAACTCCTTCCACCCGAGCGGGGATGGTGCCATCCCCAAGCTGGACAAGGAGGGCAAAGTCATCAAGAAACACAAGACTAAACATAAACACAAAAGCAAGGAGAAGGGGTTGTGCTCTGTCAGCCAGGAACTGAAGCTGAAGAGCTTTACCTACGAGTACGAGGACTCGAAGCAGAGGGCGGACAAGGCCATCCTCCTGGACGACGTGCCCGCTGAGAACAAGCTGAAGGGCCTGAAGCATGAGAGAGACCACTGCAAGAAAGAGGAGAAGCTCAGCAAGATGAAGTCAGAAGAAAAAGACTGGCTCTTTAAGGACGAGATGATCAAGGTCTCCAGAGAGGAGAAGTCGCTGAAGAGAATCAGGGACCTGAACAAGGACGGGGGCAGGGCCTTCCGGGAGGAGAAGGACCGTTCAAACAAGGCCGAGAAGGAGAGGCTGCTGAAGGAAAAGTCTCCTAAAGAGGAGAAGCTGCGGCTCTACAAAGAGGAAAGAAAGAAGAAGTCCAAAGACAGGCCCTCAAAGTTAGAGAAAAAGAATGACTTTAAGGATGAAAAAATTCCCAAAGAGAAGGAGAAGATCTTCAAGGAGGATAAAGAAAAACTCAGAAAAGAAAAAGGGTATCGGGAGGACTCTGCTTTTGACGAGTACTGTAACAAAAGTCAGTTTCTGGAAAACGAAGACACCAAGTTCAGTCTCTCTGACGACCAGCAGGATCGCTGGTTCTCAGACCTGTCAGATTCCTCCTTCGATTTCAAAGGGGAAGACAGCTGGGACTCCCCAGTGACAGACTACAGGGACATGAAGAGCGACTCTGTGGCCAGGCTGATCCTGGAGACAGTGAAGGAGGACAGCAAGGAGAAGAGGCGGGAGAGCAAGGCCCGGGAGAAGCGCGGGGACAGGGACATTTTCTCTCGGAAAAAGGACAGGGATGGCCTGGAGCGGCGGCGAGAGCACGTGGCCGACAGGCACAGGGCCGTCCCCAGCTTTCTCTGCGAGAAGGACAAACGGCGGCGCGAGTCCACAGAGGGCGGCCGGGACCGGAAGGAGCCCCCTGAGGCTGCTAAGGAGCGGAGAGACGGGCGCGTGAAGCCCGAGGAGGTGCACAGGGAGGACCTGAAGGAGTATGGCTGTGACTTTGGGAAGAGCCTGGAGCCCTGGGAGAGGCACCACCCGGGGAGAGAGAAGGAGAAGAAGGAGAAGCTGAAGCTGGAGAAGCACAAGGAGAAGCCCAGCGACAAGGACAAAAGTGAGAAACTCATCCTGGAGAAATGTCAGAGGGACAGAGAGTTTGATAAGTGTTTTAAAGAGAAAAAGGATGCCAAGGAAAAGCATAAAGACATGCACAGCAAAGACAAGGAGAGGAAGGCGTCCCTTGACCAAGGCAGAGACAAACGGGAGAAGGCCTTCCCTGGAATCCTCTCCGAGGACTTCTCCGAAAAAAAAGACGAGAAAAAGGGCAAAGAGAAGAGCTGGTATATTGCAGATATCTTCACAGATGAAAGTGAAGATGAAAAAGATGACTACACAGCAAGCGGATTCAAAGTCGGGGAAGCGAGTGAGGGGCGGGGGGATGGCCCCCCCGAGAGAGAGGACGGGCGGGAGGTGCACCCCCCTGACCGGCACCGGAAGCACTCAGCCGACAGGCAAGCCCATGCTGAGAAGCAGAAGGACAAAGAGATGAGGGAGAAGAAGAAGGAGAAGGGGGCCGCGGACGGGGGGAAGGACAGGAGGGAGAAGACCTTCGAGAAGCACAAGGAGAAGAAGGACAGGAAGGACCGCACGTCTGTGGACGCCGTGCAGGACAAGAGGGGCAAGCAGAAGCTACCTGAGAAGGGGGAGAAGAGGCCCCCTGGGGAGGACAAGGCCAAGGCCAGGCACCGGGAGAGGCCGGACCGTGAGCAGGGCCGCGAGAGGAGGGCCAGCAAGGGCGCTGAGGCGGAGAGGAGCCTGCTGGAGCGGCTGGAGGAGGCGGCCCTGCAGGACTTCCGCGAGGACTCCCACGACAAGGCCAGCGAGGCGTCCTCCGACGGCTTCCCCGACCGCGTCCAGGACCCCAGCCTCAGCGCCCTCCTGGACGTGTCCTTCCCAGAGCCCCCAGAGGAGCGGGTGCGGGAGAGGGAGCGGCACCGGCACGCCTCGTCCTCCTCCAAGAAGAGCCACGATCGAGAGCGGGCTAAGAAGGACAAGCTCGAGAAGAAGGATAAGAGCGACGACTACAAGGACGCAGGCAGCCGGAAGGATGCCGGCCAGTACGAGAAGGAGCTCTTGGACAGCGACGCTTACGGTGCCTCCTACGGCTCCAAGGCTGACGCAGAGGATGAGCTGGATAAAGCCCTCGAGTTGTTTTCTACTGAAAAGAAGGAGAAAAATGATCCTGAACGAGAGCCCCCCAAGAAGGTGGAGAAGGAGCTGCGGCCTTTCGGCTCCAGCGCCCTCAACCTCCTGAAGGAGAAGCGGCGGCGGGAAAAGCACCGCGAGCGGTGGCGAGAGGACAAGGAGCGGCACCGGCACCATCGTGAGGAGCCCAAGCCCCCGGCCAGGGACACTGCCCCCAGCGCCTTCCGAGACAAGGCCAAGGACGAGGGTGGGAAGCTCGGCGAGGCCAGGCTGAAGGAGAAGACCAAGGAGAATCCCGAGAAGGAGAAGGGAGACCCCGCGAAGCTCAGCAATGGAAATGACAAGCTGCTCCCGGCCAGAGACCCGGGCAAGAAAGACGTGCGGCCCCGGGAGAAGCTTCTGGGCGACGGGGACCTGATGATGACCAGCTTTGAGCGGATGCTGTCCCAGAAGGACCTGGAGATTGAGGAGCGGCACAAGCGGCACAAGGAGAGGATGAGGCAGATGGAGAAGCTGCGGCACCGCTCCGGGGACCCCAAGCTCAAGGAGAAGGCGCGGCCCGCAGAGGACGCACGCAAGAAGAGTCTGGATGGACCGCCCAAGAAGCCACCTGGGCCCGACCTCACCCCAAAGGACAGAAAACCAAAGGAGTCTGTTCCTCCTGCCCCCGCCACTGAGAACAAGCCCCACCCGGGACTAGGAGTAGACCCCCGGGACTGGCTGGCAGGACCCCACATGAAAGAGGTCTTGCCTGCGTCCCCCAGGCCCGACCATGGCCGGCCCACTGGGGTCCCCACCCCCGCCTCGGTGGTGTCCTGCCCCAGCTACGAGGAGGCCATGCACACGCCCCGGACCCCGTCCTGCAGCGCTGATGACTACCCCGACCTCATGTTCGACTGCACGGACCCCCAGCCGATGTCCAGCACCTCTGCCAGCGCCTGCTCACCCTCTTTCTTTGACAGGTTCTCTGTGGCCACAAGTGGGATTTCAGAGACCCCAGGCCAGACACCAACGAGGCCACTGTGCACGAACCTTTATCGCTCGGTCTCCGTGGACGTCAGGAGGACCCCTGAGGAGGAGTTTGGCCTCGGGGACAAGCTGTTCAGACAGCAGAGCGTCCCCGCTGCTCCCAGCTACGGTTCACCAGGACAGCACCCTGAGGACAAGGCCCCTGGCCCTCCAGCACCCGCGGAGAAGTTCGCCTGCCTGTCTCCAGGGTATTACTCCCCGGACTACGGCATGCCCTCCCCCAAAGTCGACACCTTGCACTGCCCGCCTGCGGCCACAGTCAACCTCACCCCCTCCCCAGAGGGCGCCTTTGCTGGTTTACAAGCCAAGTCCCCCCCTTCACATAGAGATGAGCTTTTGGCCCCGTCCATGGAGGGGGCCCTCCCCCCTGACCTTGGCATCCCCCTGGATGCCACGGAGGACCAGCAGGCCACTGCAGCCATCATCCCCCCGGAGCCCAGCTTCCTGGAGCCCCTGGATGAGGGCCCCTTCAGCACGGTCATCACGGAGGAACCGGTTGAATGGGCGCACCCTGCTGCTGCAGAGCAGGGCCTGCCCCCCGCCCTTATTGGGGGCACTCCTGGTGACACGGCCAGCTGGCCTGTGGGGTCGGACCTCCTCCTCAAGTCCCCACAGAGGTTCCCAGAGTCCCCGAAACAGTTCTGCCCTGCCGACTCACTCCATCCCGAGCCCCCTTACCCGGCATCCCCCGTCTCATACCCTCTGCCGGTCCCCGAGCCGGGACTGGAAGCTAAGGACAAGGCCGAGGGAACAGTCCCAGCCACCGTCTCTGCTTCTGAGGAGTCGGCCCCGTTCGCCACTCCCTCCCGGCTGGAGTCCTTCTTCAGTAACTGCAAGTCCCTTCCTGACGCGCCCCCTGATGCGCCCCCAGAGCCTGCGTGTGTGACAGCCGTGGCTCAGGTGGAGGCACTGGGGCCCCTGGAGAATAATTTCCTGGAAGGTGGTCACAACCTGTCGGCACTCGGCCCGGTGGAGCCGGTGCCCTGGCCCGGTGCCTTCCCCGCTGCCGAGGATGACCTCGACCTGGGGCCTTTCTCACTGCCAGAGCTCCCTCTCCAGACTAAGGATGTTCCCGACGTGGAAGCAGAGCCTGTGGAAGAGAGTCCTCTCGTTCCTCCAGAGAATACCCCCTTGGGGGCCCCTGTGCTCCCAGGCAGTGGGGAGGCTGCTGGGGCAGCTGCTGACCAACAGCTGGTGTCGCCTCCTGACCAGGCGGCCACCCGGCTCCCCACCGAAGCCGCGCCGGAGCCCCCAGAGGAGCCAAAGCCAGCAGCACTGCCTGAGGCCACAGCAGAGGGAGGGTCCGGGCCAGAGGGGAGAGCCCCTGAGGACTCCCACCCTGGCTCAGGGCTCACACCAGCCCTCTCGGAGCAGCGTCCACCAGGGAGTGGAGATGAGCCCGAGGGCCAAGATCCCTCGGCCTCGCCCCACAGCACCCTTGATGCCCCTGTGGATGGCTCGGCTCAGGCCCACGTGGCAGATGGGGCCGGCCCTCAGGACAGTGCTGGGCCCGAGGGGCCCCCGGACAGCGTCCAGCCTGAATCCACCGAACCAGAACCTAAACCGACGGCTGAGGCCCCGAAGGCACCCAAAGTAGAGGAGATCCCTCAGCGTATGACCAGGACCCGGGCCCAGATGCTGGCTAACCAGCACAAGCAGAGCTCACCACCCACTGAAAAGGAGCCCACGCCCACGCCCACCCCCAGGGCCAAGGGTCGTGGCTCTGAGGACGACGACCCCCAGGCCCAGCACCCACGCAAACGCCGCTTCCAGCGCTCCAGCCAGCAGCTGGCTCAGCAGATGCACACATCCACGCGGCAAACACGCGAGGTGATCCAGCAGACGCTGGCCGCCATCGTGGACGCCATCAAGCTGGACGCCATTGAGCCTTACCACAGCGACAGGTCCAACCCATACTTCGAGTATCTGCAGATCCGGAAGAAGATTGAGGAGAAGCGCAAAATCCTGTGCTACATCAGCCCGCAGGCGCCGCAGTGCTACGCCGAGTACGTCACCTACACCGGCTCCTACCTCCTGGATGGCAAGCCACTCAGCAAGCTGCACATCCCCGTGGTGAGTGCCCGCCCCAGAGGCAGGGAGCAGCCCCCTCCGCACTGGCCTCTGCCACTCGCCATCTGCCCATGACACTGCCCAGTGTCACCTCCCTCCCCGCAGCCGCCGGGTCACCTTGCGCTTGGACCCCAGCCCACCTGCCTCAGGCACACCCAGCCCCCTCTGCACCCCTTCCCACAGCATGAGGCTTTACAGAACCCGGCCCTAGACCCCTCTTCCCCAGGGGCCGGAGGGCGCTGCTCATGCCTCCTTGAAGCAGGCCCCCACCCAGCAGACCTACCAGACACAGGCCCCACCCCGCCTGTCAGCTGTCGGCTCCCCACATTCGTGCAGCTGTGACCATCCAGGCCCCGCCGTGCATACCCCTGGTCCCATCCTCATACTTGCATCTGGGCCATGGGCAGGTCCTGCCACATGGACCTCTGGGGAAGCGTGTCCTCCATGTTTGGCTGCCCCCCACCCCCGACCTGGGAACAGGCACGGGGTTCATGGCCGTGAGAGCCCACTTGGGCCACTCCATCCGCAGCCAGAGCCTGGCCACTTGAGCTTTGTGATGCTCCCCAAGCGCCACCTGTTCACATATGAGCATTACCTCGCCTCGCTTTTTGACACCATCCCCTTCTCTGCAGAAAACCCAGCTTTCCTCTTGTTCTGCCCATCAGGCTCAAGGCGGGCTATGTCCCACGTGTGTGGCCTGTCCCCAGACAGTCGGGGCCTGAGGCACTAGGTTCAGGAACCTGTCCTGGGATCTCTGTTCAGGGAGAGGGACTTTCTGCCGATTGTCTGTAGAACACATGGAACTAGAAAACAGGCAACAGCCGAGGGTGCTGTGGCCCTGCCACCCGAGTTCACCCAGAGCAGCCTGCGCGTATGCCAGGCTCAACCCTATCTGGGGTGCAGGACTCGGGGTCACGGCAGGTTGCCCCGCAGGTGGGCCTGGGCTTCCGCCCTCAGGAGAAGGAGGAGGGGTTCTCAGGGCCGAGACCCTGACGGGGACATCTGCCAGGTGCCCTGGGCCCTGAGGGGGCAGGCAGGCAGCTAAAGAGACCCAGCTGGGGTTTCCCTTTTCAAGTTTTGAGCTAACTTTAAACCAAAAGATTGGAAGACAGCACATACCTCAAGTGCGGGCCTCAAGTGCAGCCCTTCAGATGGTCTGTGGCTGGGAGCTCTTCCTCCCTCCTGTCCCCTCCAGCCCGGGGTCAAGGCCGCACGTTTCCTGTGTGACTCAGAAGCACTGGCTTCTCCCTGTGGGGTGGCTGCCGGCAACCATGGGCTTCTCTGGCCTGGCGGTGTCTCTCCAAAAGTTGCCAAAGCGGCCAGGCAAGTCCTCCACCCTGGGGAGACGGGCAGGCCCACCGTCCTGTTTGTGTTGCTTCTCGGCAGCTGCGTCCCAGTGCGCCTCACGTTGCTCGGAGCGCGTGAAGCCTGTGGTAAATGGGACCCTGCCAGTCCCCTGCTCCTGACCGTACCAGGGCAGCGCTGCAGACACCCAGTTCTTGGCTTCTCCTGCCGCCTCCCCCCGCCCTCTTCACAGGTGCCTGCAGCTCCCTCGGGGCAGGGGGGCTCACTCACCTGCTCCCGGGGATGCGTCCAGCTGCCGCGGGCTCCTGCTTGGCATCCTGGGACCGTGGCGCGTGGGCTGGGGCAGCACTCGGCCCCCAGTGAGCCCTTCTCTTCTGTGGCCACAGATCGCGCCCCCACCCTCGCTGGCAGAGCCCCTGAAGGAGCTGTTCAAGCAGCAGGAGGCCGTGCGGGGGAAGCTCCGCCTGCAGCACAGCATCGAGCGGGTGAGTGCGAGAGGGTGAGTGCGCGCGCCCCGCCCCGCCCCGCCCACGCAGCTCACCCGACCCCTCTCCTGCAGGAGAAGCTGATCGTCTCTTGCGAGCAGGAGATACTGCGGGTCCACTGCCGGGCAGCGAGGACCATCGCGAACCAGGCGGTGCCGTTCAGCGCCTGCACCATGCTGCTGGACTCAGAGGTGTACAACATGCCGCTGGAGAGCCAGGTGGGGCGTGGGCTGGGCGTGTGCTGACCATTTCCTCTGAAGCTCACATGAATTTCGGACACGAGCAGCCAGAGCTGCTGCTCTGGGGCTTCCTGAGCAGAGGACCCTGAGAGACGGTCACCCTGGGGACGCGGTGCTGCCACTGACGGCAGGCGGGCCCAGGGGCCTGTTACCAGTGACTTGCCAGTCTGGGGCAGGGCCCAGGGCGCCACCTGTCAGAACACACAGTCTGCCTCGTCGGTCCTCTAGAGTGGCCCTGCATGTCCACTCCAAGGGTCCAGCCTGCCTCTGTCCCAGTAGGTGGAGCCTGTGCCCCTCAGGGCCCCTAGCCCATGCATGGACATGTCAGAGATCTCACGTGCAAAAAGCAAGCTGACTTGTGTGCGCCCTGCCCTACTCTCATCAGCCGCTACAACTCTGAAAGCAGCCCAGAGTGTGTCCTTCCGGGCCTGCCTTCTGCCTCTGTTCAGGCCTCGGCACCAAGTTCCCCAACAGGCTTCCATCCCCTACCCACTGGCAGATCATGTGGAGACTGGCCACATGCGATGCAACAGTGGTTAAAGGTTTTCCATTCACTTACCTATATCTTTAAGGATACAAAAGCTTTAAAACTTTCCTCAGGTGATGTGCTAGCCGTGACATGTTTTTCACAAAACAAAAAGCATTTATCGATAGAAGTTTTGCTTTTTGCATTTAAAAGAAAAAAGGATCTGCTGACCTTGAAAGGGTGTTGTTGGGCTTCCTCCTGAAGGTCCAGAGACGGGAGGTCTTGGGCCAGGGGCTCCTCAGGCAGGTGGCTGCCTGCGGCTCTGGGGAGAGGCCCCGCCAGCTAACCGGCAGGAGCCGGTGGGGAACCTGGTCCACTCCTAAACCACTGTCCACCGCAGGGGCCCTCAGCCACCTCAGGCCTCCCAGATGTCCTTTTTAAAGAAAAAAACCACTTGCAGTTTTCACAAAGAAGAAACTGGACAGATGCCATCGTGGGCTCACCCTGAGGGGGTGTCCAGAGTCACCCGCAGGGCGGCTCCACTCTGGACAGTGTTGGGGGGCAGCTGCCTGGGCCCATAAGGAGGGCGGGGATGTGTGTCCTGCTAGTTGGTCCTTGATGTGGGGACACGGGGGGGTTCCAGAAGCTGCACCCCAAGTGAGGGGGGCGGTCTTGACTGCCAGGAAGCTGCCCCTCCCTGATGCTCCCATGCGCTTGGCTCTCCCTGCAGGGTGATGAGAACAAGTCAGTGCGGGACAGGTTCAACGCCCGCCAGTTTATATCCTGGCTGCAGGATGTGGACGACAAGTACGACCGCATGAAGGTGAGCCTCCCTCCCTGAGCGGCAGCGGCGGGCCGGGCTCTCCGGGTGGGGGCGGCTGCTGAGGGGCTGCGTGTGGAGGAGGCAGCTTCACACTGGCTCTGAGCCCAGCTGGCAGCAAGCGAGCGAGGCCTCCCCGCCCCCATGTTGCCTCTTAGAGTGTCTTCCCTCCTGTCCAGGTGTGCGGGGAGCAGCTCCTGTCACCAGCTGGCGGTCAGACCTCTGTGGGACCCCACCTTGACCCTCCTCAAAGGTCACAGCATCCACCAGCAGCCCTGCCCTGGATGTGCTGACCAGTGCAGCAGGCAGAGGACAGGGGGGAGATAGAGAGCTTAGCAAGTAAGAAGCACATCCTCCTCCGCAGGCGCGTGAACACACACCGGCAGTGACGCGCCTGCTACAGAGTAGGGCCCATGAGGCAGGGCCTGCTGAGTGTGGAGTTGATGGAGGCGAGACCCAGGTTCCACGCTGGGCTGCCAGCCTCACCCCTGCCTTACCTCACTGACCGCCCCCAGCACCATACCCAAGGGGGTGGCCAGGGGTCCAGAGCAGAGAGGCAACAGCTTACAGGGCCTTCAGGCTTGGCTGAGGCCACGTTTCTGACAGGCTCCAAGGTATGCCTGAAGGGAGCTGCCTGGAAAACTTTGCTATAGGGAGATACTTTTTGACCAAAGTAAAATGAGACTTGGTACATTAAAAAGACCACGTTGAGTCTAAATTTCCTTAATGTGCCAAGAACTTAGAAAGTAACAGAAAAAGAACCTGGTGAGGTATAGAGAGCAGGGGCACGGGATGGCCACGCTCGCTTGGGACCACAGGATGGACGAGGTCCCGCCAGGAGACAGGCCTCCCTCCTCAGGTCCCGCACCTTCAGGGCAGTTTTCTGGGTAAACAGGCATGCCTGTTGGGTGTCACGGGGTTTCAGCCTAACAGTTTCATTTCAGTCACTGAAAACTCGGACTGTACAGCAGTTCAGAAGCCCAGGAGTAGCTCAGGCTCGGGAGCACCCAGAGATGGAGACCCTACGTAGTACCTTAAATTAAGTAAGAGCAGCGGGACTCTGAGGGTCATGAGTGACTGTGCGTGCTGAGGACGCCTGGCCTGCTGGTGCACACAGGGCTTAGTTCTGAAATAGGTTTTTAAACTGAATTATTTTAAAGCACTTTAGAGATTGTGATACCCTGCCCTGAACGCTTGTGTGCTCATCTAAGAAAATAAGATGAGTTTCCTGCACAATCACTGTCACATCATTAAGTCTGTTAACCCGAGTTTGTGCTCCCACCCGCCATGCTGCTATCTCCCATGTGTTCCCAAAACGTGCCCCGCACCCCCACTCCCTCACACCTCCTCCCCCCCGCAAGCCCACACTGCTGCCTCGGGTTATGACCCGTCTGGGTAACCCAGGTACTGTCCTCATTCCAACATTCTTAACATGAAACACACAGCAGACTCCAGTCTGTTTGCCTTGGTACCTATTTCTAATGCTGAGAGTGCGAATGAAGCCAATCTCACCAGCCATAAATAAAGTAATTGTAAAGTGAAAACAGAAAAGCAAAACTGTTACAAGTTCTGACTAGAGGCAAAACCCCCAGGCGTAGGGGCATAAAGCAGGAATGGACAGACGCCTGTGTGCTCAGCAAGGCCACTCACTGGGCAGGATGAGACCCAGATGCGAGAGGCCGTCCCAAGGCCAGAGCTTAAAAGGGTCCCCCGCCCCGACCTCGCAGAAGTGCCGCGGCAGGGGGAGTGGGCGGCAGGGTCTCTCCTCCCTCCTCACCTGCCACATTTCCCGTGCAGACGTGTCTCCTGATGCGGCAGCAGCACGAGGCGGCGGCTCTCAACGCCGTGCAGAGGATGGAGTGGCAGCTGAAAGTCCAGGAGCTGGACCCCGCCGGGCACAAGTCCTTGTGCGTGAATGAGGTGCCGTCCTTCTACGTGCCCATGGTCGACGTCAACGACGACTTTGTGCTCCTGCCGGCCTGATGCACAGGGACAGCTGCACAGGACACAGGCGAGCCCCCCTGACGTCTGCTGCCAAGTCCAGGCGGCGGGAGGAGACCATGTCCCCAGTGGGGACGCCTAGGGAGAAACCGCACTGGGTCCCTGGTGCGCCTCCTTCCCACCAGCCCCCGCAGGAGGACGCAGAGCCGGGGGCACAGGCACAGGCACAGGCACGGTGGCCTCGGGCTCTTCTCCAGCGGCTATGCAGGCATCTCAGGAGCTGCAGGATGGAGAGCAGTCTTTAAATTCCTGGTTCCATTTTTGATCAACTCAAGAGAATAAAACTAAGGCGTCTACCCCTCAGCAACAGCGGTCTCTGGTCAGAGGGCGGGGAGAGCACCAGGCCGGCTGCCGTCCTGTCACCACGAAGCTGCCGATGGCTCGGGCCTCAGACTGGGGCCAGGACGCTGGGCCGGGCGAGGGCCTGGCTGCGCCGCCCGCCCGCCCGCCTCACAGGGACACGGAGGCAGGACACTCAGTTGTGTTTTTAATGGAGTCAAATCCACGTGGTTTGTATATTTTTTCCTTTAATCTTGGGCATTTTGTTTCTCTTTCTGAGAACATAACTTGAAACACTACAGAGCCAATAATCATATAAAAAGTGTACCCGTAAACGCTGTACAGTTTTATACACGTTCACAATGTACTTTTGCTGCCTTCTAGATAATTTATTTTGCAACACATTACTGCACAGTTGTAAATAACTTATGTACTGTAACATCACTTCAGTTATGTGTAAAGAAATAAATAAATTAATTACATGCTCTTTGTACACAACCCCTCTCAGGAGGGCAGATGTGGCTGTGAGGGGAGGGGTCCCTCCCTGGAAACCCCAATGCCTTCAACCTTTTTCCTTTTGAAACAAATTATACTTGCACCTCCTTTCCTGCCCTTACTGGGACCTGAGTGGCTGTTCTCTGCTCACAACTAGATGGCTGTGAGAGTAGGGGTCACCCAGTGGCTGTGTCCCCAGGGCCCATCAGAGCGGGAGGAGATAGGCAAGGCATGAGCCATGGGACAGCTGGTGGCCTGGGCGGTGCAAACATGGATCCCTGGTCTCCCAGCTCCCCATGGGACCCTGCCGTGCAGGGCACCCACCTAGGACGCGGGTCCCGCCTGAAACCACATACTCTGATCTCATAATTACGTCTTGGGGTCTGTGCTCCTCTCAGGCCAGGGGTGTCTGTCCAATGGCTGGCCCAAGGTGGAAGGCAACGGGTGTAGGCCACAGGGCCGAGCTGGGGCCAGCCTGGCCTTTGGGGATAACCCTGGGCACCCTGACTCCCACTCCCGTGCTTTTCTATACCTGGTAGGGGTGGGAGCTGCAGACACAACCCCATTCAATTTCCTCTTTGTGGGCTCCCTGGCCTAAGCTCTCACCAGCCCCCCAACTTTGTGTTTCCCCTCATCGCCCAGCACCTTTCTCAACATCAGGAATTAGGCCACACGTGTTCACCTGGTCCATCCTGGCCTCAGCACCGTCAGGCCACCCCTATGGAGACCCTGCACCTGGTGGAGCCCACACCTGGTGTCGGTCCCACCTGCTGAAGGTGCTGGTTCTGCACCGATGAGCCTGTGCAGAAGCGCGCCCCATGTTTGGCATGTCTGAACCACAATGACGTGACTCCCAGCCACGAAAGACAGATGTCACGGATGCTGTCATCGGCATGCCTGTGCATGAGTGGGACCCAGAAGACAAAAAGGAATTAAATTTCAGGATATGCAGAGAAGCCGTAAAACTCAACCATAAAAAATTCTATTAAAAAATGGGCAAAAGACTTGAACAATCCTTTTTCCAAAGAAGATGAACAAATGGTCAATAAACACATGAACAAATTCTCAACATGACTAATCCCTGGGGAAAAGCAAATGAGAACCACGATGAGATACCCCTTACACCCATCAGGATGGCTGCTAACAACACAATAAAACAAAGCAGCAGGTGCTGGTGAGGATGTGCAGAAAGTGGGATCCTCCTACAATGCTGGTGGGAATGAAAAGTGGTGCCGCCATGATGGAGAACACTGGAGGTTCTTCAAGAGATGTAAGTAACATATAATCCACTGATCCAACTTCTAGGAACACAGGCCACAGGAACTGAAAGCAGGGTTTCAAAGACTTGTCTACACCCCAGTGTTCACTGCAGCACTGTTCAAAACAGCTGAAACATGGAGTCAACCTGAACTATCCATTGACAGATGAATGGATAAGGAAAAGGTGAAGTAGTTTTTCAGCCTTTAAAAAGAAAAGAATGAGGTACGATGGATGAACCTTAAGGACACTATACTAAATGAAATAAGACAAATACTGGACAATTTCACTTATATGACATACTTCTGAGTAGTCAAAATCAGACAAAATATGACACACTTTATTTTCCTGGGCAGCAAAATCACTGCAGGTGGTGACTGCAGTCATGAAATTGAAAGCTGCTTGCTTCTTGGAAAGAAAGCTATGACAAGCCTAGGTGGCATATTAAAAAGCAGAGACATTACTTTGCCAACAAACTTCCATCTAGTCAAAACTATGGTTTATAGTCGTATGGATGTGAGAGTTGGATCATAAAGAAATCTGAACACCAAAGAATTGATGCTTTGGACTGTGGTGTTAGAGAAGACTCTTGAGAGTCCCCTGGACTGCAAGGAGATCAAGCCAGTCAATCCTTTTAAAGGAAATCAACCCTGAATATTCCTTGGAACGACCGATGCTGAAGCTTAGGCTCCAATACTTTGGCCACCTGGTGCAAAGAGCTGACTCACTGGAAAAGGCCCTGATGCTGGGAATGACTGAAGGCGGGAGGAGAAGGGGACGACAGAGACAAGATGGTTGAATGCTATCACCAACTCAATGGACATGAGTTTGAGCAAACTCCAGGAGATAGTGAAGGACAGGGAAGCCCAGGCTGCTACAGTTCGTGAGGTTGCAGAGTCAGACACGACTTAGCGACTGAACAACAATGGTACCGACATGTAAAGAGAGAGATGGACAGGAATACAGTAATAGCAGGAAACTAACACGCCCATTCACACCAACGGACAGATCCCCAACAGAGAATCAACGAAGCAGTAGAGTCCCAAATGACACAAGAAAACAGACTTTAATTGATCTTTTCAGGACAGTACATCCCCAAACCCTGAATACACATTCTTTTCAAGTGCACACAGGGAACATTCTGTAGTACTGCCGTGCTGAGTCACTTCTGTCGTGTCCCACTCTTTGTGACCCTATGGACTGTTGCCCGTCAGGCTCCCCAGCAAGAATACTGGGAGTGGATTGCCTTGCCCTTCTCCAGAGGATCTTCCCAACTCAGGGAGCAAACCCATGTCTCCTCTACCTCCTGCATTGGCAGACAGGTTCCTTACCACTAGCCCCACCTGGGAAGCTGCTAGGAACACATACCAGGGCATAAAACAAGCCTCAACACATTTAAGAGGACAGAAATTACCCCCAAGCATCTTTTCTGACCACAATGGCATGAAACTCAACCACAGAAAAATAAATGACCACTCTCTTCTGTGGCACTTTGGAGGTGCTTCACCATTTCAGGACAAAGCTGAACATCACTTTCCTGGTGGATGATGAATAACACTTTGCACCTTTTATGAGAAGCGTTTGGCCAAAGAAGTTGCTGCTGACCCTCTGGGTGAAGAACACAGGAAGCTCATGTGGTCTGAGTCAGTGGTGGGGATGACAGATAAGGCTTCTGAGTCTGCCTGCCCGAGTAAGGGGCGTTCTTGTCCCAGTCTGCACCGAGCTGCTTTCTGGATGCCAATCTGAGTATTCTCAATTTGGTCATTGTTAAAAATAGGAGGGGCAGAAAAATATTCCTGGACTCCCTGACACTACTGTACCTCACTGCCTGGGGCCCCCCAAAGCTGCACAATCTACAGATTTTTCAATCTCTAAGTAATATGATGTCCGCCAGGACACTGTGAGAAAGCTCCTAAACAGAGAAGGTAAGAAACCATCAATGCACCCGAGGTTCAGTGTCTTTCTATTCCACTCCATTCAGCAGCCCAAATGTCAGTGTCCTGCTCTGAAGAATCAGTGTATCAGGAAAAATAAGGAAGAGGCTGCAGAATATGCTAAGTTCTTGGCCAAAAGGATGAAGGAGGCCAAAAAAATTGCCAGGAGTAGACTGCCAAGAGGAGGAGGCTGTCCTCTCTGATAGTGTCTACCTGAGTCCAGTCAAAAATGAGATATTCTAAGAGTAACAAATAAATAAGCTCAGACATCAGGAATAAAAGAAAGAAAAAAAAATCACATGGAGGCTAAACAACATGCTACTGGAAAACCAATGAGTCAGGACTTTGAGGGGTTGCAGCTCCACCGGCCAACGCAGGGCACTCAGGTTTGATCCCTGGTCCAGGAAGATCCCACACGCTGTGGCGCAACGAAGCCCATGTACCACAGACACTGAGCCCACACCCTGCAGCTGCTGAGCCCACGGCCTAGAGCCTGTGCTCCACAGCGGGAGTAGCCCCTGCAGTGAGAAGCCAGCCCGCCACAACGGTGCGTGCAGTCCCACTCGCTGCAGCTAGAGGAAGCCCACACATGGCGGCAGAGGCCCAGCACAGCCAGAAAGAAAGGATTTGTTAAAAAGATAGGTCAATGATGAAATCAGAGGAAATTTAAAACTACCTTGAGAAAAATGAAGATACAACCATGCAAAAGCTACAGAATGTAGTAAAAGAAGTTCTTAGGAGGAAGGTCATAGTGATGTTGGCCTTCCTCCCAAACAAGAAAGATCTCAAACAATCTAACCTACCACTTAAAAGAATCAGAAGAACAAACAAAAACTAAAGTCAGCACAAGGAAGAAAATAAACATCAGAGAGGAAGTAGGTATTTAAAAAACCAGAAAAAATAGAACAAGAGTTGTTCCTCTTCAAGGATAAACAAGACTGACAGCTCTGACCAGGCGCACCAAGAAAAGAGAGGACCCAAATGAACAAAACACAAGCAAAACAGCTCATGCCACAGAAATACAGAAACCGTTAAGGGGATACCACGTACAATTACATGCTAACAAATTTGATAACCTAAAAGAAACGGATAAGTTTCTAGAAATATATAGTCTACCAAAACTGAAGAAGAAACATAATTTGAAGAGACCAATCATTAGAAGTGAAAAGGAATCTGTAATTAAAAAAAAAACAAAAACCTCCCAGGCTTCCTTGGTGGTTCAGTAACAAATAATCCACCTGCCAATGTAGGAGACATGGGTTTGACCCCTGATTCAGAAAGATCCCACACGCCATGGAGCAATCGAGCCGCAGCTACTGAGCCTGTTCTCAGAGGCCAGGAGCCGCAGCTATTTAGCCCATGTGCCTAGTGAGAAGCCCAAATACCACAATTAGAGAGCAGCCCCTGCTCTATGTGGCAACAAAGACCCGGCACTGCCAAAAATAAATAATAATAAAAAAACCCTACAAATGTAAGTCCAGAAGCAGATGGCTCCAGAGATGGATTCTACCAAACATATAAAGAACTTTTATCAATTCTCCTCAAACTCTTCTTTCCCCAAAAAACAGAAGAGGAGGGAACACTCTCAGAGACATGCTGTGCAGCCACCATTACCCTGATACCAAAACCAGACAAACACAATTACAGGCCAGTGTCTTTGATGAACACAGATGCAAAAATCCTTAACAAAATATTAGCAAACCAAATCAAACAACACATAGAAAGAACAAACCAAAACCAAGTGAGATTCACCGCAGGTTCTTAAGGATGGTTCAATATAGGTAAATCAGTCAATGTGATATACCACGTAAAAGACAAAAACAGTCATCTCAACAGATACAGAAAAGCACTTGACAAAATTCAACATCCATTCATAATAAAAACTCTTAGCAAAGTGAGTATGGGGGGAACATACCTCAATATAATAAAAGCTATTTATGAGGCTTCCTTGATGGTCCAGTGGTTAAGAATCCACTTTGCAATGCAGGGGACACTGGTTTGACCCCTGGTCCAGGAAGATCCCACATGTACGTGCCTCAGGGTAACTAAGACCATATGTCACCACCACCGAAGCCTGCACATCTAAAGCCCCTGCTCCACCACAAGAGACGCCATCACACTGAGAAGACTGCACATAGCCACAAAGACCCAGCGTAACAATAACAACAAAAAGACATATATGTGTGTATTTTTTAAAGCTATTTATGACAGTAAACTGTGGAAAATTCTTCAAGAGATGGGACTACCAGACCACCTGACCTGCCTCTTGAGAAACCTATATGCAGGTCAGGAAGCAACAGTTAGAACTGGACATGGAACAACAGACTGGTTCCAAATAGAGAAAGGAGTATGTCAAGGCTGTATATTGTCACCCTGCTTATTTAACTTATATGCAGAGTACATCATGAGAAATGCTGGGCTGGATGAAGCACAAGCTGGAATCAAGATTGCCGGGAGAAATATCAATAACCTCAGATATGCAGATGACACCACCCTTATGGCAGAAAGTGAAGAGGAACTAAAGAGCCTCTTGATGAAGGTGAAAGAGGAGAGTGAAAAAATTGGCTTAAAGCTTAACGTTCAGAAAACAAAGATCATGGCATCCGGTCCCATCACTTTATGGCAAATAGATGGGGAAACAATGGAAACAGTGGCTGAGTTTATTTTTCTGGGCTCCAAAATCACTGCAGATGGGGACTGCAGCCATGAAATTAAAAGACGCTTATTCCTTGGAAGGAAAGATATGACCAACCTAGACAGCATAAAAAAGCAGACACATCACTTTGTCAACAAAGGTCCGTCTAGTCAAGGCTATGGTTTTTCCAGTGGTCATGTATGGACGTGAGAGTTGGACTATAAAGAAAGCTGAGTGCCGAAGATTTGAAGCTTTTGAACTGTGGTGTTGGAGAAGACTCTGTCTGTCCTAAAGGAAATCAGTCTTGAATATTCATTGGAAGGACTGATGCTGAAGCTGAAATTCCAATACTTTGGTCACCTGATGTGAAAAGCTGACTCATCAGAAAAGACCCTGATGCTGGGAATGATTGAGGGCAGGAGGAGAAGGGGATGACAGAAGATGAGATGGTTGGATGGCATCACTGACTCAATGGACGTGGGTTTGGGTGGACTCCGGGAGTTGGTGATGGACAGGGAGGCCTGGCGTGCTGCAGTTCATGGGGTCACAAAGAATCGGACACGACTGAGCGACTGAACTGAACTGATGACAAACCCACAGCCAACATAATAATAATGGTGAAAAGCTGGAAGCCTTCCCACTAAAATCTGTAACAAAATAAGGATGCCCACTGTCAGCTCTTCTATTCAACACAGAAGACTGGATGTCCTAACTACAGCAATAATAAAAGAAAAAAAAAAGTACCCAAACTGGAAGGGAAGAGGTAAAATTCACTATATGCAGATAATATGCTACTGTATACTGAAAACCCTAGACTTCATGCAAAAACTACTAGAACTGATGAACAAATTCAGCAAGGTAGGCGGGATACAAGATTAACATACAGAAATGGGTTGCATTCTTCACATCAACAATGAAATAGCAGAAAGGGTATTTAAACAATAGCTGTTAGTTTGTTTTGCCATGCCATGCAGCATGCAAGCACCCGACCAGGGATCAAACCCATGCACGTTGTAGTGAAAGTGCAGAGTCCTAACCACTGTTCAGTGAAGTCCAACAATATCTTTAAAACTGCACTCGCCAAAATAAAGGATTCGGGAGTAAACCTGAGCAAGGAGGTGAAAGTCTT
Organism: Ovis aries; assembly: GCF_016772045.2. Taxonomy (NCBI): domain Eukaryota; kingdom Metazoa; phylum Chordata; class Mammalia; order Artiodactyla; family Bovidae; genus Ovis; species Ovis aries. Next base: position 13,870,568 of record NC_056067.1, on the reverse strand, counting down.
ACACACTGAGACCTGTAACACTGATAAAGGGAATCAGAGATGATTCAAAGAAACAGAAAGATATCTCATGCTCTGTGACTGGAAGAATATTGGTAAAGTGGTCGCATTACTCGGGACCAATCTACAGGTTTAGTGTGGTTTCTATCAAGTTACCCATGACGCTTTTCACAGAACTAGAACAAAGCAATCCTGAAATTCACATGGAACCATAAAATACCCAGAACTGCCACAGCAAACCTGAAGAAAAAGACCTAAACAGGAGGCATAACCCTTCCAGACTTCAGACAATACTACAAAGCTACAGTGATAAAAACAGTGTGGCACTGGCAAAAAACAAGATGTAGGAATCAGTGGAACAGAACCCAGAACCCAGAAAGAAACACACACAAGTCAGTCTTTGACAAAGGAGGCAAGAATATGGGAAATGGGAAAAAGCGTCTTCAACAAGTGATGTTAAGAAAGCTGGACAGCTACATGTAAATCAATGAAGTTATTTAGCACACACTCTCTCACCCTTCACAAAAATAAACTCAAAATGGCTTAAAGACTTAAATATAAGATACCATGAAACTCCCAGATGAGAGCACAGGCAAAACGTTCTCTGATGTAAATATTACTGAAGTTTTCTTAACGTCAGTTAAGGAAATAGAAAACAAAGGAAATAGAAATAGAAAACAAAAATAAACAAATGAGACCCAATCAAACTTTTGCACAACACAGGAAACCATAAACAAAACAAAAAGACAATCTACAGAATAGGAAAAAATATTTGCAAATGATGCAACTAACAAGGATTTAATTTCCAAAAGATACAAAGAGCTCATACAACTCAACAACAAAAAACAAACCACCCAATTGAAAAATGGACATTAGACTTACATAGACATCTCTCCAGAGAAGAAATACAGATGGCCAATAGGGACATGAAAACATGCTCAACATTGCTGGTGATCAGAGAAATGCAAATCAAAACTACACTGAGGTACCACCTCACACTGGTCAGAATGGCCATCATTAAAAAGTCTACAAAACAAATGCTGGATCTGATGCCCGTGTGCCACAACTACTGAGCCCACACGCCACAAATAGCTGGCATGCTGCAATGAAGGCTCCCACATGACGCGACAGATGCCCCACGTACTGCAACGAAGACCCAATACGGCGAATTGAAAATACGTGCCGGAGAGGGTAAGGGAGAAGGGAACCCTCCTGCACTGTTCGTGGGGATGTGAGCTGGTGCAGCCACTGTGGAAAACAGCACAGAGGTTTCTCATCACCCAGAAATCCTGCCCCTGGGTATATATCCAAACAAAACTGCAAATTCAAAGAATTAAGACACATCAGCCACTGTGTTCATAGCAGCCTATTCACAATAGCCAAGACATGGAAGAAACCTCAATGTCCATCAGCAGATGAATGGATAAAGACCATGTGAGATATATATATATATGTACACATGTGTTTAGTATATACAATGAAATACTACTCAGGCATAAAAAAGAATGAATAATGACAACACAGATGCAACTAGAGATTATCATAATAAGTGAAGTAACAAAAAACCAAGTACCATATGATATCACTTAATGTGTGTAATGTGAAACATGACAACACGAACCTATCTGCGAAACAATCAATCACAGATACAGAGCACAGACTGGTGTTTGCCAAGGGGATGCGGGCTGGAGGAGGGATGGAGCGGGAGGCTGAGTTAGCAGATGCGAACTATTATATGTGGGATGGATAAATACGGTCCCACTGTATAGCGCAGAGAACTATATCCAATGGCCTATGATAAACCATAATGGAAAAGAATACAATAAAAAGAACGCACATCTGTTTGTATACGACTGAAACATTTTGCTGACAGCAGTTACTAATACAGCATTGAAAGTCAACTATACTTCAAGAAAAACACACAGACACACATACACACACATGTATGTACGCACACACATGCATGCATCTACACACATAACACACGTATGTGCGTATACACACATACATAACACATGCACACACACACATGCACACACACAATACACCCACACATACACAATACATATCCACACACATGCACACACACAATACACCCACACGTACACAAAACATATCCACACACATGCACACACATACACATGCACCCACACACACAACACATGCACATGCATGTGTGCACACACAACCCATACATGAACACATGTATGCACACATGCAGACGTACACACAGCACACATATGTACACACACATAATTGCATACAGTACACACACATACCTATATGTGTGCACACAGACACATACATACATATACGTGTATATATGTATGTACGTACGTACATACATACATACATACATACATACATACAAAGTTGGGGGGGAGGAAGACCCGGGGAATAAAATGCCCCCAAATACTCTCAAATGCTCTGACATCCCCCTGGGAACACAGAAGGCCATGCACACGTGCAACTCTGTGTGCACATGTAGGAAATAACAGAACCCTGAGATCGCATGAGGCAGAAAGTGAACGCCAACCTGAGGGAATTTAAGAGCCTTTGGGTAAATGGGAGATGACTTACTGGATCACAGACGTCTCTGTCTAGTCATCAGGTGAGCAACAAGCTAAGAGCACAGAGACCTCCTGACCCACACACAGCAGTGTCTCAGACTTTACAGAATCCTTTCAGGAAAGTCACTGAACACAGAAGGGAGACAAAAAGTCTGGGGAGCAGGAAACTGATTTCTTGAGTCACATTATACTGATGTTATTTAAAATGAATACTTTTGAACAGAAACTTAGTTATACAAAGGAACAAAGTATGGGCCATAAACTAGGAAAGTTTTCAAAAAGAAACTAATAGATACTATCTCTGAGTATGCTCAAATGTTAAACATACTAGGTAAGACAAAGTCAGCTTTCAAAAATCAGGTTCAAAGAACTAAATGAAACTATGTCTAAGGAATTAATATGACAGAATGAGTCTCACCAAGAGAATACTAGTAAAGAGAAAAATAATTTTAAAAAGAAAACAAATTCTGCAGTTGGAAGTACATTAACAGAATTTGAGTGGGCAGAAAGAAAGTGAAAGTAAAAGTTGATCAGTTGTGTCTGACTCTTTGCGACCCCGTGGACTATACAGTCCATGGAATTCTCCAGGCCAAAATGCTGGAGTGGGTAGCCTTTCCCTTCTCCAGTGGATCTTCCCAACCCAGGGATCGAACCCAGGTCTCCTGCACAGCAGGCAGATTCTTTACCAGTTGAGCCATAAGGGGAAGCCCTTGAGTGAGGGGAAGAACCAGCAAAGCTGAAGACACATCAACTGAGATTATCATAATGTGAGGATCAGAAAAAAAGCATGAAGGAAAATGAACAGTTCCAGAGACCCTCAGGATGTGACCAAGGGTATCAATAATGCTGAAAGGGAGGGCCAGAAAGAAAGAGACAAAGGGGAAGATGGTTAATTTTATGTCTGTGGCTAGGCCACAGTACCCAGAAATTCAGCCAGATCTCCCTCTAGATGCTTCTGCGAGGATATTTTAGATGAGGTTAACATCTACTGTAAATCACTAGAGGCTGAGTAAAGCAGATATTATGGGGCTCACAGCAAGTTGCCACCCAGTCGCCTCAAGGCCTTAACAGAAAATGACTGAATCCCATAGAGAGGAGGGGAACCAGCTCCAGACTTCTTTAAGACTCAAATGCAGCATCCATTCATCCCTGGGTCTTTAGCCTGCCAGACTCCACAATCATACAAACCAAGACCTAAACCCTACCTGTCCACCCATCTATATATAATATCTTCTAATGATTCTGTTTCCTTGGAGAACCCTAATACATCAAAGTAAAGAACCAGTTTTTATAAGTTATATACAAATACTAAAGTAAATCATGTCTAAATAATATGACAGTTAAGAGAATGGCTATCTTAACAAATAGAGGATACCAATAAACAGAATCAAAATGTTTAAAGCCCCAAGGGGAGGGACTTGCCTGGTGGTCCAGTGGCTAAGACTGCCAGTCCCAGCACAGCGGGGCTGGGTTCAGTCCCTAGTCAGGGAACTAGATCACACATGCTGCAGTTAAATATTCCACATGCGACAATTAAAAGGTCTCACATGCCACAACAAAGAGCCTGCACACTGCAACCAAGACCCAACACTGCCAAATAAATACATACTTTTAAAAAAAGACCCAAGGGGAAATTCTGTAATTGAAAAGTACAAAAGCTGAATTTGAGTTGGTAGAAGAGTCAGAAAATTTGGAGTTAAGTCAATTAAGATGGTCTGTTTGAGGGAAAGAAAGAAAGAGACTGAATAAGAAGAGCCTCAGAGACTAGTGGCTGCCATCGGGTGTAGCAACTTGTTCACAGCGGGACCGAGACAGAGACAACAGGGCAGAAAGGCTATCTGAAGAAACACCGGCCACAACGTACCTGAATGTATTGGAAAAAACTGTCTTCAAGTAGTTCAATGAACTACAAGGAGGATAAGAGATCCATACCTGGATGCATCAAGATCTTATTGTCAAAAGCTAAAAAACAAAGAACCTTGAAAGTAGCAAGAGAAGTCATTTCAGCCCTCAGGATAGACCTCCAGGAGGATTTACAGCTGATCTCTTATCAGAGACCACGGAGGCCAGAAGGCAGTGGGATGATATATTCAAGGCACTAAAAGGCTGCCAACTAAGACTTCTACACCGGGTAGAACTATCCAAAAAATGAAGGTGACAGCAGGCCATTTCCAGATAGACAAAAACAGAAAACGTATTGCTAGCATATCTGCCCTTCAAGTAATACCAAAAAAAGAGCCCCTCTGGCTCAAATGAAAAACAACTTGAATTTACAGGAATAAATATAAAGACACTGCTAAAGCAACTATATGGACAAACATAAAAGACAGTGTGAATGCATTTCTATTTTAAACTTCTGCTTTATTTAGAAGACAACTACACACAGCAGTAACTATAAAACTGTTCATGCATTTATAAGGTATAAAGACGTGATTTGTGTGTAATCTGCAGCACAAAGGCAGGAAGGAGACAGCTATGTTGGAGCAAAGCTTTTGGATACTATGGAAATCCCTTACTGTTGATCAGCTGTGTCTTGACTCTTTGCGACCCCGTGGACTATACAGTCCATGGAATTCTCAGGACACTTAAGCTACAGTGTTTTAGTGAAGATGTTGATTGTAAGCCCCACACCAATTTTTTTTTTTAAATATCCAGTTTAAGAAATAGGAATTTACATGGAATACTAGAAAATATCGAACAAAATAAGGCAGTGATGGAGGAACTGACAAAGAAAACAGATTTAACAACACAAAAAAAAAGCAAAATGTCAGAAGCCTTATTAGTGATTACTTTAAATGTACGTGAGTTAAAATTCTCCAGTTAAAAGGTAGAGACTGGCAGAATTAATTTTTAAAAGATTATGACTCAACTATTTGTTACCCCCTGGCCTTTGATCCCTGGGTCAGGAAGTTCCTCTGGAGAAGGAAATAGCAATCCACTCCAGTATTCTTGCCTGGAAAACACCATGGACAGAGGAGCCCAGCGGGCTACAGTCCACAAAGTCGCAGTCAGACACGAGTGAGGGACTGAACATGTGCACATGCGTGCACACACACACACACATACATACATGCTACCTACAAGAGACTCAGCAAAAACTGGCACTTTAGAAAGGAGAACTAGACAGACAACACTCATAGCTGGAGATGTCACTCCCATTTCTCGTATGAATGGAGTAGGCAGGCAGAACATCAATGAGGAAACAGAACACTTGACACTGTAAACCAACGAGACTTCTATAGAACACTCATTCTTCTCAAGAGCACAAGGAATATTTTCCAAGAAAGACCATCGGTTAGGCCATAAATCAAGGCTCAGTACGGAGATAAAGTAAACGATTCCATTTTATTCCATTCCAACCACGATGGAGTAAAATCAGAAATCAGTAACAGGTAAGAATTTGGAAAATACAAAAATTATGTGGAAATTAGATACCACACTCATAAACAGTCACAGAAGAGGTTACAAGAAAAATCAGAACATACTCTGAGGAACTTAACAGGAAAAAATGGAGCTAATGCACCACAGAATTAGCAACAGAAGCATGTGGGAAGGGTGCCCGCTGAGCCCTTGAGCTGAGCCACCAGAGCAGGGATGCCCGAGGACACCCCTGAGGCCAGCAGCACGACCAGAGGGTAAGAGGCACGACCCCCAGGTGAGGCGGAGCCGACACACTCCACCCTCCTCCTCTGCTGACACAGCGCTGGATTTGAGCAGCAAGGGGGCACAGCTAGTGGACAGAGCTGGCAGACACAGGCCCCAAGGACTGCCGACCCAGCCCCGTGTCTACAGCTGTCTTTGCCTGCAGTGTCACCCAGCTTGAACTTCACGTGATCTGAGATCCAGGACAAGACACTGCTGGCTGGAGGAGGGAAAGCGGGGATTCCTATCCTAATGCTCAGACAGAGCATGGAAAGCCTCTGTTCCTTCTCTTCCAACTTCTGATGTCCCAGTCCAGGCAACTCTGTGGTGGGACTGGCAGAAGCTGGTAAAGGAGCTGGGTGGTGAGGTGGGGCCCGGGAGGGCCAATCCTGAGGAATGGAAACTTTTTCTGCTGAGAGCAGCTCTGAGACCAAGAAGGGGGCCAACTCCCATGGCCTCTCTCTCTATCCTCCCACTAGGCTTCCCTGGTGGCTCAGCGGTAGCCCTCACCACTGCAATGCAGGAGATGCGGGGATTGATCCCTGGGTTGGGAAGATCCCCTGGAGAAGGAAATGGCAACCTGCTCCAGTATTCTTGCCTCGGAAATCCCACAGCCAGAGAAGCTTGGCAGGCTGCTGTCCACAGGGTCACAAAAGAGTCAGACACGACTTAGCGACCAAACAACAATTCTCCCAGTAGGTGGCCCTGGATATGGACCCAAACCCAAGTTCACAGCAGAGCTGGGTAACTAACTAGATGCCCAAGTATCTGCCTGAGGATCAAAGGGGTGAAGGGAGCACCAGGAGATTGTGCGTAGAGAGGAGCTTGGAAACACTGAGTCCCCAGGTGATCTTTTCACTCCAGGGCTCAGCCCCACCCATGCGTACATGGGCTTGTCTCTAATCAGCACAAGACAAAGTCTGGAGCAGGGACCATGCACACCCAGACCACAGGCTGCCTGGTGTGATGCACATCTGGGACAGATGAGAAGCCGGGAAGGCTCTGAGCTGGAGCCCACAGACACAGGCTGGAACTTAGAGCTTGACTCTACCCAGGTGGGCTGCCCAGTAAAACTAATATACCTATCTTCATAATTTTTAAACACGATCCAGCATCCCACAGTCGGGGAAGGGATACAATTTAAAAGACTCTTCAACATATGAAAACCAGAAGAATTTCAATTCACACAGGAAAACAATCAACAGATACCAATGCAAAAATGGCAAGGATGTGGGAATTCTCTCACAAATATGATAAAGTACTGACTGTGCAAACATACAAACTGCAATCACTAATGTTCTTCAAACAAATGTTAAAAAATAGAATATCTCATAAAAGAAACAGAAGATATAAAGAAAACCCAAGTTGAAATTTTGAAATTGAAAAATAAAGTAAGCACAATAAACTCATTGTACGCACTTAATAGCAGAATGGAAAGAGTCAGTGAACTTGACAAGAAATCAATAGAAATTGTTCACTTTTAATTATAAAGTGAAAAAACACTTTTAAGAAATGAACAGATCCATAGGTACCTCGGGGGACGTAAGCAGTAGGTCTAACATTCATGTGACACTGGAGCCGCAGAAGGAGGAGAGAAGAAAGACAGTGCTCAAAAGGCTGAGGAAATAAAAAACGGAAAAAACACATTCCAGCTGGGCAAAAGATATAAACCCAAGATTCAAAAAGCTAAGAAAATCCTAAAGAAGGTAAACCCAAAGGAAGCCATACCTACGTAAATCATAATCAAACTGGGGAAAGCTAAAGAAAAAGAAAAGAACAATCTGAAAAAGAAATGACTAAGAAAAATTCTTTTACAAAAACTTCATAAAAAAACCAAAATTTTTAGGAATTAACTTAATGAAGGGAGTGAAAGAATTACACAGTGAAAACTATAAAAGAACTTAAAGAAAACATAAATAAATGGACACACAGCCCGTGATCATGGGTTGGAAGATTTCATGTTGCCAAGATGTCAGTACCAGCCAGAGTGATCTACAGATTCAACGCAAGTCCTCTCAAAATCCCAAGGATATTTTCTTCACATTTAAAAAAAACATTCTAAAATTCCTATCCAGTCTCAAGGGACCCTGAACAGCCAAAATGATTTTGAAAAAGAACAAAGCTAGAGAATATATTTCCTGATTTCAAAGCTTTCTCCACAGGTATAGTAATCTGTGCACATCCGCCCTCAAGACAGACACACAGACCAGTGGAACTGAAACCCCAAGAATAAGCCTCACCTCCCTGGGCAGGTGAGGCTACACAGGACACCAGGACTGCTCAACAGGGAGCAGGCTGTCTCCCAGCAAACGGTGCTGTGAAAGCTGAGTATCCCCCTGCAGAAGGATGGATCTGGACCTGGAATTACTTACCATCGCATAAAAAAAACAACTCAAAGTGGATCAAGTCTAAATGTACAACCCAAACTATAAACCTCCTAGAAGAAAACACAGGGCAAAAGCTTTACAACGCTGGATTTGGCGATGATTTCTTGTTTACGACAATAAAGGCCCAGGCAACAGCAACAAAAACAGATGAACTGGACTTCATGATGCATCAGAAATACATCAAAAGACACATCAACAGAGCGAGAAGACAACCTGTGAGATCTACAGAACATTTTCAAATCATCTATCTGATCAGGGATAAGGGATCTGATATCCAGGATATGTGGACAATCCGTAAAACTCAACCACACAAAAAACCAAACTTTTCAAAAACGGGCGAAAGACCTGAACAGTCCTTTCTCCAAAGAAGATGAACAAATGCTCGATGAACAAATGCTCGATGAACAAATGCTCAACATAACTAATCACTGCAGAAAAGCAAAAGAGAACCTCGATGAGACACCCCCTCATACCCATCAGGATGGCTGCTAACAACACAACAACACAAACGGAAAACAGCAGGCACCGGTGAAGATGTGGAGAATTTAGAATGTTTGTGCACTACTGGTAGGAATGTAAACCAGTGCAGCCACAGGGAAACACTCTGGAGGTTCTTCAAAGAGTTAGAAATATAATTACCATGTGATCTGATTTCTGGGTACATACCCCAAAGTAACTGAAACCAAGGTCTCAAAGACACATGTGTACACCCATGTTCTTTGCAGCACTATTCACAACAGCTAAAACATGGAGCAAAGCCATGATCCACTGACAGCTGAACGATAAGGAAAAGGTGGTGTATACACACACTGTCATTTTTTCAGCATTTACAAGAAATGCAGTACTGATAGACGCTGACAGCATGGAGGAAACTTAAGGGCATTATGCTAAATGAAATAAGACAAATACTGGACGATTCCACTTATATGAGATTAATACTGTAATTAGTCAAAATCAGAGACACATAATATACAATGGTGGTCACCAGGGGGAGGGGAGAAACAGGAGTTATTTAATAGGTATAGAGTTTCAGTTTTACAAGACGAAAAGAGTTATGTGGATGGAGGGTAGTGAGGGCTACACAATAATGTGGAAGTATTTAACTGAACTGTAACTGTACCCTAAACAGTGGTTAAACCTTGAGTGAAATAAAGATATCTACAATGTAATACAAAGTAAAAACAATTAATCTCAAATAGACCCATCCTGCAAGAAGTGTTAAAAGAAGTCCAGACAAAAGGAAAGTAACATCAGAGAATCCTGCATCTGCCTAAGGACACAGAGATCTTTAGAACTGTCCATTACATGGCTAAACTGGTAAGGTATATCTTACGTATTTCTTCAAAACATAATTGCCTGTTTAAGAAATAACAGCGCACTTATGGAATAAACATGAAAATAAATGTTAACAACAGCTCAAGAAAAGTATGGGAGAGATGGGAATGTGGAACTGAGGCAGGCCGGGTGGGGCCGGGGCGCCCTGGCTGTGGTGCTGGCGCCTGGGCAGCCCTCTTCTCCAAGCAGCTGGGGCAAATGATGGGCAGCGAGACACACCAAGACCAAAACGAGTCCCAGCTGCCCCTTCTGAAGGGCTCAGTGCTGCACACACACCACCAGCTAAGGGCTGGGCAGACCACCCGGCCCCGCCATGGCCTGAGTCCTGGACACACCTTTCCCCCCTGGTCCCAGAAGGAACCAGCTCCCCCACCCTCAGGAAGCAAGCAAGCAGGGGCCCCAATAAAGCCTTGCCTGAACTTCACGTCTGACCTCCAATCAATTTCTCTTGATAAGGAAGAGGCTGGGAACCCTGGTCCGCATCAGACTTAGTGGCACCCAACTTGAAGCAGCTGTCCCCTTCTGAGGAGAGGGTCTGGGCACCTCCGGGCCCACTGAACAGAGCTTCCCCATGGGTGACAAGTGGCTGCCTGAATTTCTTACTTCAGCGTCACCGTGTTTTAAGTCTGCCTTCCTGGCCCCTGGGGCCTCAAACCCTCATTTGGGCAGTGCTTTCCCTCCCTGAAATCTGTCCGTCTCTCTCCTCTCAGAGAGTGGATGTCGGGCAGCTACAGTCTCACTCCTCTCCGCCTGTGACAGGTGGAGGAGGAGGGGCTGGCCTCGCCCCGTGCAGACCCTGGTCCGGCAGGATCCCCCTGACCAGAGAGGAGAGTGACAGCGGTTCAGACCCTAGGTCATGTAGTGGCTGGAAGTCCATCGTCCCAGTGTTCTCGCCTTTATTTCCCTGCCATCTTGTTCTCTTTTTCAGCTTCTTCTGTCCCTCCCTCTTGATCCTTACACCTACACTCCCATACCCTTTATCCCCAAATATCTCGATTGTGTCTTTAGGTTTTCATCATTAGTATCTTGGTTTTATGTCGTTTTGTCTGTCGACACTGCAGGCACGAGGGAGCATTTCAATCTTGAAATACAAGCGGGCCCCACATGGCCTGAGGCTCCAGCTTCGGGTCCCTTCCGGGAGCAGGAGCGCCATCTCTCCTGTTTTCACATGTAACTCTTCCCCCTGGGCTCTCAGGGACCTCCTGATCCACCTGTAGTTCCCAGACAAGGGGTGAAAGAGGCCTTTCAAAACTCAAACAACAAAACTATGAGGTCTCTGGTTCTGTCTTTATGTAACAACTAACTTGCAAGTGAGCTGTATTTAACTAGATAAAGGAAAGTGCGTGCGTATATACATTATCAGAAAGGTGAAAGACTCAACAGAATACATTTCAGGTTCCTGTGATTTGGGAAATATTCAATACTGAATTAATACCTGGTACTAGAGCTAGCTGAAGCTTGTGGATTTAGTTGACACAGACCTGTCTTTAGAGTCATCGACATTAAAGTGAAAGTCGCTCAGCTGCGTCTGACTCTCTGCGACCCCGCGGACTATACAGTCCATAGACCTTGAGCATAATACTTTTATTGTCGGGTTTCCCAGGTGGCGCAGTGGTAAAGAATCCGCCTGCAATGCAGGAGGGGCAAGAGATGCGGGTTCAGTCCCCGGGTCCAGAAGATGCCCTGGAGTAGGAAACGGCAGCCCACTCCAGTCTTCCTGCCGTCTACGGCACCGAGGGCACTGAAAAGCAGTGTGTGCATACCGTTCCTGTCATAAGGTCTGTCATCAAGGAGAATAACCTGATATGATTACATTTTTAGATAAATGTAACTGACATAAGAGCTTTTTGGTCAATTCTATGGGAATGACTATGTTGCAGAAATGTCCATCACCAAATGTTGGAAACTTGAAACTAAATTAAAAAATAGGAGTTCACTGAATATCTAGGCCACTTCAAATAAGATGAACTATTGGAAATTTAACTGCTAAGGAGGTCTAGATTTACCTACATCTGTCTTCTTATGAGGGCTTCCCTGGTGGCTCAGAGGTTAAAGCGTCTGCCTGCAATGCGGGAGACCTGGGTTTGATCCCTGGGTCGGGAAGATCCCCTGGAGAAGGAAATGGCAACCCACTCCAGTATTCTTGCCTGGAGAATCCCATGGACTGAGGAGCCTGGTGGGCTCCTACAGTCCACTGGGTCGCAAAGAGTCAGACACGAATGAGTGACTTCACTTTCACTTTGAGGGAGAAACTAAAGCTGTCTGGTGCCACTTGAGATGTTCTCTATCAATCTATAGGATATAACGTAAAAGATAGTTCCTGGTTGCTTACGGAAAGTAGGATGTGTGCTATCAGAAAGGAAGGTATGAGAAATGGAAAACTATTTAATTGATAGGAAAAAAAGAGGATTTTTTTTAAAAAGCTGGCTGTTTCTGAATGGGAGAAAATATGCTTACAGAAAGTTTCAGAACGTTTGCAGAAAACGAACACTGAGAATATATTTTTGTATGTGGTCAGGAATTCTAAGGCTGGATTAAATTTAATTAGGTAAATGGATTCTATTAAGAGTAGGCTATGCAAGATTGGATTTGGTTTTTCTCTCTCATAAGAGAACAAAGCTTTCTTGCTGCTCTTGATATCAAATTGTGTGAGTTTCTGTGTCTTTAAGTGATCTGTATTTATTTTGAAATCCTTTTTTCACATTAGAACAACTGTTTCACAGCAACCTATCATTCTATCTGACTAGGTATTTCAAAGCTTTTGACATACTTTTCAAACATCAAATTCTAACTAAAGTGCTTTTGATCTCTAGCTAACTCTGGACTTCTTCAAAGGGCCCCTGGAGCATCCCAAAGAGACCCTAAACTAGCTGGGCTCCTCGGATACGCTGTTGCTTGTGTCAGATGGAATCATCAGCCTCTCCCCAGTTTTATCACAGCCACCAAACAGGGAAAAGGGTTTCAGCTTCTTCTTCTATCTAGTCTTTTCACTTTATGTCCCAAATCCCCTGTGTGAATACTCCCACCTCCAGGCCGTCAGGTCCCGAGCTCACGGCATTTTCCACTGTGCCCAGCTCCAGTTCCTCCAGGAGGTCCTTTCTGCACCTGCAGGACCGCTTCACTACAGGCTGTGGCAGCACATCCAAGGCTATAGACAACCTACTGGGCTGGGGCTGCCCAGAAGCCTGCACTGTAACCTCTACAGATGCTCAGGCTCAACACACCCCAACACAGGGGCACTAACTAGAGGATACAAGCATGCTTTGCTGGCCATGCCACTCGGCACGTGGGGTCTAGCTCCCCAGCCAGGAATCGAATCTCGGCGCTGGAAGTGTGGAGTCTTAACCACGGGACCACCAGGGAAGCCCTGGACATGAGCTTTATAGACAACAGACCCCCTTGGGGAGCCCTGGGAATGCACTGGGGCTGGTTCAAACGCCCCCTCTCAGGGACTACTCTCATGGGGGGCTTAGGTTAGCCAGAGACGTCTGGTCAGGTGCCGGGAGAGGAGAGGGTGCTCCAACCCCATTAGGTGAGGAGGGAACCTGGAGGATGCCCCGACTGCCTTTCCACCCAGCCTCCTGGTACAACGCCTCCAGAACGCAGGACTTCATTTCTAGGAGCACTCAGGTGCAGGTTACTCAACGCGGCAGGATCCTCTTCTAAGCCAGAAGAGACACCTCTGGAGTATATCCTTGGAAATTAAAAATCCTGGAACTTACCTGGTGGTCCAGTGGCTAGACTTCGCAATCCTACTGCAGGGGGCCCAAGTTCTATCCCTGGTTAGGGAAGTAGATCCCACACGCTGAAACTAAGGGTGCATGGTGCAAGTAAAGAGCCTGCATGCCGTGACCAAGACCCAGCACAGCCAAGTACATTTTTAAGAATTAATATATTTAAAAAGAGATGGGTTGGGACTTCCCTGATGGTCCAGTGGCTAAGACTCAGTGCTCCCAATGCAGGAGGCCAAGGTTCAATCACTGGTTGGGAAACTAGATCCCACATGCTGCAACTAAGACGTGGAGCGGCCAAATAAATAAACATTTCTTTAAAAAAGAAGAGTTGAAAAGGGAAAAACTTAACCTGTACTGTAACACTGCCTGACCTTTATATGAGTTGGGGAGGTGGGGTGGAGAAAAATGGCCTGAAAATGGGTTCTAAATTACAACACTATCTTCCAACTGGCTCTTTATTGTCACAAGATGGGAAAATGGACTGAGGTTCCCTGTGTCCAAGCCTTCCCAGCACTTTACCAAACACTGCTCTGTGCAGCTTCTGTGCTTGGGGAGTCACACAGTACTCCCGATATTCTAGACAATCTCTTCTAAGCCTCCCCAACTCTCAGGGGGAGCTGAGCCCCACCCACCTCTCCAGACTCCTCTGACCATCCCACACTCCACCTCCCTGTGTCCCTCACATCCTCCGTTACTTCAGGAAAGAGACCAGAACCTCCGAGGTAACCCAGGATGGGGAAAAGTGTACCCTCTCAGGAAGTGGCAAACGGCGAAGGGACAAGCAGAGGACACGCCCCTCTCTAACCCACTCAGCCCAATGCAGACAGAGTCTGGGAGGGTTTCTAAAGACGCTGGTGAATTTGTGGAAGGGTTTCAGCCTTTGATTTAATTTGGAAGGGTGTCCAAATGGTCCTGCCTACTTGCTGTGCTCCTGAGGACACACAGAGACTTTGGGCAGCAGCCCAGGGACAGGCTGACCAGCTTCCCAGGGACCAATCCAAACATTTTGCTATGGGTGTGGTCCCAAATGAGGAATTATAATTCCCAGGAGGGAACAGAAGCCAGGAAGCACACAACCTACTGTGCTAGGAGGGAAGAGAAAGTGTATCAAAAAGCTGGTTAACTATGAAAGGGCTAAAGGAGTGACCAGGAAGGAAAAGAAACCGGGCCCTCTTTTAGGCACAGCTTGTAGAGGCTTTCAGAAAACTGACTAATGTTGATCCATCTCCCCGAGGGTTAATCCTGCTGGTACAACATTTTCTCAGCCAGTATCCCCCTCATATTAGGCAGAAACTCCAAAAGCTACAATTAGGCCCACAAACTCCAATGCCCCAACTTCTAGAGATGATCTTTGGGCTATTTAATAACCCAGATCAAGCTGAGGAGGAAGAGAGAACCAAGTGTGAAAACAGGAAGGCCAGGGTTCAAGCTAAACTGAGCTGTCAGCCCCATCTTTCGACCTCAGGACAACCAAGGATCAAGGAAGTTTAACCATCCACCTGGAAATAAAACTGCAAGGGGAATGCTTCAAATGTAAGTCAGCCGGCCACTGGGCCCCAAAGTGCCAAAAACCACCCCTTGGACCATGCCCAGCCTGCAAACAAACAGGTGACTGGAAATGGGACTACCCCAGTCCTGAAAGGGAAGGGGGGCTCCCGCTCCCCAGACAGCCGTGCTGGACAACTGAGGCGGCCCAGGGATTCTGGCAGCTCCCTGCAACGAGATGTATGTCTCGTCGGAAGCACCAGGTATCCTTGACGTGGCACGTAAGACAGCCAGTTTTTTAACTGACATGGGAACCATTTACCACTCTGTCCTGACCTCTCATGCTGGGCCTCCAAAAGCTGTACTGTGACCCGTGTGGACAGAAAACCTCACACCCGTTTCTTCGCTGGGCCTCTAACTGGCCAATCTGAACAGCATCTGATCTCACATGGCTTTTACCCCACTCTGGGCTCCCTCAGAGTCACACTGTTAGGAGACCCCGAGCAGCCCCTTTTCTTGACTCTAGACAGATCAACTGAAAGAGCAACGGCCTGTTCCCAGCTGTATTCTACACGCAATAAACACTTCCTTCTGAGAAACCTGTATGCAGGTCAAGAAGCAGTTAGAATCAGACACGGAACAACGGACTGGTTCCAAACTGGGAAAGGAGTACGTCAAGGCTGCATTTTATCACTCTGCTTATTTAATTTACATGTAGACTACATCATGAGAAATGCCACACTGGATGAAGCACAACCTGGAATCAAGATTGCTGGGAGAAATATCAATAACCTCAGATATGCAGATGACAGAAAGCAAAGAGGAGCTAAAGAGCCTCTTGATGAAGGTGAAAGAGGAGAGTGAAAAAGCTGGCTTAAAACTCAATATTCAAAAAAACGAAGATCATCGCACCACACCCGGTCCCATCATTTCAGGGCAAATAGATGGGGAAACAATGGGAACAGTGACAGACTTTATTTTCTTGGGCTCCAAAATCACTGCAGATAGTGACTGCAACCATGAAATGAAAAGACACTTAATTGCTCCTTGGAAGAAATTATGGGGTTGCAAAGAGTCGGACGTGACTGAGCTGAACTTGGAAGAAAAGCTATGACAAATCTAGATGGTGTATTAAAAAGCAGAGACATTATTTTGCCCACAAAGGTCTGTCTAGTCGAAGCTATGGTTTTTCCAGTAGTCATATATGGACATGAGAGTTGGACTATCAAGAAAGCTGAGTGCTGAAGAATTGATGCTTTTGAACTGTGGTGTTGGAGAAGATTATTCAGAGTCCCTTGAACTGTAAGGAGATCAAACTAGTCAATTCTAAAGGAAATCAATCCTGAATATTCATTGGAAAGACTGATGCTGAAGTTCCAATAATTTGGCCACCTGATGTGAAAAGTCGACTCATTAGAAAAAAAACTGATGGTGGGGAAGACTGAAGGCAGGAGAAGGGGATGACAGAGGACGAGACGGTTGGATGGCATCACCGACTCAATGGACATGAGTTTGAGCAAGCTCGGGGAGATGGTGAAGGACAGGGAAGCCTGGCGTGCTGCAGTCCACGGGGTCAAAAAAAGTCGGACACAACTGAGCGAATGAATAACAAAACCAGACAGTTTGGAACAAAGGGATCCCTGCTGCTGCTGCTAAGTTGCGTCAGTCATGTCCGACTCTGTGCGACCCCATAGAAGGCAGCCCACCAGGCTCCCCCGTCCCTGGGATTCTCCAGGCAAGAACACTGGAGTGGGTTGCCATTTCCTTCTCCAATGCATGAAAGTGAAAAGTGAAAGTGAAGTCGCTCAGTCGTGTCTGACTCTTTGCAACCTCATGGATTGCAGCCCACCAGGCTCCTCCGTCCATGGGATTTTCCAGGCAAGGGTACTGGAGTGGGGTGCCATTGCCTTCTCCAGATGGGAGGGCTATAAGTGCCCAACCTGGAAAAGTTAGCCTTAAACCAGAAGCCACTTATCCTAACTAGAGATAAGACCTCATAAAGCTGGAAGCAGAAAAGGTTTGCAATCCCTTGTAGATAAATCCTTAAAACACGGCCTCTTGGTGCCCCATCAGTCTCCCTGTCAAACCCCTATTCTGCCAGTTGTCAAACGGGGAATATAGGATGGCACAGGACCTAGGGGCAGGAAATGAGGCAGGGGTCCCTACACATCCCCCTGTGGCCAATCCTTGTTATATATATCAGTCTAGAATCCTGGAGATGCCAAACGGTTCTCTGTGCTTGACCTCAAGGATGCCTTCTTTTGCATCCCAGTTCATGCGTCATCTCAGTATCTGTTTGCCTTCAAGTGGCCTAACCTCCACCTGGGACAGATGCAACAATATACCTGGACAGTACTGCCTCAAAGGTTTCGGGACAGCCCACATACGTTCGCCCAGACCAGAGGAAAGGACTAAGGAAAATACAGCTAAACAGAGGAGTTATTCTACAGTAGATGATATACTAACCATGGGGGAGTTAACCTACGGTATGTAGATAACACTCTAACATGTAGGCCCACCGTGGAGGAGTTATTCAACAGTATGTAGATGACACACTGACAAGTAGTCCCATCATGGAGCCCTCAGATCAGAACCCACTGAAATCCTTCATTTCCTTGGAGCCCAGGGCTGTAGGGTATCTCAGAGAAAAAGCACAATCAAGTTAAATATCTGGGATATATTATAAGCCCTGGAGGTAGACAGCTATCTCGATAGAGAAAACAAGCTGTTAGGCCTAAGTGCTCCAAAGACAAAGAAACATCTTTGTGCTTTTTTAGGCAGGGCAGGATTTTGCAGAGTTTGATTTCCAGGATTTGGCTGAAGGGCTAAGTCCCTACTGATGAAGCCACTGCAGACCCAGATGCAGAACCGTGACTTTGGCCTGGGGAACACAGAAAAGCTTCTAATAATACCATCCAAGCCCCTGCTCTGCATCTCCCTAACCGAAAAAACAATTTGTCCATACACAGCTGAACACAGGGGACATTCTGGGAGTTCCCGTACAAAAGCTAAGAGAAGTTCCTCCGCCTCCAGGCTGTTTATTCTTCCAAACAACTAGAGTCTATGCCCCAAGGTTGGCCGGGATGCCTCCAGGCGGCAGCTCCCCCACTTTATTGGTGGAAGAAGCTAACAAGCTTACCTTTGCCCAGTCTCTGGAAGTCCAGACCCATCATCAAGTACAGGGGCTCCTAAAGATTAAGGGCCACCCCTGGCTAACAGGAGGCCACTTTACTAAGGACCAGGCTTTGCTCCTTGACTGCCCAGAGCTAATCCTCTAACCTGCCACACCCTGACTCGGCTATCCGAATACCCACGGAAAGCCCAGATGTAACGCACTGCTGCTCTGGAACCCTGACCAGGTCTATGCCTACAGGCCCGATCTTAGGCCACAGAAGACCTCGAGGAGCCTGATTTACTGATGCGGCTGCAGCTTCCTTACAGATGGAGTCAAGAGGGCATGGCATGCTCTGGGCAGCACCCACAGTGCTACGGAACCAAAACCTCTGCATCCAACACTTGAGCCCAGAGGGCTGTGCTAATAGGCCTGACTTGAGCCTTAACCTGAGGGGAAGGAAAAATTATACACAGAATCAAAATATGTCTTCCTTGTCTTATATGCCCGTGCAGCTATATGGTAAGAAAAGAGGACTCTTAAATGCAAAAAATTCCCGTGTAAAATATGGGGCTGAGATTTTTACATCTCGCAGAAGTGGTTCAAAACCAAACACAATAGTCCAATAAATTTTTTTTTAAATCACAACAATTTAAATCAACTATACTCCAATAAAAATTTTAAAAACAAAAACCAACACAAACACAATTAGGCAACAATCCTTGCTATTCAATATGGGCGAGGACACTGAAAACTGGTTCTCTAGCTTATTCTTATGGATCCCATAAGGTATAAAAAACTTTCTGCCATATGTAAATAGATAGCCAATGGAAATTTACTATATGACTCAGGGAACTCAAAGTGGGGCTCTGTAACAACCTAGAGGGTGGGAAAGGGTGGGAGGTGGGAGGGAGGTTCAAAAAAGGGGAGACATATATACATCTATGGCTAATTCATGCTGATATATGGCAGAAATTAAACCAATATTGTAAAGCAATCAAAAATAAATGTAAAAAAGAGCCTGCTGGCAGGAGGTTTCCATTTCTCATGGCCCCCTCTTTTCAGCCACGCTGTTTATGCTGCATC
This sequence comes from Ovis aries, assembly GCF_016772045.2. Lineage (NCBI taxonomy): Eukaryota > Metazoa > Chordata > Mammalia > Artiodactyla > Bovidae > Ovis > Ovis aries. The sequence goes on along the minus strand of NC_056067.1, from coordinate 13,851,220 downwards.
TGGTTGATAGCGTTTTGTTGTATTCCCTGCTATTGTGACTCTGTGACTAAGACTTTTTGGTCCCACAAGGAGATCTTTTGGTCCCACAAGGGTCCAGATCTTTCATTCTAAAAGTAGACAGACATGTTAAACTCTAACCCTGAGGCTAACAAGCCAAGCAAGGACAGTGCCGCCTACCCTGTCTGGTCAACAGTTTAAGGCGGCCCTCTCACAGTCACCCTGGTTCTTCCTTTTTCTGGGCCCTTTAATGGATATTGTTGTTTTCTCCCTTTTCTGGCCTTGTTTGTTTAACCTTCTGGTTGAGTTTGTGTCTTTTAGGCTCCAACAATTTGAAGTGAGGCTCATGATGACGCAAGGAATCCAGCCCATTCCAGGCGAGAGTGGCGTGGGGCCCTCCAGGTTCCTGGAATACTCAGTGAGGAGCTTCACACCTCCAGGGCAGGCTGGGGTGTGCGGCCCCTGTCAAGCAGGGGCAAGTCTAGGAGAAGAGACCTTAGGAATGAGGGTGTAGAGCCTCTCCGGGGCATCGGGCAGCCTGGGACTTGACACCCTTCGCGGCGGTGCTGCAATGCTCGCACCTGGACAGATGTCGCCTTGATCAGCAAATACAAAGAAACTATAAGGGACTAAAAATAGTGCCTGCAGGTGCAGTGTGGCAAGTTATGGGCAAAAGATACAAAGAGACCAGAAAACCCAACTGCCGTTTCTGAAGAGCCGGGCACAAGAGCAGGGTACTGAGCATGCCCTGCGTGGCAGCACCACCAAAGGGGCAGGCAAACCAGCCCAGCCATCCTGTGGCCCGAGCCCCCCACGGAAGAAACCAGCTCGCCCCTTCCTGGGGAGTGAGCACGGGGCCTGCTCCTTGCGCTCGCTCCTCCCGCTGCAGTAGGGGCCCCAGTGGAGCCTTCTCTCCGTTTCTCATCTGGCCTCTGATCCACTGCTTGGGGAGGACCAAGAACCGTGGTCTTCCAGGGCACAAAACGGCACCCCATCACTTGAAGACAGATTGTTAGTGACACATATATTAAAAACCCTGACGCAAAGAACAGAATAACAAAACAAAAAGTTATGACTAATAAAACAATAGAAATAAGATGAAATCATTACATCATTAAAAAGATTCAAAAGCAGAAATAAAAGAATAAAGACGAGATGGGACCAGTAGAAACAAAGAGCAGGGCAATGGTCACACCAAGTGTGAACGTGTCAATGTCCTGAACACTGTACAGCAGGCAGAGACCCCACTATATGCCGCCTATAAGTAACACACGGGCTTCCTGAGTGGCTCAGTGGTAAGGAATCCACCTGCCAATGCAGGGGACATGGGTTCAATCCCTGGGCTGGGAAGATCCCTTGGAGGAAGAAAATGGCAACCCACTCTAGTACTCTTGCCTGGAAAATCCCATGGACGGAGGAGCCTGGAGGGCTACAGTCCATGAGGGCACAAAGAGTAGAACACGACTTAGTGACTAAACAACGACAGCAACAACGAGAAATAAACTTTAACTATAACAACATTAACAGGTCAAAAGTGGAGAGATCTGAGAACTGTACCATATTCACATTTACAAAGCTAGAGACTGTGGTATGGAGCTAACAGATCTAGTTTTCAATGTCAAAAGAATAAAGTTTAAAAATTCAAATTTTCTTTTTTATGAACCCAAATTGTGTTAGGTTGGTGCAAACATAATTGCAGTTTTCACATTGTTGAAATTTGCCGTTTGATACTGGACTCATTCTTAATAAATGTGGTTATGTTATATATCATTTTATTGCACATTTCTCATTTTATGTAACAATATTTGCTGTTTATATTTATTTTAGACTACGGAAATGATGTAAGACAAAAACCAAATTTGAGTGATTTTCTTATCCAAGTTCAAAATGGATAGTAAACAGGGGAGACAACTCACAACATCAACAACACCTCTGGCCCGGGAACTGCCAATGAATGTACAGTGCAGTGGTGGTTCAAGAAGTTTTGCAAAGGAGACGAGAGCCTTTAGATAAGGAGAGTAGTGGCTGGTCATCAGAAGTTGACAATGACTAACTGAGAGCAATCACTGAGGCCGATCCTCTTACAACTGCACGAGAAGTTGCCGAGGAGCTCAATGCCAACCACGCTACAGTCATTTGACATTTGAAGCAAACTGAAAAGGTGAAAAAGCTTGATAAGTGGGTGCCTCATGAGCTGACTCCAAAAAAAAAAATTCTCATTTTGAAGTGTCACCTTCTCTTATCCTACACAACAACAATGAACCATTTCTCAATTGGATTGTGACATGAGATGAAAAGTGGATTTTATACAAAAACTGGCAATGACTAGCTCAGCGGCTAGACCAAGAATCAGCTCCAAAGCACTTCCCAAAGCCAAACTAGCCAAAAAAGGGTCACGGTCACAGTTCGGTGGTCTGTTGTCCATCTGATCCACTACAGCTTTCTGAATCCCAGTGAAACCATTACAGCTGAGAAGTACGCTCAGCAAATCGATGAGACGTACTGAAAACCGCACAGCCTGCAGCCGGCACTGGTCAACAGAAAGGTGCGGGGGACGACCCGTGAAGGGTTAAGTCTTGGGAGCTCCTCGGCAGGTATGCCGAGCCCTAGGACATGTTCCTAAGCTCCCTGTCCCGCCACCCTCAAGAATTTTTATAGCCCTTAAGGCTTCAAGATGTCCAGTTCCTGCAACATGTCCTAGAAGATAGATTATCTTATTATGTATACAATGGTAAGGGTCTGGTGATTGTATCTTCAGATTAAAAACAACCTTGTGAATGTCATAAGTCACGTACTTTACCCTATATATACTGCAGCACAATAAAGCAAGGTATCAGCCATTTTGGGCTGATCCTCTCAACCCCATCTTTTGTCTCTCTCTTATTTTTCTTAGCGGGGACGCTCCGTTCTCTCCCTGTGCAGGTGCGACTCTTGCTTGTGCTGGCCGCGGCAGGTGGCGCCCAACGTGGGGCTCGAGTTCGACAGTTTTCCTCGCCACTACTCTTATTAATTGAAAAGAGTGAGTATATGAGTATACAAGTGAATTAAATTGAGGAGGAGTAGTAAGGTATATAGTTGAGAGTATAAATATGGGACAGACGCATAGTCGTCAATTGTTTGTACATATGTTATCTGTGATGTTAAAACATCGGGGAATTACTGTTTCCAAACCTAAATTAATCAATTTTCTTTCATTTATTGAGGAAGTTTGCCCTTGGTTCCCCAGAGAAGGTACAGTAAATTTAGAAACATGGAAGAAGGTAGGGGAACAAATTCGGACTCATTATACTTTACATGGCCCTGAAAAAATCCCTGTCGAAACTTTATCCTTTTGGACACTAATTCGTGATTGCCTGGACTTTGGTAATGATGAATTAAAACGTTTAGGAAATTTATTAAAACAGGAAGAAGATCCTCTCCATGTTCCTGATTCGGAACCCAGGTATGCTGTTCCCGGGGGAGTTAAAGGCGACCCTCCGTTTTCTAAATTATCGCGTCCTTCGGATAATGATGATTCACTTTCATCCACAGATGAGGCGGAATTAGACGAAGAAGCTGCTAAATACCATCAAGAAGATTGGGGTTTTTTAGCACAAGAAAAGGGGGCGTCGACATCTAAAGACGAATTGGTTGAATGTTTAAAAAACCTCACTATTGCTTTACAGAACTCAGGAATCAAGCTTCCTAGTAATAACTCTAAATCTCCTTCTGCTCCGCCTCTTCCCCCTGCCTATGCTCCTTCCGTTGTGGCTGGTCTCGATCCCCCTCCGGGGCCTCCTCCACCGTCTGAGATCATGTCTCCGCTGCAGAGGGCATTGAGACAGGCACAGCGACTTGGCGAGGTTGTCTCTGATTTTTCTTTTGCTTTCCCTGTCTTTGAACATAACAACCAGCGTTTTTATGAATCACTGCCTTTTAAACAACTGAAAGAGTTAAAAATTGCTTGCTCGCAATACGGTCCTACCGCTCCATTCACTATTGCTATGATAGAAAGTTTGGGTACTCAAAATCTACCCCCAAATGATTGGAAACAAATAGCTAGGGCCTGTCTTTCGGGGGGAGATTATTTACTATGGAAATCTGAATATTTTGAACAATGTGCTCGTATAGCTGATGTTAACCGACAGCAAGGTATACAGACCTCCTATGAAATGTTGATTGGTGAAGGCCCTTACCAGGCTACCGATACTCAACTTAACTTCTTACCTGGTGCGTATGCACAAATATCAAATGCGGCTCGGCAGGCATGGAAAAAACTTCCTAGCTCCAGCACTAAGACAGAAGATCTTTCAAAAGTCCGACAGGGACCTGATGAGCCTTATCAGGACTTCGTGGCACGACTTTTAGATACTATAGGTAAGATAATGTCAGATGAAAAGGCTGGGATGGTATTAGCAAAACAATTGGCTTTTGAAAACGCTAACTCTGCCTGTCAAGCTGCTTTAAGACCTTATCGAAAAAAGGGAGATTTATCTGATTTTATTCGCATTTGCGCTGACATTGGACCCTCCTATATGCAAGGTATTGCTATGGCAGCAGCATTACAAGGAAAAAGCATTAAAGAGGTACTTTTTCAGCAGCAAGCCCGGAACAAGAAAGGACTTCAAAAGTCAGGTAATTCGGGTTGCTTTGTTTGTGGTCAACCTGGCCATCGGGCTGCAGTGTGCCCCCAAAAGCAACAAACCTCTGTTAACACTCCTAATTTATGCCCACAATGTAAAAAAGGGAAGCATTGGGCCCGAGATTGTCGTTCTAAAACGGATGTTCAAGGTAATCCTTTGCCCTCGGTTTCGGGAAACTGGGTGAGGGGCCAGCCCCTGGCCCCGAAACAATGTTATGGGGCAACACTGCAGGTTCCAAAAGAACCATTGCAGACCTCTGTCGAGCCACAAGAGGCAGTGCGGGATTGGACCTCTGTGCCACCTCCTACACAGTATTAACACCCGAGATGGGGGTTCAAACCCTTGCCACAGGAGTGTTTGGGCCTTTACCTCCGGGAACCCCTGGACTGCTTTTGGGGCGCAGCAGCGCGTCTTTAAAGGGAATACTTATTCATCCTGGTGTGATTGACTCTGATTATATAGGAGAGATAAAAATACTAGCCTCCGCTCCTAACAAAATTATTGTAATTAATGCAGGACAACGTATAGCTCAACTCCTTTTAGTTCCATTAGTTATACAGGGAAGAACAATTAATAGAGACCGTCAAGATAAAGGTTTTGGGTCCTCTGACGCCTATTGGGTGCAAAATGTTACCGAGGCATGACCAGAACTTGAGCTACGCATTAATGGTAAGCTTTTCCGCGGAGTGCTTGATACAGGGGCCGATATTAGCGTTATTTCTGATAAATACTGGCCTACTACATGGCCTAAACAGATGGCTATTTCCACTCTTCAGGGTATTGGCCAAACTACCAATCCAGAACAAAGCTCGTCCCTTCTTACTTGGACGGATAAAGACGGTCATACAGGCCAATTTAAACCTTATATTCTGCCCCATCTTCCAGTTAATCTGTGGGGGCGTGATATATTAAGCAAAATGGGTGTTTATTTATATAGTCCTTCACCCACCGTAACAGATTTGATGTTAGATCAGGGCTTACTTCCAAACCAAGGTTTAGGTAAACAACATCAAGGCATCGTTTTACCCCTTGATTTAAAATCTAATCAAGATTGAAAAGGTTTGGGGTGTTTTCCCTAGGGACCTCTGATTCTCCTGTGACACATGCCGATCCTATTGATTGGAAATCTGAGGAACCGGTATGGGTCGATCAGTGGCCCCTAACACAAGAGAAACTTTTTGCCGCACAACAGCTGGTGCAGGAACAGCTGAGACTTGGGCATATTGAACCCTCTACCTCTGCGTGGAATTCTCCAATTTTTGTTATTAAAAAGAAGTCTGGAAAATGGAGATTGTTACAAGATCTTCGCAAGGTAAATGAAACAATGATGCATATGGGAGCCCTACAACCTGGGTTGCCCACTCCTTCCGCTATACCTGATAAATCCTATATCATTATTATAGATTTAAAAGATTGTTTTTACACTATTCCTCTTGCACCTCAAGATTGTAAAAGATTTGCCTTTAGTTTACCCTCTGTTAATTTTAAAGAGCCTATGCAACGTTATCAATGGAGAGTCCTCCCACAAGGGATGACTAATAGCCCTACTCTGTGTCAAAAATTTGTTGCTACAGCATTAGCTCCTGTTCGTCAACGTTTTCCTCAGTTATATTTAGTTCATTATATGGACGATATATTACTAGCTCATGCTGACGAACATCTATTGTATCAAGCTTTTTCTATTCTAAAGAAACATTTAAGCCTTAATGGTCTTGTTATTGCTGATGAAAAAATTCAAACTCATTTTCCTTATAATTATTTGGGTTTCTCCTTATATCCTCGTGTTTATAATACCCAATTAGTAAAATTACAGACTGATCATTTAAAAACTCTAAATGACTTTCAAAAACTTCTAGGAGACATTAATTGGATACGCCCTTATTTAAAATTACCCACTTATACCTTACAGCCTTTATTTGACATCCTTAAAGGTGACTCTGACCCTGCGTCACCCCGAACACTTTCTTTAGAAGGACGATCAGCCTTACAATCAATAGAAGAAGCTATTAGACAACAACAGATTACTTATTGTGATTACCAACGATCATGGGGTTTGTATATACTTCCTACCCCTCGAGCACCCACAGGGGTTCTCTATCAAGATAAACCTTTGCGATGGATATATCTATCTGCTACTCCAACTAAAAATCTGCTCCCTTACTATGAGCTTGTTGCAAAAACTGTAGCAAAAGGACGTCATGAGGCCATCCAATATTTTGGTATGGAACCCCCCTTCATTTGTGTTCCTTATGCTTTAGAACAACAAGATTGGCTTTTTCAATTTTCAGATAATTGGTCTATAGCTTTCGCAAATTACCCGGGACGGATTACTCATCATTACCCTTCTGATAAATTGTTACAATTTTCTAGCTTTCATGCCTTTATTTTTCCAAAAATAGTTCGCCGACAACCTATTCCCGAAGCAACACTTATATTTACAGATGGATCTTCTAATGGAACTGCAGCTTTAATTATTAACCATCAAACCTACTATGCACATACCAATTTCTCTTCTGCTCAGGTCGTGGAATTATTTGCAGTCCATCAAGCATTGCTGACTGTACCCACTTCCTTCAATTTATTTACAGACAGCTCCTATGTGGTCGGTGCTTTACAGATGATTGAAACTGTTCCAATTATCGGCACAACCTCTCCTGAAGTTCTTAACTTATTTACATTGATTCAACAGGTTCTCCACTGTCGCCAACACCCGTGTTTCTTTGGGCATATTCGCGCACATTCCACCCTTCCTGGTGCCCTGGTACAAGGCAATCACACTGCGGACGTTCTTACTAAACAAGTGTTTTTTCAATCAGCTATCGATGCAGCCCGAAAATCCCATGACTTACATCACCAGAATAGTCATTCTTTACGGTTGCAATTTAAAATTTCCCGTGAAGCTGCACGGCAAATTGTTAAATCTTGTTCTACCTGTCCTCAATTCTTTGTTCTCCCTCAATATGGTGTCAACCCTCGAGGTCTACGCCCTAATCATCTCTGGCAAACAGATGTCACTCACATTCCTCAATTTGGGCGTCTTAAATATGTTCATGTCTCTATTGACACTTTTTCCAATTTTCTCATGGCCTCCCTTCACACCGGAGAATCAACTCGTCACTGTATTCAACATTTGCTGTTTTGCTTTTCTATTTCAGGAATCCCACAAACCCTTAAAACAGATAATGGACCTGGTTATACTAGCCGTTCTTTTCAACGTTTTTGTCTTTCTTTCCAAATTCATCATAAAACAGGAATTCCATACAATCCACAGGGACAAGGTATTGTGGAACGAGCCCATCAACGCCTTAAACATCAATTATTAAAACTAAAAAAGGGGAATGAACTGTATAGCCCCTCACCGCATAACGCCTTAAATCATGCTCTTTATGTTCTAAACTTTTTAACTTTAGACACAGAAGGCAATTCAGCAGCCCAGCGTTTTTGGGGAGAACGGTCCTCATGCAAAAAACCACTTGTACGATGGAAGGATCCACTTACCAATCTGTGGTATGGGCCAGATCCTGTATTAATATGGGGACGGGGGCATGTTTGTGTTTTTCCACAGGATGCCGAAGCGCCGCGCTGGATTCCGGAAAGGCTGGTACGCGCGGCGGAGGAACTCCCTGACATATCAAATGCATCGCATGACACTGAGCGAGCCCACGAGTGAGCTGCCTACCCAGAGGCAGATTGAGGTGTTGATGCGATATGCTTGGAATGAGGCTCATGTACAACCTCCAGTGATGCCTACAAATATACTGATCATGTTATTATTATTGTTACAGTGGATATAAAACGGGGCGGCTGCGGCTTTTTGGGCATACATTCCCGATCCGCCTATGATTCAATCCTTAGGATGGGATAAAGAAATAGTACCTGTATATGTCAATGATACAAGTCTTTTAGGAGGAAAATCAGATATTCATATTTCTCCTCAGCAAGCCAATATCTCCTTTTATGGTCTTACTACGCAATATCCTATATGCTTTTCTTATCAATCACAGCATCCTCACTGTATACAGGTGTCAGCTGATATATCCTACCCTCGAGTGACTATTTCTGGCATTGATGAAAAAACCGGAAAAAGATCGTACCGTGACGGAACCGGACCTCTCGACATTCCGTTTTGCGACAAACATTTAAGCATCGGCATAGGAATAGACACTCCTTGGACTTTATGTCGAGCACGGGTCGCATCGGTGTACAACATCAACAATGCCAATGCCACCCTTTTATGGGACTGGGCACCTGGGGGAACGCCTGATTTCCCCGAATATCGAGGACAGCATCCACCCATTCTCTCTGTAAACACTGCTCATATATATCAAACAGAACTGTGGAAACTTTTGGCTGCTTTTGGTCATGGCAATAGTCTATATTTACAACCCAACATTAGTTGGAGTAAATATGGTAATGTAGGAGTTACGGGGTTTTTATATCCCCGAGCTTGTGTTCCTTACCCATTCATGTTGTTACAAGGCCATGCAGAAATAACATTGTCATTGAATATTTATTATTTAAATTGTTCTAATTGCATACTTACTAATTGCATTAGAGGCGTTGCCAAAGGAGAACAAGTTATAATAGTAAAACATTTCGCATGAAAATTCAATGCCATGCTGATTGTAAGTGGATTTGTGTTACGAAAAAGGCTTACAATGCATCTGACTTTCCGTGGGATAAGGTGAAAAAAACATCTGCAAGGAATTTGGTTTAATACTAATGTTTCTCTAGATCTTTTGCAATTGCATAATGAAATTTTTAATATTGAAAATTCTCCAAAAGCTACTCTGAATATAGCTGATACTGTCGATAATTTTTTACAAAATTTATTTTCTAACTTCCCTAGCCTTCATTCACTGTGGCGAAGCATAATTGCTGTGGGCGCGGTTCTGACTGTTGTACTTATCATAATTTGTCTAGCTCCTTGTCTTATTCGTAGCATTGTTAAAGAATTTTTACATATGAGAGTCTTAATACATAAAAACATGTTGCAGCACCGGCATCTTATGGAGCTTTTAAAAAATAAAGAGAGGGGAGTTGCGGGGGACGACCCGTGAAGGGTTAAGTCTTGGGAGCTCCTCGGCAGGTATGCCGAGCCCTAGGACATGTTCCTAAGCTCCCTGTCCCGCCACCCTCAAGAATTTTTATAGCCCTTAAGGCTTCAAGACGTCCAGTTCCTGCAACATGTCCTAGAAGATAGATTATCTTATTATGTATACAATGGTAAGGGTCTGGTGATTGTATCTTCAGATTAAAAACAACCTTGTGAATGTCATAAGTCACGTACTTTACCCTATATATACTGCAGCACAATAAAGCAAGGTATCAGCCATTTTGGGCTGATCCTCTCAACCCCATCTTTTGTCTCTCTCTCATTTTTCTTAGCGGGGACGCTCCGTTCTCTCCCTGTGCAGGTGCGACTCTTGCTTGTGCTGGCCACGGCAGAAAGGGCCCACTTATTCTCCACGACAACGCCCGACCACAATGTTGCATGACCAACGCTTCAAAAACTGAACAAATTGGGCTACAAAGCTTTGTCTCCTCCGCCATATTCACCCGACCCAACAACCACTTTTTCAAGCATCTCGACAACTGTTTGCTGGGAAAAACTTCCACAACCAGCAGGATACAGAAAATGCTTTCTAAGAGTTCATCAAATACCGAAACACGGATTTTTATGCTACAGGAATAAGCCAACATTTTTTTTGGCAAAAGTGTGTTGACTGTAATAGTTCCTATTTTGATTAATAAAGATGTGTTTGAGCCTAGTAATAATGATTTACAGTTCATGATCCAAAACCACAATTACTTTTACATGAACATATACCACATTTCTCACCTGTGCAAATCATGAAATACAGTTTGTTTACAAAAAAGGGAAGTAAGTTAGAATCTAGGCTATTCTCCTATGAGACAAGGTAGATTTCAGGAAAGATTATTAGTAGGAATAAGGCAGATCACTTCATAATAATAAAGCAGTCAGTAACAGTTGTTGGTGTCTACGTACCTAATGGCAATTTTTAAAATACATTTAGCAAAGACTGATTAACCTGCAAGAAGAAATAAACAAATCCATAATTTTAGTCAAAGATATGAATACCTCTCTCAATAACAGAGTAACTAGGCAGAAAATCAGCAAGGACACAGTAAATTTGAACAAAACCATTAACACTGACATTTTTATATTGCATTACATTAACATTTACAGAACACTACACAACAAAAGCAGAATACAGATAATTCTGAACTACAATGGGCATTCATCAAAGGTATACTCTACTTTGATCACAAAACAAGTATCAAAAAATAGAAAGGATTCAAGTCATACAAAATACAGCTGACCCTGCACAACACAGGCGTGAAGGATGCCGACACACCAGCCTTAGTAAGTCCACGTGTGACTTACAGCCCAGCCCCGTATCAGGCTCCGCTGGATGGGCAGCTCCACACGCATGAATCCGACCAACTGTGGATCGTGTAGTTCTATGGGATCTCCGATTAAAAATCCTGCACAGCAGTGAACCTGAACAGTTCAGATCCAAGTTGTTCAAGGGTCAACTGTGTGTTCTCACTTGTAATGGACATGAGAAACCAGCAACAGAAAGATTCTTTCAAAATCTCTAAGTATTTGAGAAGTCAATAGCTGTTATCAAGATGTCAGAGTAAAAGGATGTATGCTCAAATTCTGCAAGAACACCCAAACTGCAACTAGCTGTTGAACAACCACTGACAGGAGGAAGTTGGAACCATCAAGAAGATACCCCACAGCGAAGGACAAAGGAGAAGCTCCAATAGGCTGGTAGGAGGGGCTCAATCACAGTAAAATCAAATCCCACACCAGCTGGGTGGGCAATCCACAAATTGGAGAACAATAATACCAAATAAATTCTCACACTACTGCAAAGGTTCTAGGCCCCACATCAGACTTTCCAAACTGGGGGTCTGGCAAAGGGACTGGAAGCCCCAGGGAATCTGACTTTGAAGGACAGTGGGATTTGACTACAGAACTCCCACAGATCTGGGGGAAACAGATTCTTGGAGAGCACAAACAAAATCTTGTGCACACCAGGACCCAGGAGAAAGGAACACTGCTGACCCTGCAAGACTGAGCCAGACCTGCCTGTGACTGAGGGTCTCCTGTGGAGGCGTGGGTTGGAAGGGTCCTGCTGCAGGGACAGGGGTGCTGGCTTCAGCAGGCCTAGGGAGTCGTGGCATGTTGGCATACGTCCTCTTGGAGGCCTTCAGTAGCCCTACCATACAGCCTGTAGATTCCAGGCCTGGGTCGTGCTAAGTCGATTCAGTTGTGTCTGATTCTATAATCCTAAGGACCATAGCCCAAGAGGCTCCTTTGTCCATGGGATTCTCCAGACAAGAATACTGGACTGGGTTGCCATTCAGGCCAAACAACTAACAGGGAGGAGGCGTAGCCCCACCCATCAGCAGACAATTGGATTAAAGATTTACTGAGCACTGCCTTGCCCACCAGAGCAAGACCCAGTTTTTCCCACGGTCAGTCCCTTCCATCAGGAAGCCTGCACAAGCTTTTCTCATCCATCAGATGGCAGAAAGAAAAAGTAAGAACTATAATCTCACAGCCTCCAGAACAAAAACCACAATCACCGAAAGCTAACCAAAATGATCAAACGGATCACAGTCTTGCATAACTCAATGAGTGTATGAGCCACGCTGTGCAAGGCCACCCAAGACGGACGGGTCATGGTGGAGAGTTCTGACAAGACGTGGTCCACTGGAGGAGGGAATGGCAAACCACGTCAGCATTCTTTCCTCAAGAACCCCATGAACAGTATGAAAAAGCTAAAAGGGATGACATGGGAAGAGGAGCCCTCCCAGGTTGGAAGGTGTCCAATATGCTACTGCGGAAGAGTGGAGAGTAACTATTAAGAGTAGAGAAGGAATGAAGCATCTGGGTCAAAGTGGAAAAACGCTCAGTTGTGGACGTGCCTGGTGGTGAACACAGTAAAAGTCTGATGCTGTAAAGAACAAAATTTCATGGGAACCTGGAACGTTAGGTCCGTGAAATAAGGTAAATTGGACATGGTCAAACAGGAGATGACAAGAGCCAACACTGACATTTTAGGAACCAGTAACTAAAATGGATAGGAATAAGAGAAATTAATTCAGATGAATATTATATCTACTACAGTGGGCAAGAATCCCTTAGAAGAAATGGAGTACCCCTCATAGTCAACAAGAGTCCAAAATACAGTACCTGGGTGCAGTCTCAAATACAACAGAATGATCTTTGTTCATTTCCAAGGCAAACCGTTCATCATCACAGTAATCCAAGTCTATGCCCCAATCACTAATGCTGAAGAAGCTGAAGTTGAATGATTCTATGAAGACCTAATAAGACCTTCTAGAATTAACACCCCCAAAAGATGTTCTTTTTATCATAGGAGACTGGAACGCAAAAGTAGGAAGTCAAGAGATACCTGGAGTAACAGACAAGTTTGGCCTTGGAAGTACAAAATGAAGCAGGGCAAAGGCTAACAGAGTTTTGTCAAGAGAACACACTGGTCATAGCAAATACCCTCTTCCAACAACACAAGAGACGACTCTACACATGGATGTCAACAAATGGTCAATACTGAAATCAAACTGATTATATTCTTTGCACTCAAAAATGGAGAAGCTCTTATACAGTCAGCAAAAACAAGACCTGGAGCTGACTGTGGCTCAGATCATGAGCTCCTTATTGCAAAATTCAGGCTTAAATTGAATAAAGTAGAGAAAACCACTAAACCATTCAGATCAAATCCCTTATGATTACACAGTGGAGATGATAAAGAGATTCAAGGGATCAGACCTGGTAGACAGAGTACCTGAAGAACTATGGACAGAGGTTTATAACACTGTACAGGAAGTGGTGACCAAAACCATCCCCAAGAAAAAGAAACAAAAGAAGGAAAAGCGGTTGTCTGAGGCCGCCTTACAAATAGCTGAGAAAAGAGAAGCAAAAGGCAAAGGATAAAGGGAAAGATAAATCCAACTGAAAGCAGAGTTCCAGAGAATAGCAAGGAGAAATAAGAAAGCCTTAAGTGAACAATGCAAAGAAATAGAGGAAAACAATAGAATGGAAAAGATAAAGAGATGTCTTTAAGAAAATTAGAGATACCAAGGGAACATTTCATGCAAAGAAGGGCACAATACAAGACAGAAACAGCAAGGATCTAACAGAAGCAGAAGAGATTAAGAAGTGGCAAGAATACACAGAACTATACAAAAAAGGTCTTAATGACCCTGATAATAGCGATGGTGTGGTCACTCACCTAGAGCCAGACATCCTAGAATGTGAAGTCAAGTGGGCCTTAGGAAGCATTATTACAAAGTTGAGGTGATGGAATTAAAGCTGAGCTATTTCAAATCCTAAAAATGATGCTGTTAAAGTGATGCACTCAGTATGCCAGCAAATTTGAAAAATTCAGCAGTGGCCACAGGAATGGAAAAGGTTCAGTTTTCATTCCAATCTGAAGAGGGGCAATGCCAAAGAATGTTCAAACTACTTCACAATTGTGCTCATTTCACATGCTAGGGAGGTAATGCTCAAAATCCTTCAAGTTAGGCTTCAACAGTTTGTGAACTGAGGACTTCCAGATGTTCAAGCTGGATTTAGAAAAGGCAGAGGAACCAGAGATCAAACTGCCAACATCTCTTGGATCACAGAAAAAAAACAAGAGAATTTAAAAAAACATCTACTTCTGCTTCACTGACTATTCTAAAGCCTTTGATTGTGTGGATCACAACAAACTGGAGAATTCTTAAAGAGACAGGAATACTAGACCACCTTACTTGTCTCCTGAGAAACCTGTATGCAGGTCAAGAAGAAACAGAACAAGACATGGAACAATGGACTGGTTCAATATTGGGAAAGGAGTACATTAAGGCTGTATATTGTCACCTTGTTTATTTAACTTACATGAAGTACATCATGTGAAATGCTGGGCTGGATGAATCACAAGTTAGAATTAAGGTTGCTGGGAGAAATATCAACAACCTCAGATATACAGATGATATCACTCTAATGGCAGAAAGTGAAGACGAACTAAAGACACTCTTGATGAAGGTGAAAAAGGAGAGTGAAAAAGCTGGCTTAATCCTCAACATTGAAAAAACTAAGATCATGGCATCCAGGCCCATCTATTTGCTATTTCATGGCAAATAGACGGGGAACAGTGACAGACTTTATTTTCTTGGGCTCCAAAATCACAGTGAATAGGGACTGCAGCCATGAAACTAAAAGACGCCTGCTCCTTGGAAGAAAAAATATGACAAACCTACACAGCATATTAAAAAGCAGAGACATCACTTTGCTGACAAAGGTCCACATAGTCAAAGCTATAGTTTTTCCAATAGTCATGTTCAGATGTGACAGGTGGACCATAAAGAAGGCTGAGTGCCAAAGAACTGATGCTTTCGAATTGTAGTGCTGGAGAAGACTCTTCAAGAGTCCCTGGACTGCAAGGAGATCAAACCAGTCAATCCTAAAAGAGATCAACCTTGAATGTTCATTGGCAGGACTGATGCCAAAGCTTAAGCTCCAATACTTTGGCCACCTGATGTGAAGAGACAGCTCTGGAAAAGACTCTGACGCTGGGAAAGATTGAAGGCAAAAGGAGAAGGGTGCAGCAAAGGATGAGATGGGTAAATAGCATCACCGAGTCGACAGCCATGAATTTGAGCAAACTCCAGGAGACAGTGAAGGACAAAGGAGCCTGGTGTGCTGCAGTCCATGGGGTCACAGAGAGTCAGACATGACTGAGCAACCGAACCACCACCACCAGCATACAACTGGACGTGCAAACTAGAATGATGCGATGTCTTTCCAATTTAAGGCCCACACACTCCCTGAACATACTACAAACTGGCGAGGACATGGCAGAACCAGCATTCTGGTATACTTATGATGAAGATGCAAAACGGCACAACTACTTGCAAAACAGTTTCTTAAAAAGATAACACAGGCGTGAGATCACTAAAACTGGTGGAGCAGGAAGTCCAAAATCCCATCCCTCTGTTAAAAGCAACAATTAAGAGGATAAAAATAATGTCAGACTTAACCTTTACAGATCTCTGGAAAGTAACTGAAAATTTTCAATACCTGGGGATGCTTAATGCAGAAATAAGCTGCTAAACTCTGGTAACAGCACAGAAGAGCAGAAAGCTCCAGGAACTGCCCTCCACCTAAGTATTAGCTGGCAGAAACTGTCTGGCACTGTGACTGTTCTGTGTGTGCGTGTGCAGCAGAGCTGGATGAAAAAGTGGGTATATTTAGGTAAATTCCAGCCTGTGGCGTGAAAGCAGCTGCTATCTCCCACCCCTGCCATGCAGGCAGCAGCCCATGTTTCTGGAGGAGCCTGTCAGAGCCAGAAAGAGCAAGAAAAACCTTTTCTCTGCATACAGGGGTTCTAGGTTCTGGTTGCTAACCGCTGCTTTTGATGACTAAGGGGCCAGAATAGAGGACACTGGACACTGTTTACTTCCATGGGCTGAGGTGGATTCTTGGAGAGGTCAAGGGACAGTGTGTATTTTTGCTGGTGTTCCCCCCTTTTGAGAGGCAAACATTTAAGGGGATCTTTGTCAGGTCATTGGCTGACTACAGAGATCATGGAACAGAGATTCTAGTGGCTGTACACTACAAGAAATGTACAGAAATAGTTTGGAAAAGTCACAATTAATAAAACCAGCCCTGAAAAATTCAGTAATCCCTGAGGAATAAGAATGATTTTCGAAGTTGCCACAACATATTACCCAAAAAAACCCATTCTCAAGAAAAAAGTATAAAACACAGAAACAGGAAAATATGTCAAATTCAAAGGGGAAAATTTTTGACAGAAGCCATCCCTGAGGAAGCCCAGACACTGGAATTATTGGTCATAGATATTAAATATATTGTGTTAAATGTTTGATGAACTGAAGAAAATCACAAAGAACTACAGTAAAGCAGGAACACAACATAGTAATAAAATCAAAACATGAATAAAAATACAGAAACTACAAATGGAACCAAACTCTGAAACCAAACAGTACAATCAAATAACTAAAAGAGTAACTCACCTAAGTGGCTCACCAGCAAATTTGGGGAGACAGAAGACTCAGCAATCTTGGAGTTGACCGAAATTATTCAGTCTGAGGAGCAGAAAGAAAAAAGCATGAGTTAACGTGAAGAGTCTTGGTGGCACTTCCCTGGCCACCCAGTGCTTCCACTGCAGGGGGCACAGGCTCAATCCCTAGTCGGGGAACTAAGCTCCCACATGCTGTTTAGGACAGCCGGAAAGAAAGAAAGAAAGAAAGAAAGAAAGAAAGAAGGAAAGAAAATGAACACAACAGCCTTGGTGTCACGTAGACACCATGAAGCATACCAACACATGCAGTACAGGAATTCCTGAAAGAGGAGCAAGAAGAAAAAATATTACAGAAATGGCCCCCAATTCCCAACTTTGAGTAAACAAATGAGTACATGTGTCCAAGAAACGCAATGAACTGCAAGCAGGGTAAACTCAGTCAGCCCACCACACATTATAATCAAATTGTGGCAAGACAAAGACAATACTGAAAGCAGCATGAGAGAAAGTCGGACAGCTAAATGTAAGTCAACGCAGTTAGAACACTCCCTCATGCCCTACCCAAAATAAAACTCAAAATGACTTAGACTTAAATAGAAGACATGACACCATGAAACTTCAAGGAGAGAACACAGGCAAAACACTCTCTGACATAAATTGTACCAATGGTTTCTTTGGTCAGTCTCCTAAAGCAATAGAAATAAAAACAAAAATAAACAAATGAGACTTAATCAAACTTAACAAGCTTCTGCACTGCAAAGGAAACCATAAACAAAACGAAAAGACAACTACAGAATGGGAGAAAATATCTGTAGATGATGCAACCCACAAGAGCTTAATTCCAAAATATACAGACAATCCATACAACTCAATAACAAAACAAACAAACAACCCAGTTGAAAAATGGCTGAAGACCTAAGTAGACATTTCTCCAAAGAAGAAATACAGATGGCCAATAGGCACATGAAAAGATGCTCAACATTACTAGTGATGAGAGAAATGCAAATCAAAACTACAATGAGATACAACCTCAAATCAATCAGAATGGCCATCATGAAAACGTCTACAAGTAACAAATGCTGGAGAAGGTGTGGAGGAAAGAGAGCCCTTGTGCCCTGTTGGTGGGAATGTAAGCTGGTGCAGCTACTACAGAAAACAGGATGAAGGTCCCTTAAAACAAAGCAAAATCAGTCTCCATGTGACCCAATCCCACTGCTGCCGCACACCCAGAGAGAACGATCACACAGAAAGACGCGTGCCCCTTATGTCCATACGGCGCTACTCACAACCGCCAGACATGGAGACACCTTCAAGTCCACTGACAGACGAGTGGATAAAGAAGATGAGGTGCAAATATACACAACAGAATATCGCTCAGCCACAAAAATAGTGAGATAATACCATTTGCTACAACATGGATGCAACTAGAGATTACCATATTTCATTTCATTTCATTATCAGTGAAATAAGGGGAGACAGGGGGTGGGGATAACTCAGGGTCTTGGGATTAAGATACAAAAATTACCATGTATAACATAAATAATCAACAAGGACCTACTGTATAGCAGAGAGAGCTCTACTCAATATTCTGTGACAACCTCTATGAGAAAATAATCTGAAAAATGGATATATGTATAACTGAAACACTTTGCTGTACACTGAAACTAACACAACACTGTAACTCATCTGTAAATAAAATTCTTTTAAAAAAGAAAGAAAATACTAGTTGAATTCACTAGAGCATGAAAATGATTACACACTATGATCACGAGGGACTTAGCCAAGGAATAGAAGAGTGGTTCCACACGCAAAAATCAGTCAACGTAATACATCGCATGAATAGACGGAAGAAAAAACCACATGATCACCTCAATTAATACAGAAAAGACATTCAATAAAATCCAGCATCATTTCATGATAAAACACTTTTCAAAGCAGGAATAGAAGGAGAGCACCTCAACATGTCCCCAAGCTAACATCCCAAATACCCAAAGCTAATATAATAATTAGTGATGAGAGATGGAAAACTTTCCCTCTGAGATCTGGTGCAAGACAAGGAGGACTGCTTTCACCACTTCTATTTCCTGGTGGCTCAGACGGTAAAGGATCTGCCTATAATACAGGAGACCTGGGTTCGATCCCTGGGTGGGGAAGATCCTCTGGAGAAGAGAATGGCAACCCACTCCAGTATTCTTGCCTGGATAATTCCATGGACAGAGGGGCCTGGCAGGCTACAGGCCCTGTGGTCACAAACAGTCAAATACAACTGAACAACTAACACACACACATTCAACACTGTAACAGAAATTCTAGTCAGAGAAAGAAATAAAAGGCATCCAAATTAGATAGGAAGAAGTAAAACTGTCTCTATAGGCAGACAAAGGACAGAAATGGTATGGTATGGATCTAACAGAAGCAGAAGATATTAAGAAGAGGTGGCAAGAATACACGGAAGAACTGTACAAAAAAGATTTTCACGACCCAGGTAATCATGATGGTGGGATCACTCACCTAGAGCTAGACATCCTGGAATGTGAAGTCAAGTGGGCCTTAGAAAGTATCACTACGAACAAAGCTAGTGGAGGTGATGGAATTCCAGTAGAGCTGTTTCAAATCCTGAAAGATGATGCTGTGGACGTGCTGCACTCAATATGCCAGCAAATTTGGAAAACTCAGCAGTGGCCACAGGACTGGAAAAGGTCAGTTTTCATTCCAATCCCAAAGAAAGGCAATGCCAAAGAATGCTCAAATTACCACAAAATTGCACTCATCTCACACTCTATAAAGTAATGCTCAAAATTCTCCAAGCCAGGCTTCAGCAATACGTGAATCGTGAACTTCCAGATGCTCAAGCTGATTTTAGAAAAGGCAGAGGAACCAGAGATCAAATTGCCAACATCCGCTGGTTCATGAAAAAAGCAAGAGAGTTCCAGAAAAACATCTATTTCTGCTTTATTGACTATGCCAAAGCCTTTGACTGTGTGGATCACAATAAACTGTGGAAAATTCTGAGAGAGATGGGAATACCAGACCACCTGACCTGCCTCTTGAGAAATCTGTATGCAGGTCAGGAAGCAACAGTTAGAACTGGACATGGAACAACAGACTGGTTCCAAATAGGAAAAGGAGTACGTCAAGGCTGTATATTGTCACCCTGCTTGTTTAACTTCTATGCAGAGTACATCATGAGAAACGCTGGACTGGATGAAGCACAAGCTGGAATCAAGACTGCGGGAGAAATATCAATCACCTCAGATATGCAGATGATACCACCCTTATGGCAGAAAGTGAAGAGGAACTAAAAAGCCTCTTGATGAAAGTGAAAGAGGAGAGTGAAAAAGTTGGCTTAAGGCTCAACATTCAGGAAAGGAAGATCATGGCATCTGGTCCCATCACTTCATGGGAAATAGATGGGGAAATACTGGGAACAGTGTCAGACTTTATTTTGGGGGCTCCAAAATCACTGCAGGTGATGACTGCAGCCATGAAATTAAGAGACGCTTACTCCTTGGAAGAAAAGTTGAGCAACCTAGATAGCATATTGAAAAGTAGAGATATTACTTTGCCAACAAAGGTCTGTCTAGTCAAGGCTATGGTTTTTCCTGTGGTCATGTATGGATGTGAGAGTTGGACTGTGAAGAAAGCTGAGCGCAGGAGAATTGATGCTTTTGAACTGTGGTGTTAGAGAAGACTCTTGAGAGTTCCTTGGACTGCAAGGAGATCCAACCAGTCCATTCTGAAGGAGATCAGCCCTGGGATTTCTTTGGAAGGAATGATGCTAAAGCTGAAATTCCAGTACTTTGGCCACCTCATGCGAAGAGTTGACTCATTGGAAAAGACTCTGATGCTGGGAGGGATTGGGGGCAGGAGGAGAAGGGGACAAGAGAGGATAAGATGGCTGCATGGCATCACTGACTCAATGGACATGAGTCTGAATGAACTCCGGGAGTTGGTGATGGACAGGGAGGCCTGGTGTGCTGCGATTCATGGGGTCGCAAAGAGCAGGACACAACTGAGCGACTGAACTGACAGGCAGATGACTTGGTGTCACATTTATAAATAGAAAGTCCTGATAAAGAAGTTCATCTGTTGGATACCAGATGAGGTTTGTTTTTTTTTTTAATGACTTGCATTTCTATACACTTGTTGTGCTTTGTGCTTGGTCGTATCTGACTCTCTGCGATCCTATGGACTGTAGCCGGCCAGGCTCCTCTGTCCACGGAATTCTCCAGGCAAGAATACTGGAGTGGGTTGCCGTTCCTTTCTCCAGGGCATCTTCCTGACCCAGGGATCCAAGCCACATCTTTTGCACCTCCTGCATTAGCAAGTGAATTCTTTACCACTAGCGCCACCTGGGAAGCCCATACACAAGCAGTAAGCAATCGGAAAAGGAAATTTATTAGATAACCTCTCACTTACAATAGCATAAAAAACAAAAAAAAATAGGAATAAATTTAATCATGCCCAAGATTTATATACCAAAACCATAAAACCCTTCTGAAAGAAACTAAAGACAACTTAAATGAAGGAAAAGACATCTTGTGAAACTTCATATGGTTAAGAGGGCAATATTCCCCAAGCATTCTACAGATTCCCCAACATTCTTTTTTGCAGAAGCAGAAAATGTGATCATAAAATTCATATGGAGTTGCTAGTGATAAATAGTCAAACTGTCAAAATCATCTTTAAAAAAAAGCATTGGTGGGCCCACACTTCTCAATTTCAAAATTGTAGCACAAAGCTCCAGTTTGTAAAACATTATGTTTCTGACATGAGGTCAGACATAGATCAATGGAATAAAATTCAGAGTCCATATATTAACCACATGACTGGTTTAATCAAGGGTGCCAACAAGATGCAATGGGAAAAAAATACATCTTTCAACAAATGATGCCTGGAAGTCTGGATATTCATATGCCAAATAATGAAGTTGGACCCTTATCACATATATAAAATTAAGTTAATTTAGATTAAAGCCCTAAATCAACAGCAGAAACTATAAAACAGTTAGAAGTCATAAGTCTTCATGGTCTTGAATTTGGTAATGGTTTCTTACATATGACACTACAAGCATGAGCATAAAGAAAAAAATAATTGAAGCTCATCAGCATTAAAAACATATGTACATCAAAAGACACAATAAAGAAAGTGGAAAGATAACCTACAGAATGGGAGAAAATATTTGCACATCATATATCTAGTGATGCCAGGATTCAGGATAATATGTAAAGAACTCATACAACTCAACAACAAAAAGGCAGGCACTCCAAGTAAAAAATGGGCAAAACATTTCAGCAGTGACTTCTCCAAAGACAAACATCCAACAAGAGTATGAAAATCTGTTCAACGTCACTAGCCATTAGGAAAATGTAAATCAAAACCTCCCTGAGGGACTTCCCTGGTGGTTCAGTGGCTAAGACTGCTCCCAACAGAGTGCACCCAGGTTCCATCCTGGTCAGGAAACCAGATCCCACATGCCACAACTAAGCCTGGGGACAGCCAAATAAATAAATATTTAGAAACAAGAACAGGGACTTTCCTGGTGGTCCAGTGGTTAAGAATCTGCCTGTCAGTGCCAGAGAAACGGGTTCGATCCCTGGCCCAAGAAGATTCCACATGCCGCGGGGCAACCAAGCCCGGGCACCACAACTGCTGAGCCTGCGCCCTAGAGCCGGCGCCGCACAGCTAAGAAGTCACCGAAATAAGAAGCCCGTACATCGGAACTAGAGAGTAACCCCCACTTGCTGCAGCTAGAGAAAGCCTGCCTGCAGCAACAGAGACCCAGCGTAGCAAAAATAAATAAATAAACTTTAAAAAGTGAAAAAGCTCAGTGAGCTTTCACTGCCAGGGCCCAAGGTTGATCGCTGGTTGGGGAAACGACCCCCGCAAGCTTTGAGGTAGGGCCAAAACAAAAAATAAAAACACACACCGCACTGAAATATCTCACATCAACCAGGATGTAGATTTTTTTTTTTTTTTAAGAGCAAACAGGTGTTGGCAAGGAGGTGGACAACTTGGAACCCTCATATATCGCAGGTGGGAATGCAAAATATGCAACCACTGTGGAAAATGGCCTGGTGGTTCCTCAAAAAATTAAATACAGACTCACTACAGGGCCCAGCCATTCCACTCCAAGGTATATACACCTGAAAGAAGTGAAAATAGGGACTCAAACACTTGTACACACAGCAATACTAGTCACAACAAATAGTGGAAACAGCCTGAATGTCTGCCAAAGGATGAATGGACATGCACACTGTGACGAATCTACATAATGGAATATTATGCAGCCATAAAAGGGAATGAAGTCCTGATACCTGAGACACTGTGGGTGAACCAGGAAAACATTATTCTAAGTGAAAGCAGCCAGACCCCAAAGGCCACGCGCGGGATGGCGGGCGGTCGCCAGGTGGCTGGAGGCGCTGGGATAGCGGTGATTACTCCGCCGTTACTTAATTGGTACCAGGTTTTATTCTGTGGTGAGAAAGGTGGCGGTACCAAACATGGTTAGTTTTATGTGACGTGAATTTCTCCTCAGGAGAAAAAAAAAAAATTTAAGCTTAATCTATAGACCCTGTTTTAACTTTCCGCCCTGTGAAAAAAGGAAAATGAAAAGCCAACTCGACTTACCTTGTTCCCGGGACGGGAGAAGCCGAAGCGCAGCGAATACCAGCCCATCTCAAGGGAAGCCCAGCACCGGACGAACGAGCTCGTTCCGCTCGTGAAAATCTGCTCAATAAGCCTTCAGTAAGTTTCAAACTTCTGAGGGCGCACAGCACCGAGCGGGGTCCCTCCCTTCCGGACACCACGCTCCCCCGGGCTCGCAGCCTGGTGGCCACGAAGGAAGGTCAGAGCAAGCCACAGGAGCTGGACGGTCCGCGCTGGACGGCAGGAGCCACTCGCTCGCACGCTGCAGCGCCGCGGCCGGCCGCCGGGGAGCAGTGGTGGCCCGCGCTCTGCAGGCCTGGTCTCATGTCGGCATGGGGTCCAGGAAGTATCTGGCCCGCGACCCCCGCACGTCGCCCAAGCTCGGAGCCTCCTGGGGGAGCGTCCGCCCCGGGTCCGTGGGGTCGACGGAGAAGCCGCCTCGGGAGTCGCCTGCTGCCTCACACCGGTCCGACCTCGCGCGCACGTGAGTGCCCCTCTGGCCACGCCCCAAACCACGCTCCGCGCCAGGACGTCTCGCTGACCACGCCCCCGCGACCTCGGGCCCAAGCCCCTCACCTGCCAAGTCCTCGAGGGCCCCGCCCCAGTCAACTCCAGGCCACACCCCCATCCGCCCCGCCCTTCACCCGGGCCTTCCCCACAGGTTCCGCCCAGACCGTCTTTGCAGTCCAAGGCCCCGCCCCACCTCTCTCCGTGCCCCGCCCAGGTCCCTCCCCGCTAACGGCCAGAGCGCAGACACCGCCCCATCGGGCCCTGCTCCGCAGACACAGTCCCTCTCAAACCCCGCCCCGCCGACACCGCCCCTATAAGGCCCCGCCCCTCACACTGTCCCTCTCAAGCCCCGCTGCCACCGCCACAGAGCGCAGAGGCCTCGGATGGAGCCCGAGGTGCGGGTTCTGCGCTTGGCTGGCGGCTTCGGCCGGGCCCGGTGCCTCCTGGCCGTCGCTTCGTGGTTGCCGTGCGTGGCGCTGGGGTTGGCGCTGAGCTCGGAGCTCTTGCTCACTGCGCTGCCGGCGCACCACTGCGGCTCAGACCCTGCGCGCGCCCGGAGCACCTGCCTGCCGCTAAGCTACCCCGAGTCCGTGCCCCGCGCGGGTTCCGACGGCGCTCGGCCCTGCTCACGCGGCTGGTACTACGCGCAGCCCGCCGCCGACCTGCTGCGCAGCCCGGTCACCCAGGTCTTCTGCCCCTCTGTCCCTCGTCCTCTGCTTCCCTGCTCTGTCTCCCCGACCCTCCGTCCCCCTGCCCTCTGTCCCCTCCTCGGGTTCTCCCCGCTCTTCTGCCTTCGGTCGACAGGGACTGTCATCCTGGGGCTTTTGATTGGGGGGTCAGCCCCTTCCTGTCTGATGGTGTAGCAGATGTCTAAGTAGGCAGGGTGCCAGGCCTAAAGGCAGAGTCTGAGGCTGGGGGCTGCCCAGGTAGGCAGGTGGTCTGGGGAGGTGGAGGCAGTAAACTGAAGCTGAGCCGGTGAGTTCACAGTGGTCAGCAGTGCCATGAACATTCCAGCCGCCTGTGACTTTGGGGCTGTGTAGGTGTCCAGACTGGGTTACCAAGACTTTGAATCAAAGGAGTGATTTGGTCAGTTCCGTTTTGAAGAGCAGGTCTCCCCACTGTGAGGTGTGTGCAGGCTGGCCTAGAGGTAGGGGTGCCATGGAGACATCCCAGGACTCTGGGAGAGGGTAACTGGGACCTCCCACCCCCAACCCCCACTCACACACCCCACAACTCCCACCCCCTCACCCTTCTCCCAGCTAAGGCCTGCCCGCCCCTGCCTCCCTCTTGGCAGCCTATGCTCCGCAGCCACACCCCAGCCTTGGGAGGAAGGGCACCTGCCTGGAAACTGGGACAGGGTTGCCACATTCCTGCTCAGGCTCTTCTGGGGCCCTGAACCCTCTGGGCCTCCTCTTCCTGCCCACCTGTTTGGTGTGGTGAGAGATTCTTGTCTACCAGCTTTCACAAGCAGTCAGATTTTAAAACAAAATCTCTGATGTAGTGTGACCCAAAATAATAAGCTTAGGGAGAAGGAACAGGGTAGGCAGAGAGCTGCAAAGCTGAGGTCAAGGGCCCTTGGCCAGGAAAAGCCAGTGAGCAAGGCCCCACAGCCTGTTCTGGAAGTGGCTCTTGAAGTGCAGAGGGCAGGGGAGGTGCAGGAGAGGCCTTGGGGCCAGCCTGGGGGAGGGTGATGGCTGGAGAAAGCAGGTGCAGCCCTGCCCAGGGAGGCATTGGGGCAGGACCTCTAGTGTCCTTTCCACCCTGACATTCAGGGAACTCTGGCAGGAGAGGAAGAGGAGGGTCTTGGCTAGCTCACAGGTAGCTGGTGTCCCCTACAGAGGAACCTTGTGTGTGAGGATGGCTGGAAGGTGCCCCTGGAGCAGGTGGACCACCTCCTGGGCTGGTTGCTGGGCTGTGTCCTCCTGGGCCTGGGCTGTGACTGGTAAGGCGCTGCCCCTTCCCTCCTGCTCAGACAGCCCTCCCCTGAGCTCTCCTGACGGAACTGATGGCTGTCCCCTGCCGCCCACCAGGTTTGGCCGCCGGGCTGTGTTTGTGGGCTCCCTGGTGCTGGCCACAGGCCTGGGGGTCGGTGAGGCCCTGGTTGCCAGCTTTCCCGCCCTGCTGACTCTGCGGCTGCTTCGAGGGGGGGCCTTGGCAGGGGCCTCCCTCGCCCTCTATGTGGCTCGTGAGTACCATGGGGGGCCCTGGGAGGCGCCCACTCAGGCTAGGCTTCTGACCCTTCAGAGGGTGCCTTTCCGGCACTCCAGTTGAGGGCCCTTCTCCAGAAGGCAGGAGAGACGCTGTTTACCCTGTGGGCTCTGCTTTTTGTGGCCAGGCCTGGGTGACAGAACGGGCCACACATTGGCCTCAGATGTCGAGGTCCTGGTCCTCCAGCCACTGGCCCTCACCTCCCTGGACAAAGCAGTCCTCCTGAGAGGCCTGGGCCTCAGGCTCTCCCTGTCTGGTCAGGCCTGGAGCTGTGTGACCCCCCGAACCGCCTGGCATTCTCCATGGGGGCTGGCCTCTTCTCAGTGGTGGGCACACTGCTGCTGCCCAGCCTGGCCCTGCTCGCCCAGGACTGGCAACTCTTGCAGGGACTGAGCGCCCTGGCGACGGGACTGCTGCTGCTCTTTTGGGGGTGAGTGACTTGGGGTCGTGTCCGCTGTGGAGGCCATGTGTATTGCTTCCCTCTGACCATTCAGCACCATGCAGGTGGGCACGGGACAGGGACACGAAGAATCATATGCTATGTATCCCCACTGGGTCCTGCCCTACGGGGAGGTCCTGCAGCATCCTCACCCAACCCCTGCAGGTTTCCAGCCGTGTTCCCTGAGTCTCCCTGCTGGCTGCTGGCCACAGGGCAGCCAGCCCGAGCCAGGACGATCTTGTGGCACTTTGCCAAAGCCAGCGGTGTGGACCCCGAGGACAGCACAGAGGAGGAGAGTTCCCTGGCTATGGGTAACGGACTAGCCAGGGAGAAGAGAGACCTGGGTGCTAGAGGAAGAAGGAAGGTTGTCATCCCCTCACTGGTGCCCCATTATGTCCCCTGGTCCACAGAGCTGGATGTGCTGTGCGCAGGACACCCCCAACCCCGGCACCACTCAGTCCTGGAGCTCCGGCATACACATGTCACCTGGAAGAACGCACTCATCCTGGGCTTCAGTTCGTGAGGAGGGGGGGTGTGGGTGGGCTAAGGGAGGGAGGGAGGGGTCTTCACCTTCTCCCTGGGTGAGATACCTGGCTCTGGCTGGGCTTGTAGCTTTGCATCCCTCCCAGGCTCATCAGTGGGGGCATCAGAGCCAGCTTCCTGCACAGCCTTGTCCCGAGTGAGCCCAGCTTTTATTGGCCCTACTTCCTGGCAGCTGGCCTGGAGGCAGCAGCCACCGTCTTCCTGCTCCTGACAGCGGATCTCTGGGGGCGCCGCTCAGTCCTGCTGCTGAGCACCTTGGTCCTGGGCCTGGCATCCCTGCTGCTCCTTGCAGGGGCCCAGTGTGAGTGTGGGGCCCTGCAGGCTGGCAGGGCTGTCATGTTTGGCCAGGGGTTTGCCCAATGTGTATGTCGGGGGGCAGTCCTGAGATGAGCCCCCTCCCAGAGCTGGGGAGGCAGGATGATGTTGCTGTTCACCCCATCCATCATCTCCCCACTGTGCACTCAGAGAAACTGAGGCCGAAAGAGTTGAGGGCCAAAATGATTCAGTAGAAGGGGTTTAATGTAAGGGTTTGGATTGAACGAGGGCTTCCCTGGTGGCTCAGATGGTAAAGAATCTGCCTCCAACGCAAGGGACCTGGTTCAATCCCTACGTTGGGAGAAGGGAATGGCAACCCACTCCAGTATTCTTGCCTGGAGAATCCCATGGACAGAGGAGCCTGGCAGGTTACGGTCCATGGGGTTGCAGAATTGGGCACAATTGATCAACTAACAATTTGGAACGAGGGCAGCCTATGACCCCCAACTTCCAAGTGCAGGAGCAGAGAGGGAAGGCTGGTGAGGCCCAGAGCCCTGAGACACAGTGAGGGGAGGGAGGGCGTGTGGGCAGCATGGGAGACTCTCCTCCTCCCCAGACCTGCCCAGCTGGACGGTGCTGTTCCTCGCTGTCCTGGGGCTCTTGGCCTCCCAGACCGTGTCCGCCCTTAGCAGCCTCTTTTCGGCTGAGGTCTTCCCCACAGTGATCAGGTAAGCAGGCCCTGCCAGCACACCCCAATGCCCTCCACACTCCCCAGCTTCATGCCATTGGGAGGGGTGTTCAGCTGTCTCTTCCTGGGTGGTGAGGGGAACGCTGGGCACAGAATGGTCTGCCCATCAGCTCGGGAGTGGAGGACAGGGCTGTCAGAGATGAGAGCCGCCAGAGAGGGTGGGATTCCAGGGGAAAATTGACTGGATTTTCTAATGAAAGGACAACTTTGGTTCCTGGGCAGCTTTCCCCCAGACTTTTCAGGTGTTTTCCTGGGGCCCCCACACCTTGGCCCCCACTAAGGGTACCCACCCTGGGAGCACTGGGCGCCCTGTGGAGCCATGTCCTACCGCCCTCTCTTGCAGGGGGGCCGGGCTGGGCCTGGTGCTGGCAGCTGGGTTCCTGGGCCAGGCAGCCGCCCCGCTCACCAAAATGCACGGCCGGCATGGCTTCTTCCTGCAACACGTGCTTTTCACATCTTTTGCCCTCCTCGCCCTGCTGTGTGTCCTGCTGCTGCCGGAGAGCCGCGGCCGCACGCTGCCCCAATCACTGCAGGATGCTGACCGCCTGTGCCGCTCCCCGCTCCTCCGGGGCTGCTCACGCCAAGACCTCCTGCCCCTGCTGCCAGCCTCCCTCCCTGGGGCAGGAACACAGTTGGTCTAGGAGGGGTGACCAGGCTGTAGAGACACTGCCATCCACCAGTGCTGGTGGAAGGGTCTTGGGAGGGTGGTGGGGAGCCCGCCTATTTCCAGGGTCCCTGGCCCCCCTCCAAGTGGGAAAGATAAAGGTGTGCGTGGAACTTGGCTTCCTCTCTGGCTCTTCCCTCTTGGCTTCCACTCTTGGCTGAAAGGGGCTTCTGGCATCCACATCCCCTCCCACAGCCCCCCACCCCAGGAGCAGCCAGGGACCAGCCAGCTGCCACAGCTCTGGTGGAACTGAGGTGGGGGAGGCCAACTGTACAAGGAAGAGAGAAGCACACTTTTAATTCACATTTGCCCCCGGGCTGCGTCCTTTCACACAGAGATAAGGTCAGTGTGGGTGGGAGGCACAGCTGGGAACTGGGCCTGACCCCATGCTAGGTGACTGACGGGGGCAGAAGGGGTGCCTCCTTCTGGCCACTCCACTCCAGCTCCGAACCTTGACCTCCCCTGGGGGAAACCAGACTGACCAAGGAGCCAGGGTCGGGCCCAGAGCCATCTTCCACCTTGATGGAGGTCCGCTGGAATTCCCAGGCACACAGCCCAGTTAGGCGTGTCCGCTCTTGCCCCTGAGGTCTGCCCTCTGTGTCCAGGAGGCTGTGACCTCCACAGGGCAGTGTAGGTCCCCATCAGAAAGCCCTTCTCTGGCGCCCTCATGGGGGCCCGTACAAGTCAGCCAGGCGGGAGAAGCGGGGGCCCCATTCCCGGAGGCAGCTGTAGTCCTGGTCCTCATCGTCCAGGCTGGACAGGATGGAGCTCAGTGTCCCCGCCACGGAGCCGTCCCCCTCATAATCATAGATGAGAGCCGTGTCATAGGGGGGGACGCTGGGGTCACTGTCTGCGGCCTCCAAACCCTGTGGAGAGGCCAGGGTCTCAGGACCAGCACATGCCAGCTTGGTGACCTCCGCCACCTGGTGGGGCGAGGCCTGGAACTGGGAAGGGGAGGGGGCAGAGAAGGCCTAAGTGGAGGCCGAGGGTACTCGGAGCAGCTCTGAGCCCTGCGCTGCCCCTGCCCCAGAAGGTGGTTAGAGGCAAGGCTTCCTCTGGGCATTTCTCTTCCCTTAGTCTGTAGCCACCACCTCCCTGTCCCGCTCCAGAGCGATGCCTCAGGCTTCGGAGGAGGGGGCACGGGGCGCCCTCGGGGCACCTACGTCGTTGATGAAGTCAGCGATGTCTGCGGGGCTGGTGGGCAGCGCACGGGTCGCCTGGGGGCGCGCTCGGCCGAATGGTGCGTCTCTGCGCAGCGGCGGCCGTCCCGAGGGGGCGCCAAAGGCCACCAGTTCTGCTGGGTGGCGCAGCTGGTCCATGTCGTAGGCGTCCTGAGGGCGGATGGAGCGCGTTCGGGTCAGCCGCAATCGTCGCGGGTCGGGAGGCTGCGGGCCAGCTGGGGCCCCTGGCCCTACCCTCAGCACTTGTAAGTCGCCCCGGCTCCCTCACCTGGTCCTCCTCCCCGCCCCCCTGCTCGTCGTAGTTAAGGATGTTGTCCCGGAGGTCGTCCTGCAGTCCGTGCAGAAGCCTCTTGTCCCAGGACTGCTGCCGGAACCGCGCCAGGAGGGCCACCAGCAGGGCGAGCACTGGGTGGGGGTCGGGGCGGAGGTCGGTGTCGGGTCGGGGTGGAGCGCGAGGGTGGAGGGCGGGGCCGGAGGGTGGGTGGGGCTGCCAGGAGGCGGGGCTTGAGGGCGGGTGGGGCTGCCCAGAAGCTGGGGTCCAAGGGCAAGGGCCTGCGGGCACTCACAGAGCAGCAGGATAACGCTGGCCAGCATGATGACCAGGGCACCTAGGCTGATGCCCGCGCCACCTGCCCGCAGTGCAGCGGCTCCAGGCAGGCAGGCGCCGTCCTGGCCGCAGCGGCACACGGTCACGTTCAGGGGCTGCTCGCGCTGCTGGGGCGGCTGTCCGGAGTCCTGGAGCAGCAGGCTGAGGCGGTGCAGCCCCTCCGGGACCCGGAGCCTCGGCCGCAGGCGCGCGTGGCTCACTGCGGAGGGCGCTTGCGGTCAAGCAGGGGCCGGGGGCGGCCGTACCTCTCTGTGTCCGTGCACTGGGCAGCAGCCGACTGGACGGCGCTCCTGGCATGCTAGGCCTCGGTTTCCCCATCCGTTTTCTGAGTCTGATAACCAATCCCTGCCGGGCCTGAGGGTGCACTGATGTGGCACCAGCGGGAACCTCCCCCAGACTCTGAACCCCAGGGGTGTGTGTGGGGGGCTCACCATTAACCTGGCTGAGGCTCCAGTTCCGGGCCAGCTCTGGGACCCTGGGGCTCAGCTGGAAGTGGAAAGGAGCCCCGTGGGGGGGCAGGTCCTCATCCGTGGCCCCCAAGAGAAGGCCGGAACCCCGGTCTGGTGTGCTGCACAGGCTGCCCCACGGCGGAGACAGCTCAGGGGCGTGGTCGTTGACCTCCAGGATCTCAATGGAGAGGGTCCCAGTGGCCGTGCTGGGTGGGGAGGCTGCGGGTGGGAGAGGCCTAGTGGGCCCCTGGCCCCTGTGGAGCCCCCACCCACCCTGTAAGTCTGCTGAGTGGAGCGCCCGACTCTCAGCCCCTGGGCAACTTGGATTAGGGAGCCCAGGAACCAGGCTGGGCTCCCCACTCACCATCATCTCTGGCCAGGATGATGGCCCTGTACCAGCCATCCTTGAGGAACGGGGATGAGGGGCTGAGCACTCGCTGGGTCTGGACCCGGCCGGTGGCCCCGTCCACCTGCAGCCAGTCCTCGGGGTCATAGTCCTTGGAGTAGCTGTTGGCGAGGAGGGGAGGAGGGTGCAGAATGGCCCAGAGCCTGAGCACGACTCCCAGAGGTGAGTGGTCATGTGTAGATGGGCGCATACTCACACACACACACACACTCACACACACACACACACCCCTTTAAGGATAGTCCTCCCACAGCCTTAAGCTGGTGTTTTCCGTCCCAATCAACAGACGAAGAAACTGAGGCTTGGGGAGGGCAAGGGAGCTTCCCAGGGCCCCATGGCCACAGGTGACAGCCAAGACACAGTGGTGGGCACAGTGGAGACAGACACAGATGAACAGGGCCAGGGCAAGGGGTGAAATCCAACACAGTGACAGCCAGTCCCAGGGAGCAAGGGCTCCCTGGAATGGACAGGGCCAGACACCCAGAGGCTGGCCAACACAGACTGGCTGTGTAGGTGTGTGCCATATGGAGCCCAGCCCTGCCTATAGGACGAGGTCGTGTGAACAAGCACACAGGCCCTTGAGAGCCCCTGAGCCCTCAGTGACCACACAGAGAAGCCCTCCGCCCTGGGACTGGGTCTCTCATGGGAAGAGAATCCTCAGGACACAGGGCTGCCTACCCTTAGCTGTGCTCCTAGCCTGGCTAGGATGCAGAGGGGTGGGCCCTTACCTGAGCCTCTGTGGCTGTTGTGTGTCAGGGTCCCAGGCAGAGAAGGTGGCCACAGGCGTTCCTGGGGCGGCCCCCTCAGCTAAACTGGTCCGCAGAGGGTTCTCCTGGAACACAGGCGCTTCGTTGACATCCCGCACCTGCACGCTGACCCTGGCCTGGCCCCGCTCGGCCTTGGGGGCAGCTGCCTGCAGGGGGGCCTCATTCTGCACGGCCACTTTGAGGTCATACCGCTCCCGACTCTCGTAATCCAGGGGCTGTAGGGGGAAGCAGGGTGGCAGCCCATCAGGACTCTGGACCCCACATTCAGGGCACCCATAGGCAGCTATAGGCCGACCCCTCCTGGCCTGTCCTCGGAGCACCTTCTTTCCTTCTTCTTTGTAGCTTTGGAAAGATAAAAACTATAAAGAGAGAATAACAGGAAAATACTCTTGACACTCAAATGCCTCTGTAAGGTATTGTGAGGTCAGTTTCCATCCCCTGGCCAGGCTTCCTCCTCAGTGACTCAAGCAGTGATCTGGGTCTTATTGCTAAGAAGGTATTTGATGGATGTGGTTGAACTGACCTGTACGACCAGCTGACTGTAAATAAAGATGATCCTGGAGAACCTGGGTGGGTCTCATGTGTGGGTAAATCTCTGAGAGCAAGCCTGAGGTTTCCCCTGGGAAAGTGGGATCCTGCCTCTGACACAGCCTCAGCTCCTGACTCTGCAGCTTCTTGCAGCCCTGCAGACTCTGGACTCATCAGCTGCCCTCACAACAACCTGGCTGGCCAGCTCGAGTCAGTCTCTTACAAGAAAGGTCTTCACATGTCGACAACTACATCTGTGTCTCTCTGCAGATGTGTATAGGCACATGTTTGTAGGCACGGGTGTGTATGTGCATGTGTGCACATGTACCTTCTGCCGGTTTTGTCTCTGGTTGGCTGACACGTGAGGTCTGTACTTGTGCACATGGATCACTTGCATTAAGAGGCAAAATACCAGAAATAACACACGGGCTTGGGGGCTTCCCACTCCTTCCAGCCCCAGCCCTGTGCGGTCAGCATGGCCCCAGCCCACAGTCCGTGTTCCCAGTCCCTTCGGCTCCCTTCTTAGGATGCATAGAGGGTCCAAACAGGCTTCCAGAGTGTGACGAGAGGCACCCTCCTCAGCTCACCTTCACCACGGACAGCACACCCTCGTTGGTCCTGGGGTCGGTGCGGATGGTGAACTGCCCGTCGGGGTCACCCTCCAGGATGGTGAACCGGGCTGCCCAGTTGGGGGAGCCGGGCAGGTCCCGGTCTTCCACCTCAAGCCGCCCCACGTCCACTCCGCTGACAGCCTCTGCAGCCTCCATGAAGAACTGTGGGAACCCAGCCCCATTATTCACTGGCAGGCAGGGGTGGGTAATGGTCCCCTGGGGGCTCACCCTCCTGCTACCTATTTTCTGGGAGTCCAGGACCCAGGGAGCCCCCTCCAGGCTCAGCCATGCCCTGGGCGCATCTTCCCCAGGGGGCAGAGCTGCCCCCACCGCCACCCAGGAGGAACTGGGGACACATCCTAACCCAGAGTCTCGGTGGCTTCCCTCTAGGGCCCTCCAGCTCCTGATATGCTCACAGGCCCCATGCTGGCCTCTAGCCGGGGGTCCTGCACAACCCACTCAGGGTGCCTCCTCTGAGCACCCAGCCTCCCCGTCCTCCGACAACCAGGATGGGGGGAGGGCAGCCCCGGGCAACAGCAGGTAGAGGTGACACCTGGTCCCCGGTGAACTCAGGGGCATTGTCATTGATGTCCTCCAGTGTGATGATGGCCAAGGCTGTGGCGGTAAGGCCGTCTCCAGACATGTCCGCCACCTGCAAAGTCAGATTGTACACGGCGACCACCTGGGGGCACAGTGACAGAGGGTCAGGAGACCCAGGTGGAGCGAAGGGCAAGGCTGGTTGGCCACCTTAGGGCCCGGGGGGAAGGGCAGGCATACTCCAGAAGGCTCCAGCTCCTGTCCTGCTCCCAAGCTCTGGAGCAAAACAGGCTGCCTGTCCTCTCAGGGTTGGACGGCACCACTGCTGATCCCAGACCCTGCCCCAGCCTGTGAGTAGGCAAGAGGTCAGCTGTCGAATCGGATAAACGCTTGGAGGACACGTGCTGCATATGGGGGTGGGTCTCCACCCTGGAGAGACAGCAGCAATGGCCAAGAGAGGACAGAGATCAGATAACATAGTGACTGGCCCTGGGGAAACCAAGGAGGATTTCCTGGAGGTGCCAAAGCCACACAGAAGCCAGGCAGCAGGGGGCGGCAGGGGGCCCACAGAGAATAAGCAGACACTGTGGGGCCCAAGAGGTGAAGGGCTCCTTTGGTGGACCTAACTCAGGCCAGGGAGCCCAACTGCTTTGCAGGCAGTGGGGTGAGGGAGATTTTTTAACAGAAACAAGCTGAGGGCCCCTCATACTGTCTCTGCATCCAACTACACAACCACCCACGGGGCAGGTCTGCAGGAGCTCAGGGCAACTGGGAGTGTCTGCGGCAGTTAGGCCCCTAGTCTGGACCGCCCTGTCCAGCTGTCGAGGCACAGCCATGTGGCCTCACCTCGCGGTCCAGGCCCACTTGCACCGTGCGGATCTCCCCCGTGAGTGGGTCGATGCTGAAGAGCTGGGGGCCGCCCTGTTCCAGGATGGAGTACCGCAGCGCTGCATTGTCTGTCTCCGGATCGTCCGCATCCGTGGCTTCAGCCCTGGTCACGTAGGTGCCTGTGAAGGGCAGGGACATGCAGGGGTGATGCCCAGGGGTGCCAGCCTCCAGCTCCAGGGTGGGTCGCCCGCTCCCCTGCGGCATGCAACTGTGCCAGTTCCAGGCCCTCGGTCAACCTGTGCACACACGAACATCCCAGCATCCTGGCTTGTGATGCTTGTGGGGGAGGAGGCGGGGTGTCCAGTGCACACAGCTGACACCTGTCTCCCATAGGGTCCCAAGATGGACCAGGCGAGCTCACTGGGAACCAGCCCCTGGGGAGGTAGCCGGTGCACCCGCCACTGAGCAGGCCCTGACCTCAGCCCCACATGCAGAGTGAAGCAGTGCCCAGGTTGTGCCTGTACTCTGGAGCAAACATGGCCCCACATCTCAGGAGAGAGGGGCACATGGGCCCCCCAGGCACTCGGCACCTGTGTCCACCTGTGTTCCCAATCTCGGGGGGTGGGGGGCGGTCCGCCAGGCCCTGGAGACATCTCAGCACCTGTGCCCACCTTGCTTTTCCTCTGCAGCAATTCAGGCCTGACCCCCACCCCAGCTCAGGTGTACTAAGTGAACCCAGTTAGGTGGGCTGGCCTTCAGCCATCTGGGGAGCTGCCCGCCAACCCGTGACTGGGCTCGCTGCAGACCCTCCTGGGCCCTGTCAGGTCATCTGAGAGTCACTCTGGTGTCTGATGAGCAGTAATGACCCAACCACTGGCCTAGCCTTAGAGGTGGGGGGCTACCAACCAGGTAACTCCAGGCACAATGTTGGACCCCAGGCTGAAGCCAAAAAGAATGCTTAGAACAGGCACTGCGGTGCAAGTGAGTGCTTCCTAAAGCACTTGCCATGCTCTCTATGATCGAGCAAGTGAGCAAACTTGCAAAAGGAGCCCAGCTTCTCACCATCAGAGAAGGGGACCCAGAAGGGATCCCGCAGAGTTGGACTGGAAGAAGAAGTGCCAGGGAGGACTCGTGACTTGTAATTGTGAAGGTAGAAACATGTACAAACATGGCTGTGAGTGAGCACACATATATGCACAAACACACATCCAAGAACGCACACTCTAGACTCTGTATACATGAGCAGCTCCGGCTGCTGAAAGGACCTGGGCTGCTTCGATGAGTTTCTATCAGTGAAGCTTTCAGCTTCAAAATAATGGTGCAAAGAATTATAACTCACTAAATGAAGTGAGGCTCCAAAAAGGCAGACCGACATATAAAAACAAAATACATATGGGACAGGCTGGGACCTGGGACCCAGTGCTGCAGTGCTTGCATCTGGACAGACTTCTCCTTGATCAACAAACACAAAGAAGCTATAAGGGACTGAAAGTAGATGCATGCCTGTGTGCATGCGCAGTGGGTCAAATTATGGACAAGATTTTTAAAAGACCAAACGCCCCCCCCCCACCGCCACTACCACTTCTGAAAAGCAAAAAAGGGGTTGGAAGCAAAAGCAGGGTACTGTACATGCCCCCTGCACTCAACACCCATTAAGGGGTGGGCAAACCATTTAAGCCACAACCTCCCGCCTGGCCCCTGAACCCTGGATACCCCTCCCCTCACCCCATATAAGGAACAAGCTTGGCCCCACTTGGGGAGTGAGCAAGGAAACCTGTTTCTTGTATTTGCCCGCCTCCTGCAGCTGCAGGAGCCTCAGTAAAGCCTTGCCTGGATTTCTTGCCTGGCCTTTGAATAACTTCTATTGATTAAGGAGGCCAAGCACCTTGGTGGGTGACACATAAACACATACATTCATAAAGGGAGGACTGAAAGTTCTATCACATAATAGAAAGCCAAGTGATGACAAAGAGGAAAAGATGGAACTAGGACCCCGTCACTTCCCAACCATCAGGACAGTTAATACCTGGCAGGCAGGAGCCTCAGGGACACCAAAGCTGCTGCTTCAGCGTGAGGGGCCACCTGCGCCATCTCAAAGGATCTCCACGAAAAGTACAACAATCACAGCAGAGACGCCTGGCAGACACCCTCCTCACTAGTGGCCAAAGTCGGGCATCTCTGGGAACAGTACCTATGTGTCTCCTGAGGGGGTCCAGCCACACAGCCCCATTCAGAGACAAGGTTCACAGTGACTACACATGCCTCAGGATGTCAGTGTTGTGACTAATGAGGCGAGAGACTTTCCACAATGAAAACTACAAAACGTCGGTGAGAGAAGTTGGAGAAAACATAAATAAATGGACACACAGCCCATGATCATGGGTTGGAAGACTTGCTGCCAAGTTGTCAGTACCATCCAGAGTGACCTACAGATTCAATGCAAGCCCTCTCAAAATCCCAAGGATGTTTCCTTGACATTAAAAAAAAAATCATTCTAAAGTTCCTGTCTAACTCAAGGGACCCTGAGCAGCCAAAACAATCTTGAAAAAAGAACAAAGTTAAGAGGACATACTTCCTGATTTCAAAGCTTTCTCCACAGGTACAGTAATCCGTGCACATCTGCCCTCAAGACAGACACACAGACCAGTGGAACAGAACTGAGACCCCAAGAATAAGCCTCACCCCCCTGGGCAGGTGAGGCTACACAAGACGCCAGGACTGCTCAATAGGGAGCAGGCTGTCTCCCAGCAAACGGTGCTGTGAAAGTTGAATATCCCCCTGCAGAAGGATGGAGCTGGACCTGGAATTACTTACCACCACATACGAAAAACAACTCAAAGTGGATCAAGTCTAAATGTACAACCCAAACTATAAAACTCCTAGAAGAAAACACAGGGCAAAAGCTTTACAACGCTGGATTTGGCGATGATTTCTTGTTTACGACAACAAAGGCACAGTCAACAGCAACAAAAACAGATGAATTGGACTTCATGATGCATCAGAAACGCATCAAAAGACACATCGACAGAGCGAGAGGACAACCTGTGAGATCTACAGAACATTTTCAAATCATCTATCTGATCAGGGATAAGGGATCTGATATCCAGGATATGTAGAGAACCCGTAAAACTCAACCACACAAAAAACAAACAACCCTATTCAAAAATGGGCAAAAGACTGAACAGTCCTTTCTCCAAGGAAGATGTACAAATGGTCAATAAACACATTAACAAATGTTCAACATGACTAATCACTGGGGAAAAGCAAATGAGAACCACATGAGATACCCCCTCACACCAGCCACACAACCAGGGGTTGAACTTGGGGCCCCTGCTTTGTTAGCAGCCTCACAGGATGGCTGCTAACAACACAACAACAAAACAGAAAACAGCAGGTGCTGGTGAGGATGTGCAGAAACTGGGACCCTCCTACACTGTTGGTGGGAATGAAAAATGGTGCAGCCATGATGGAGAACGCTATGGAAGATCCTCAAAAAGTTAAAAATAGAACTGCTACATGATCCAGAAATCCCACCTGGGTACGTACCCAAAGGAATTGAAAGCAGGGTCTCAAAGACATATTTGCACACCCACGTCCAGTACGGCACTACTCACAAGAGCTAAAAAGTGAAAGCAACCCCAGTGTCCACTGAAGAATAAGCAGATCAGCAAAATGTAGTACAAACATCCAGCGAGTATTATTCAGGCTTGAAAAGGAAGGTAATGCTGACCTGGGCACCACACTGACGAACCTTGAGGACGTGACACTCCGTGAAATAGGCCAGACACGGACGGACACATGCTGTGTGATTTCACCCATACACAGTCAAGTCATGCACGAACAAGTAGCCAGTAGGTGCCAGGGGCTGAAGAGGGGGAAATGGAGAGCTAGTATTTAATGGAGACAGAGTTTTGGTTTGGGAAAATGAGAAAATTCTATGGTGGTAGTAGTTGCACAGCTATGTGAATGGACTTAAAGCCACTTAGAAATGGTTATGAGGGTAAATTTTCTTACATGCATTTTGCTACAATAAAAGTTTGCAAAACAAAAGGCAGCGTTGTGAAGACTAGTGACCCAGGAACTGTCCCCAACAAGGGCGCATGAGCAGGTGGGGGCATCAGTCTTGCCCCACAACCAGAACAAGGGGGAATCTTCAAGATCACCCCTGTGTGAGCATGCCAGACGGTGGGACACCATTCCCCAGGGAGTGGCCCCCAGGGAGGTGAACACACAGGGGCTCCCCTGGTACAGCAGGAGGAGTGCCCCGTGGAAGCAGGAAGAGGGGCCGAGGTCGCCGCAGCCACTGGTGCCCACGCAGGGGGCTGAGCCCTTCCCCATGCACCCACTGAGGCTGTAGGCGAGATGTTACCGTGTCAGTGTCGCCCTCCTGATGATGGCGACACTAAGTCAGGAAGTGTGTGCTCTGAAGGCCTCATGTCTGTAACCAGGTCCAGACAGGAAGGATGGGAAACAATTAAATAGTGCTTGAAGCAAACATGATACACAGTGCACCTCTCTGAGGCCTATAGAGGGATTTGGGGCAACTTTCCCCAAACTTTGAAACCATGTCAGAAGGAGAAATTAGAAGTACAAAAAAAGAAATTGTTGTCATTTTAAGTCTTGAAAAGCACAAAATGGG
Source organism: Ovis aries (assembly GCF_016772045.2). Classification (NCBI taxonomy): domain Eukaryota; kingdom Metazoa; phylum Chordata; class Mammalia; order Artiodactyla; family Bovidae; genus Ovis; species Ovis aries. The sequence goes on along the minus strand of NC_056067.1, from coordinate 13,811,947 downwards.
ATGAAATAAACACACGTGGGGACTTCTCTGGTGGTCCAGTGGCTAAGACTCTCGGCTCACAAAGCAGGGGCCCCGGGTTCAATCCCTGGTTGGGGAACTAGATCCCATGTGCCACAAGTAAGAGTTCAGTGCGGAAACTGAAGACCCTGTATGCTGCAACTAAGACCAGGCACAGTCAGATAAAACACACACACACACACACATGTGGCAAAGAAGGGGCATGCCTCGGTGGCGACCCTGAGCCTTCCCACCTCTGCAGCACGACTGGCTGGGGATCAGACTGGAGCCCCTGGGACCAGGGTGGGAGCGGCAGGGGTAGACTGCTGTCTGCAATGTCTGTCTTCCTTGGATCAGAATCAGGGGGATAGACTCATGAGGGATAGAGGGTGGAGTGTTCTGCAATCAAAGTGTAGAATTAATAAGCAGTAAAGGCAGTGATGATAATGATCAGGGGTTCTCCTCTGGGGCCTGAGACTGTTTTGGAAGGAACAGAGGTGCTGGTTTCAGAAGACTGTGAATGTGGTAAACACCACTGAATGTTCACTTCAAAATGTGTACTTTTACGTTATGTGAATTCACTTCTATTTAGAAGGAGAAATGGGGAAGAGGAAGGAGGGGTTGGGGGGAGAGGAAGGGCAGGAGGCAGAAGCGGGAGGGGAGTGCAACAGAAACCACCAGAGGTTTGCCATCCAGGACCTGCCATCTCTGCATTTTGGAAGACTGGGGCATTGAAATTTATATTGCAACAGAAAGTGACTTGAGTTGACCCGTGGAAATTCCCTCCATCTTGGAGACTCTCTGAAGGACCTCTCAAGTTCTCACTGACGGGAAATCCTGGACTTCTGACCCACCAGTGCCCATGGCAAAGCCCCCTCCCCCACCGGGACCCCTCCCGGCTCACCTGGGACAGCACCCTCCAGCACCCGGCCAGTGAACACTTCTTGCCTGAAGACAGGCCGGTTGTCGTTCTGGTCCACAACCACGATCTCCAGGTCCGTGGGCTCCTCCAGGGTGGACCCCCCCAGGTCCAGAGCAAAGGCCCTGAGCTAGTGAAGCAGACAGCAAGGGCTGGCACTGTGGCCCCCAATTTCCAGTAGCTCCCACGAGGGCGACAGGGACAGTGAGAGCCGATTTTGCTTCCTGCAGCAAACAGGTGAGAAGCGGCCCGCGGCCCGGCAGTGCTGGGCAGGCGGGATTTCCTCACCAGGGGGCGCCTGCGTTCTCCCCGCAGGCCGGCCGGCCACCAAGCCTGCCAGCCTTGTGTTAAGTGTGGCTGGAACGCTTCCTAAGTGCTCCTGGTCTCGGGGCCCTTTTTCTGTAAATGGTTTTGGCTGCTTTTGAAGTTTCCTCTCCACACGTGAAATTTTAAATTAAGCCACCTCCTGTCCCTTTGGAGGATGGACTTGATACAACTTCCAAGGAAATACGCTCTCTGACTCAGCGTAAGGGAACCAGCCTCGCAAAGTCTGGCGACGATTCAGGGCACATGAAAACAAAGTCTGAAGTTCCCTCCCTAGGCCAGGCTGGGGGGCTGAGCTTCTGTTTACAGGAGACTCGGGTGAGTTCCAGGTTCCCCTCTTCCACACCTGGCTCATCCAGTCCTGACTCCCTTCCCCGCGCCCTTCCTCTCAGGCTCCACAATCCCAACACCTCCAAGGGGCAGGTCCCATGCCACCCACCCGACCCTGACGGTCACTATGGGGCAGCTGCGTTGTGGGTGGCCAGTTCCGTGGGATTCCCCAACGGCGTCCCGTCCCCGCCACACTTAGCAGGCTGGGGGGAGAACCCTCCACACCTGGGAAAGCTGACGCCCACCCTGCTGCCGGCTGCCCATTCCTCCCGGGCAGGACGCAGCCTGCTCACACGCATCTGTCCAATGGGCGAGCGACCCTGAACACCTGCCCGCGCCCCCCAACTAAGGACGCTAGTCTTGCAGGTGGAGGTGTGGGCGGGGCCCCGGCGGGAATGGGCGGGGCCCCGGCGGGAATGGGCGGGGCGGGGCGGCGCGGGGCGGCGCGGGGCCCACCCTGAAGCGGTCGGTCTTCTCCCGGTCCAGCATCGCGTTCAGGGACACTTTCCCCGTGAACTTGTCTATGGAGAAGACGCCTCGCGGCTCCTCGTCCACACCAGGCCCCTGGATACTGTAGATGACGCTACCCAGCTGCTGCTTGTCCGACTTGATCTGCGGGCCAGGAAACGGGCTGCGGAGGTGCCCCCAGGGGAGGGGGTCTCTCCCCTAGTTCTCTGCCCCTCCCCCAGCTGGGACGAAGTCGCTCGGCCTGTGGCCCCAGGGTTTTCCCTTCCTAAAGCATATGCCCTCAGCGCCCCCCTCCACTTGGCCCCTCACCTGCACCAGGGGGAAAGGGAGGCGCTTGTGGTTCTCGGACACGCTGATGGGAGGGATGACCCAGGCTCTCCGAACACGACCTAGCGTGGGTGCCCGGCGCCAGGGGTACAGGGTGCGGGGCCGCCTCAGCCTGGGGACCCCTGCTGAGGGGCATAAGCTCTGCAACGAAGGAGAACGGCGGTCACCAGCACAGCAGTGCCCAGTGTTCCCTCGCCAGGGCTGGACGTCCCGACCCTGGACTTCAGGTCCTCCCTGGTGTGGCTAGGGGAGGCTATGATGCCAGGACTTGGGTGGCATGGGGAACTCAGGAGGACAGAAGGTGGCCTGGCTCCCAGGATCCTGGGGAGACAGTGGGTGGGGGAGGTGGGTTGTCCAGAAAAGACAGCTGGGCCAAGCTGGGCAGCCCTCCCATGCCTCCCCCTACTTTGTGGGTAAATAGTGCAGATAACGGGGTGGAGGGGCAGGAAGAGATCAGCCTCCCCCCACATGGCTGATCTGCCAGAGGTGACTGTGGTGCTTCTGGCCGGGGACAGTGGGGGTGACACACGGCCATCCCAGGCCTCACCACGGTTTGAGTTCTTGAGGGTTGATCGAGATTGACCAGGCCAACGCTTCTGTCCTAAGAGGAGGGGTCAGGGGCATCCGTCCCACACCCAGGGTAGCTGTGCACACCACAGGCCTCCTCTGCCAGACTGGGGAGGGTGCAGGGTCCCCCCTGCACAGGCCTCTTCCTCCAGGAATCAGGCCAGGGGAGGCAGGACAGCGGGTGGGGCTGCTGTGTAAGGCTACCATGCTCCCCCAAGTCTACCCAACAGGCAGGAGTGGGCACATCACCACCTCCCAGGCCCTGCCTGGTTGTCACCTACTGAGCTCTGGGTTCAGAACCGCACCACTAAGGAGCCTGGTGGGAGACAGAGCACCAGCCAAAATGCTCCCAGACCCACCGTGAGCTCACTCCTCTGCCACACTCAGACAAGGAAGCTGAGGCCCAGAGAAGGAACCCGGTTGGGGGTTGAGGTAGAGCTGACAGCAGCCCCAGCTAATGCCCAGAGCTTCCTGAGGCCTGGTTGAAGCATGCGGTTTCTGTGTCCGCTCCTTGATCAGGCAGCGGCTGGTCTGAGCCTGGGCTCAGGCACTGTGGCCGGCTGAGCATAGAGATATTAGGGGTCCTCCACACTCCCCGAGTGGTGAGTGGGGCTGAGGCTGGTGCAGTCTTGGGGGACACGGAGCCTGGCTGGACTTGGATGAGGGCTGTCAGGGCCCGAGATGGGGTGGGATGGGGGCATTGCTGGGACCCAGCTTGGCGTGGCTATAGAAGAATGTGAGCAATGTGCCATTGTTATGAGCCCCCCACCTGGGCTGGTGGCTTCAGGAAAGGAGGGTGAAGTGACTGGTGAGTGCGGGGTCTCGGGGTGGGGGCTGAGAGGGAGGAGAAGCCCCTCAGTCAGGAGGCTGCTGTTCTGGGCAACCTCTGGCCCATGCCCTGCTCCCCAGCACAGCCTCCCTGTTCTGCCCAGCTGGGTCCTCACACACTTTGCTTACAGAACCACAGCAACACCTGGACTAAGGCCAGCCTCCCCAGGGGCCCCAGGCCACCTCCACACTTCTGATTGCCCATCCTCCCCTCTCACCTGAAGTGCCAGGAGCCTGCGGTCCAGAAAGTAGCAAACTCGGTTAGGGGAGAGGACCAGGCGTTTCACCAGGCCCCCAAGCTCCCCACGGCCTGACAGATGGCTGCGAAGCTTCCAAGCTCCCTGGCTGCTGGCCTCTCACCAAGCACAAGCCAGTGTGGCACTCCTGCCAGGCGAGGACCTGCTGGCCTTTGTCACAGGCTCGGGGGACGGTGTCTGTTTCCCAGGCATCTCAAGGCAGCAGCTCCTTTGCCCCCCTACTCCACCCTGCCTGCCCCTCTTGATGGCCCTCAGGGAGCAGCAGAGCTGGGAGCCCCAGGACCACCAATGCTGGAACCTCTGTCAAGAGGAGTGTTTCTGAGCTGCCCAGTGACACAGAGGCCCTGCCTTGACCTCAGCGTGATAGAGGGCTGGGCTGGGCAGGTGTGGGGGACAGTCTGCAGGTACTTCTTGACCTCAGGCTCTTGGAGGGACCCTGAGGGACACACTTTGCCCTGTCCACACCTGCACTGGCCCTTAGCCCCCTGCAGCTCCCCATCGAGCCTCTGGCTGACCCCTGCCCACCCCCGGCCTTGGCGACACCCCGTGATGCCCACCAACTTGGCACAGGGCAAGTGGCCTGGGTGGGCTCGGGGAGTCCTGGCCACCAGACTCTCCCCAGCCCAAGGTGACAAGGTCAGCAGAAGCCGTGGAGCCTTGGCAGGGGCCCCTCCCCCAGATGAGAGGCTGCTAGGGGTGGGGGCCTGGGCTGCGCTGCAGCCCATTTCCCACTCTGGGAATGTGTCTCGGTTTGTCCTTTGTTCTCCCAGCATCCCCTTTCCAGAGACACTGGTGGTCAGTGAAGGCCTAGGAGCTGCCTAGGCATCACAAAACATTGGGGCCAGGATGAAGCCACGTGGACAGAACTGTGGACATTGATCGGAAGAAGCTCACCAAAGCCCCCGTGCCACTAAGAAGCAATGGGTGTCAGGGACCTCCTTCCCCCAGTGGGGGTCCAGCAGCTCCCCAAAGCTTATCCTCAGCCCCACCCTTAACCAAGAGCTGAAGACAACACCTGGAACCCCTAGAGATGCCAGGCCCCTGCCCTGCTGTTGGGCCCCCAACCCCAAGGCTCCTGAGTAAAAGAGCTCCCCACCGCATTTGGAGTTCATGGAGCCCAGCCGTGTGGTGAGCACCCCACAAACCAGCAACAAGGGCAGAACGGTCTTACCCACCCCAGACCAGGCAAGGTCTGGAGTAGGTGACACTGTCCAGCTGCAGGCTACCAAGGGCCAGGCCCCGAGGTCGAAACTTCCTTGTTGGGGCCTTTCTGGCTCAGGACCGCTCTTCCCCTGGGACCTGTGGGGTGCCTTCTCCACCTGGCCGCCACCGTGTGGCTGGGCTACTTCAGCTTGACTTGTCATCAGAACCAACCAGGATGGTAAACATCACGGACAGATTCCACCAGTTCACCCCAGACCTACTGAGCTGGGAATCCAGGCAGGCACGGGGCTGAGAGGTAGGACTGGGAGACTGGGACCGGGCTCCACCCCACCTCTCAGAGGGTCTGCGTGTGGGGTGGCGTTGGGGTCCCTGGTGGATCCATCCCTACCATCGACTGTACAGAAGTAAAACAGTGCCAGAGCCCCAGAGGGGCAGTCAGCTGCCCTTGACCTCCGCTGGGGTCCATCCTGCCCGGGGGCCTGGAGGCAGCCCATAGAGCTCTTTGCTGTCTTCACCAACCCTCGGGTTCAGAACAAAGAATTACGAGGCAGGCTGTCTCCCAGGGGCCCGGGGAAAAGAGTTGGACACTCTTCTGTGCTGGGTAGAGACGCTGGTGACCAGGGCAGCCAGTGGGACAGCAGGGAGAGCCTGCTTCAGCTCCCGGCCCTGTGGCCTCCAGAGGCCCCTGTGAGTGGTGAGCAGGGGACCCCCATGTGTCTTGGCTGACAGACAGGTGTTTTCAATCTCCCTGCCCGGTGCAATCAGAGGCCGACACGGACAGTGGAAGGGGTTCTGGGGCTCTGCTGAGTCACGTGGCCTCTGGGAGGAAACCTCAGCCATGCTCCCGGGGGCTCTGCAGACTCTGAAGACCCCCTGGCAACAGGAAAGTCCTGGTACAGGGCAGCCCCACAGCAGACACACGGTCTCCTCCAGAACAGGCCAGGGGATCAGCCCCACATCAGCGTGACAGTAAGCAGGGCTGCAGGGAGGGAAGCTGAGGTGCCGCCCTAGCACCGTGGGCGGGACAGCGGGGAGCATGGTGCTTGCCCCAGTGGGGGTGGGGGGAACAGCTGTCCTCTGCCTCACCATCCTGTCCCTCCACTGAGGCCTGCAACAGCTGGAGGGAGGCTCAAGGGAGAACCACAGGGCCTCTGGGCCAGGCGGACAGCTGGCTCCATTCCTGGCATGCCTGATGCCTGCCAGGCCGTCCAGGAACGGGGTGGCCTGGATTCCAGCCGAGGAGGTGGGGGGAAGGGGCTCAGGCCTGGGAAGCTTGCGGGGGAAACCAGACTGGGAACGTTTTGCCCACAATGTACCACGGCCTCTCCCTGGCCCAGGCAAACCGCACCCACATGACCCAAAGCTCCAGGCCTCCACCTGGTCCCTAGAATTTGAGGAACCCAGGCTTGGAAGTGATGTTGGAGGGGTGTCCCCACACACAAGTGCAAGGTCACTGGAGCTGGGGGCCCCTTCCAGCAGTGTGTGGGTTGGCTCCGAACTATCTGCTCCCTACCCGCAGGCGGGGCAGGGTCCCGGGGTGGGGTCCCAGTATGGACCCAGTTACTGGGGACACTATGGGCACAGAGGAGGGACTGACAGAGGCCGGCTCTGAAGAGACACATGCGAAGCCCCCTGGCTGAGATTTCAGGGGACACAGGCAGGGGGAAGGTGAGCCTCCGTCAAGCCCACCAAGCTGGCAATGGGTACACAGAGTCTGGTCAACAGGCCCTACCCCAGGGGCCCACCCCAGACAGCCCTGCTCAGGGCCTCCTGGAGGGGAAGGAAGGTGTGTCCAGGAAGTGGCCACAGGACCCCTATGGCTGGATAGGAAGGGACAAAAGTCTGAAAGCTGAGCTGGGTTGGGGAGGGCTGGTCCAGGGGACGCTCCCCTCGTTTGGGTGCTGATCTGAGCTGGGCTGAGTGCAGGAACGTGAGCAGCCAGGCTCGCTGACTGGTCCACCCCCCACTCCCGCCCCCCGAGAATCCTTGCAGTCCCAGCTGTCTGGGAGGGGGTGCATTCTAGCCCTGCGGGAGGGGAGAGGAATCTGAGCTCTCCTCCCCTCCCCTGGGACCTGGTCTGAGGATGATACCCTCAGTCTCGAAGGAGTGGGTCCCTGGGAACCAGGGGCTGGAACGCTGTTTCTGGAGCGAGTAGAGCCTTCTGGAGCGTGTGGGGCATCTGGGCCTCGCTTGGGAGGAGCAGAGAGCCCATTGCACCCAATGAGCTCCTAGCAGGGGGTTGAGGGGCGCAGGTCGTGGGCAGCTGGGCTGTGCTGGGCAGAGGGTGATCATGGCCTCTCTGAGCTAGCTAGACACAACAGTGGGGAGTGGGGAGCATGGTCTACAGGGGGTGGGGGTGTCAGTGAAAGGGCCCAAAGGCAGGCGTGGAGGTGGCTGGAGCTGTGGGGCTGGAGGCCTGAGGGGCCAGCCGCTGGAGGGTCCAGATGACAGGCACTTAGCTGCCAGGGGCTGAAACCCAAGCTGGCACACCGGAACTGTGGGAGGGTCTGTGGGGATGAGAGGGGAAGCCCTGGTGGGTGTGGAAGTGTAACAACAAGCAACGGGTCCTAAGCATGGCTCATCGCCCCCGTGATCATCACCTGTCCAGTCTAAGAGGCCCGAGGCCATCCCCTCTGGCCTCACCAATGGCACTGGCTCACACACGGCACTCCTGGGCCCAGCCCAGTGCCTGCCCATTAGCTAAGGGGTTTGAGGATGTGGTCGAATCTAAGGGTGCCCATGTGCAGAGTGGGGGCTCTGTGCTTCCCCCCACCTGCTGGCTCCCAGGCTGCAGAGACCTCAGGGTGTGGGGGTTGGGGGGCTGGCAGGAAGTGTGGAGGCAGAGGCTATGTGTGCTGGGACCTGTCTCTACTGGGCATGGGGCTCCCCAGGGAGAATGGGTTTCTGGAGGGCAGAGCTGCCCCATCCAGCTAGGCGGGTCAGCTGCCAACTCATGGGGGGTCGACATGGCCGGAACCTGGCCTCCAGGCTTTCCAGCCAGGGGTGCTCCTGATGCCCCCTCTCCCCATGCACCCCATAAGACTGAATACCCCCCGACTCTAGGGCTGAGGCCAGCACCTCCAGCGTGAGGGTGGCCTTCTGGGTCCTCTCTCCTGGCAGTCCCTGAACTTGGCTCCCCGTCCTGTCCACTGGGGGCGGTTACACTACTCTCCCCCAGGGGCACAGAGCCCTGGACAGAGCTGCCCCACCCAGAGCCTACCCCGGGCCCCTCAGCTCACAGCCGCCCACGGGAGCCCAGAGCCAGCGGTCCCGGAGGCCGGGCTGCCCCACTCTGAGACGCGGCGCTTAGCACAGGGGCCAGCGACCCCCGCGCGGCGCCCGGCCTTACCTGGGCCAGCAGCCCGAGGGCGAGGAGGAGCGCGGCGTCCATGGGCCGGTAGCAGGCGGCGGGCAGAGTGTCGGGCAGCGGGAGCGGCGCCTTCTGCTGGGACAGGACCCGGCTGAGTGACAGCACAAGTGTACTGGCGAAGGAGTGACAGCACGTGTGCGGGGGCGGGGCGGGGCGGGGCCTGCGGCTGAGTGACAGCACGTGTCCAGGGCGGAGCCGAAAGCTGGGCTCTGGGTCAGGCGGTGGAGAGGATGCCTGTCAGAAAGGCTGCGAACATTCTCCCTCACACTGAGCACCTTCGTGCTCCTGCCTCAGGGCCTTTGCACTGGCCATGTCTTTACCCAGACTGCCGTCAGGCTCCAGTCCCAAGGCAAGGCGCTTGGCGCCTTGAGGGCCCGATCACTTTTGCCGTGTTCATATAGTGTTCCCGCTGTGGGTGGAGCTCCTCAGGGCGGGTTGACCCTTGCTGCCCCCTACGGATAGCATACAGGAAAGAGAGCCCAGCCCTGCCTGCTGCCTCCTTTCCTTCCTCGTCGGTTGGAAACGCCTGGGTGGAAGGGGCAGGCTGTCTCTCCCCTCCCAGCCCCTACCTCCTGGTGTGTCGCTCAGAACCAGGGAGGGCAAGGGGTAAGGAGGTAGGGGGTGCCCTGCGGACCTCGAGCAGGGGAGTGAGGAGTGTCCTGTGTGGGAGCTGGTCTCCGTGGCAGAAGCAGGCATGGGGCCTCTGCCCTCCTCTCTAGATTGAGCAGGTGCAGCACCATCTGTGCCTGTAGCCTGCTTGGAAGGAGGCCAGGCTGCCGGGGTGCGGCGGGGGCTCCGGCAGTGACTGTATCCCTGGCACTCAGGGCTCCAAGGTGGGGGTGGAGGGTGGGAGTCCCTTCCATCTGCAGGCTCCGAGGCCCTGATGCTAAATAGTTCCTGGAGGCCACCATCCTGCCTCTGAGGTCAGGGACCCCAAACCTGGATGGAGGAGCCCTCTGAATGTTTTTGAGTTTCTGCCCCCATAGGTGAGGTAGAAGGGGGTAAGGGGGGCGCTGAGTGCCCAAGTCCCCTGATTACCCTCAGGCACCCTCTCCTCTCACTAGTCCATCCCTGCTCTGCGCCATCTGTCTCTTCAACAACCTCTGGGGATGGGGGCTCCAGGGGGAGGATGAGCTGGACCTGGTCCGGGGTTGGGGGGTGGCCCAAGAGATGCAGGAGCCTGGGGCCCAGTCCAACTTTGGCCCTTGCACAGGAAGTTCTCTCCACTGACCGCTTGTATCTGAGCCTCGAGGGCCTATCCAGCACTGGTCCACCCCAGGGTGCCAGGGCTAGCTGGCCTTTTTCCCAGTGGACTCAAGGCTACTGACCCTCTGGGCATCCCCTCTCCTCAACTCTGCAGGCCCCAGGCTGCCAACCCCAGGGTTTAACCCTTCACCACCAGCAGACCCTCTCTGGGGTCCTGTGTCAATGCCGGGGGGGCCTGAGGCATGGGTGTCCTCACCCATGGGACCCCCTTCCCTGGGTGGTCTCCCCTGATTCTGGTGGGGCTTGGGCACCTGTGAACTGGGAGGAGGGCAGAGGCTCCACTAGGGGGAGCCTTGGGGGAGGGGGTGTGGGAGGTGGGGGGTCAAACCTTGGGAGGTTCATCCACCTGTTTAGGGATTTGCAGCTTTCTCTTGATAAAACAGAGGCAATGAGGCTTTCAGCAGGGAAGTGAAGCTCCTATAACTTTCAAAAATTATGTAGTTATATCAATAATAATGTAATGATAGTGCAACAAGGATTATTATTACGTGTAAAAGAATAAAACAGTGAGGTTATAGAGTTGTTTCAGCTGCTAAGTTTACAGTAACTTTCTGGCAATGTAGTCGGGTGTGTAACTGGGCCGCACGGCTGGTGTTCAGTGGGCATTTGTTTGCTGGGCTCCCTGGGATAACTTCATGCCCCCACCCTCGGCCCAGTCTGCCCAGGGCTCCATGGTGCACATGCCCATCCTGCAAGAGAGGGTCAACTAGGGTCGTGCGGCAAGGGGACAGATGGCCAGGTGACTAGCTCCTGGGGCTGCACAGAGCGGTGCCCACCCACCCACTCAGGGTTCAGTCTCTGTGTCCAGAATGGGGACACAGAGGGGAGGGAGAATGCCTGGGGGTTCAAGAGAATTGGACAGAAAGGAGGTGACCTGGACACCAGGCACTGACCTGGGAGAGGACAGGTTCCTTGTGGACATGAACGGAGTGCCTGTGGTCATCCAGGTGGAGGTGCCCAGGGGCAGCTGTTGGTAACAACCGTCAAGGGCAGTGTTGCTCCGGGGGGGCCAGGCGCTGATCTCACCCCACCGTGGCTGGCCCCTCTGGGGCCCCATTTTACCAGGCAAGGACCCAGAGGCCAAGGTGACACAGCCAATCCTGGTGGGGTCTGGGAAGGAGCCCAGGCAACAGGCTGCAAGGTCCTCGCCCCTTTCAAGTTCAAGCCTGGTCTGGAGGCTGGGTGGAGGCAGACACTCCCTCTGCTCTTCCTCCCTCCCTGTCTCCCCACCCCAACCCTCCCACTGTGCAGTTTCCCATGCCAGGCCCCTTCCAGGCTCTGGGGCATCAGCTGTCACAAGGCTGCCCTCCCTAGGAAGTTAGGCACCAACAGATCCCAATGTGGTGAGGCAGCATGAGTGTTGCGGGAGGCGGGGGGCGGTCTTCAGTGGAGCCAGGCAAACAGTGGGGCAGATCTGGGAGGGCCCTGAACCGCTGCCACGGCCAGGATACAGCAGTGGGGCCCTGCAGTGGGCTTCCTGTCCCTTAAATGGGGCCCAGGGTCAGAGATGACAGCGGGGTGGGCTGGAGCGTGGGGAGCGCAGGGTGTCACTACGCCGTCCAGACTGTGCGCACCCCCTGGCGGCCACACCACAGCCAGGCATGGCCTCCCAGGACCACACAGGTATGAGTGTCCGCAGGCATGTTTGGGGGGGGGGGCCTTGCCTATTCTGGAGCCCAGTCACGGTTCCCAAACACACATTGAATGGTCATTCTCAAACTGTTTCTAAAGTCTTGGGTCCATAGAAGACTTTGGACAAACAAATTGGACAGAGACAGAAGACAGAGCAGGAGCTGGGGGTACTGGCAGCTCCCACTGGCCCTACAGCCCTGAGAAAATGGGAGCCGGGCTAGAGGCCCTGGGGCAGCAGGCTCTGTCCCAGCCATCTCCAGGGCTGTCTCTGAGTTTCAAATTACCCCCGCCCCAACCCCCCACCCCCCAGCTTCTGGGACCAGGGTCCTTCCTGCCCAGCAGCCCTGACACAAGGGATGAAGGGTCCCAGCAGGTACTAGAGCACGAGGAGAGCAGGGATCCCTCCTCTATCTATCCCTGCTATGCCCAGAAACACCAGCAGAGGGCAGTGTGGCTCCAGGTAAGGTGGAGGCGGTTGTCTGGTCCTCCCTGAAGGGGCCGGCCTTGAGTCTGGGGGGCATGGCCTCTGCCAAGTGGCATCTTCAAGGACCGAGCCAGGCTGCCCCGCCAGAATCCCAAGCTCCTGAGGCCAGCCTGAGCCTCAGGCCACAGCAAGGACCTGCAAGGTCCAGGGCAGCAGGCCCGGCCACACTGACGCAGTGCAGGACAGGCCAGAGAACAGAGGTCTCTGGGCTCAAATGGTCAAGCTTGAAAGCAATTCGTAAACATAACTGGCACCCCCAGAGGGTGGCTCTCATGGAAAAACCCACTCCAGTAAAAACCTTGACCAAGTGGGCAGGGCCAGGGCACCCCTGCACCCTCAGACTCCAGGGCAGGAGTGCACTCCTCTGTCCTGCTCACTCAGAGGCCTCAGTGAGCCTGTGTCCTGCACGCACGTCATGTCACAGCCCTCACAAGCCACGTCCTGTGCATGTCATGTGCACCTGGGGCCAGCCTGGGTTGGAGAGGGTCCTCGTCTGGAAGAAACCGGGGGGATGTTGTTGTTTAGTCACTAGTTCAGTTCAGTTCAGTTGCTCAGTCGTGTCCGACTCTTTGCGACCCCATGAATCGCAGCACGCCAGGCCTCCCTGTCCATCACCAACTCCCGGAGTTCATTCAGACTCACGTCCATCGAGTCGGTGATGCCATCCAGCCATCTCATCCTCTGTTGTCCCCTTCTCCTCCTGCCCCCAATCCCTCCCAGCATCAGAGTCTTTTCCAATGAGTCAGCTCTTCACATGAGGTGGCCAAAGTACTGGAGTTTCAGCTTTAGCATCATTCCTTCCAAAGAAATCCCAGGGCTGATCAGAATGGACTGGTTGGATCTCCTTGCCGTCCAAGGGAGTTTCAAGAGTCTTCTCCAACACCACAGTTCAAAAGCATCAATTCTTTGGCACTCAGCCTTCTTCACAGTCCAACTCTCACATCCATACATGACTACTGGAAAAACCATAGCCTTGACTAGACGGACCTTAGTCGGCAAAGTAATGTCTCTGCTTTTCAGTATGCTATCTAGGTTGGTCATAAATTTTCTTCCAAGGAGTAAGCATCTTTTAATTTCATGGCTGCAGTCACCATCTGCAGTGATTTGGGAGCCCCCCAAAATAAAGTCTGACACTGTTTCCACTGTTTCCCCATCCATTTCCCATGAAGTGATGGGACTGGATGCCATGATCTTCCTCTTCTGCGTGTTGAGCCTTAAGCCAACTTTTTCACTCTCTTCTTTCACTTTCATCAAGAGGCTTTTTAGTTCCTCTTCACTTTCTGCCATAAGGGTGGTGTCATCTGCATATCTGAGGTGATTGATATTTCTCCCGGCAATCTTGATTCCAGCTTGTGTTTCTTCCAGTCCAGCGTTTCTCATGATGTACTCTGCATAGAAGTTAAACAAGCAGGGTGACAATATACAGCCTTGACGTACTCCTTTTCCTATTTGGAACCAGTCTGTTGTTCTATGTCCAGTTCTAACTGTTGTTTCCTGACCTGCATACAGATTTCTCAAGAGGTAGGCAGGTGTTCTGGTATTCCCATCTCTCTCAGAATTTTCCACAGTTTATTGTGATCCACACAGGTAAAGGCTTTGGCATAGTCAATGAAGCAGAAATAGATGTTTTTCTGGAACTCTCTTGCTTTTTTCATGAACCAGCGGATGTTGGCAATTTGATCTCTGGTTCCTCTGCCTTTTCTAAAATCAGCTTGACCATCAGGAAGTTCATGGTTCATTTGCTGAAGCCTGGCTTGGAGAATTTTGAGCATTACTTTACTAGCATGTGAGATGAGTGCAATCGTGTGGTAGTTTGAGCATTCTTTGGCATTGCCTTTCTTTGGGATTGGAATGAAAACTGACCTTTTCCAGTCCTGTGGCCACTGCTAAGTTTTCCAAATTTAAGTCCTGTCCAAGTCTGTGGGGTCCCATGGACTGCAGCATGCCAGGCTTCCCTGTCCTCCACTATCTCCTGGAGTTTGCTCAGATTCATGTCCATTGAGTTGGTGATGCCATCTAACCATCTCATCCTCTGTCGCCCCCTTCTTTTGCATTCAATCCTTCCTAGCATCAGGGTCATTTCCAACAAGTGGGCTCTTTGCATCAGGTGACCAAAGTATTGGAGCTTCAGCATTAGTCCTTACAATGAATATTCAGGGTTGATTTCCTTTAGGATTGACTGGTTTTCTCTCCTTGCAGTCCAGGGACTCTCAAGAGTCTCCTCCAGCACCACCATTTGACAGCATCAGTTCTTCAGTGCTCAGCCTTCTTTGCAGTCCACTGTCACATCCATACACGACTACTGGAAAAACCATATGGGAAAACCATTGACTACATGGACATTTGTTGGCCAAGTGATGTCTCTGCTTTTTAATATGTGGTCTAGGTTTGTCACAGTTTCTCTTCCAACGAGCAAGCACCTTTTGATTTCGTGGCTGCAGTCACTGTCCCCAGTGATTTTGGAGCCCAAGAAAAGAAAATCTGTCACTGCATCCACTTTCCCCCTTCTATTTGCCACAAAATAACAGGATCAGATGCCATGACCTTAGTTTTTTGAATGTTGGGTTTTAAGCCAGGTTTTTCACTTTCTTTTTGTGCTCCTGGTGGAGCATGAAGAAAATGTCAGGAGAAACCCGTGGTGCTGCCTGGGGCTCTTGGTTCCAATGTGGAGCTCCTGGGGCCATAGCAGAAGCGTCTCTTCTTGCACCCTCATCAAGAGGCTCTTTAGTTCCTCTTCGATTTCTACCACAAGAGTGGTATCATCTACAAATCTGGGGTTGTTGGTATTTCTCCTGGCAATCTTGATTCTAGGTTGTGACTCATCCAGCCCAGCATTTTGCAGGATGTACTCTGCACATAAGTTAAATAAGCAAGGTGACAATATATAGTCTTGTCATACCCCTTTCCCAATTTTGAACTAGTCTATTGTTCCATGTCTGGTTCTAACTGTTGTTTCTTGACCTGCATACAGGTTTTTCAGGAGGCAGGTAAGGCGGTCTGGTATTCCCATCTCTTTAAGAATTTCCTACAGTTTGTTGTGATCCACACAAAGATTTTTTGTGTAGTCAATGAAGCAGATGTTTTTCTGGAATACCCTCGCTTTCTCTATGATCCAGTGATGGGCTCTGGCAAATGAGGCCGCTCAGTGGCTGGTCCTTCTGGCCTTGGGAGAGGGGAGGGGAGGTCAGGGGCTGTTCCTGGGTGCCACGGGCACCACAGGCTCCCTGGGCTGTAGGGTACCAGTCCTTTCATCTGCCTCTCAGCTCTTCCCAGGTGTTCCAGAGATGCCGCCAGTGCAGCTGCTCCTTGGTACCTCCCCAGTCAGAGCTGGTGAGGGCCAGGAGGAATGGAGGGGTGCTGGCATGGGAGGGGGACATGCGGTGCACCAGGAGGGACCTCCAGAAGGAACGCGGGGTTCCCGTCTTCCTAGGCAGACTCTCTTCCCCCATCCCCAGCCTGCCCAACTGGGCACCAGCGGCACTTTTTCTCAATCAATACAGAGAGGACTAGTGACAAACTTGGGAGCAAAGGATCCCAAACTGCCACATAAACCACATTAACTGCCATTCAGATTAAATCAGCCACTGTAAGAGGACTCCGCCCTGCCCAAACTGAAGGCAGAGAAGTGCACCGCCCTGCCCACTCCCCAAGCGCGGGAGCTCATGCCCCGCCCACTCAGCAGGCGCGGCCCCCCCTTGGGCGGGTCTGGGGCCCTTCGTGTCCCTCTCCTGGGACCCGCCTGAGGAGGAAGATGCAGGCTGGGTGGGCTTGGGGACATTAGCCCTTCCTGTTGGCCTTTCTCCACCAGACACAGGAGCCTGGCAGGATGTCCAGGGACAGACCTGCACTGGTTGGAGCTGCAGGTCAGGGCCCTACAGAGCAGCGCCCAGCTAGCAGCCTTGTAGCCTCTAATGGAGAAGAGTCGTACATTCCGGCCACTCTCCTTGGTCCTGAAGTCCTGCTCGCTCCTAAAAGCTGGGAGCCTGTGAGCACCTGGCAGGTATCCCAGCCCCACCTCTGCCCCTTTCCCCACACGTTCTGGGGACCGGAACTTCCCAGACTGTTGTGCCCTGTGGCTCCCCTCCTGCCAGTCCTCTGGACCTGCCCCCACCCAGGCCCTCAGGGCTCCATCCTGGGCGTGAGTGAGGCAGACACTTACTGGTGTCCAGGACAAGGAAAACCTTTTTGGCACCAGAGGAGCAGACAGCCCGTCCATCATTCGAGTGAGGAAAAGTAGAGACTTGTATACACCCTCAGCCACGTTACTGAAACAACTGCAGAGAGTTTCGGGTTAAAATGAAATCCCATTGAGCCAAGAGTGGATAAAATTTCAGTAAATTTAATGACTATGGAAAAGTATAGTAATTTAAAATTTTTTATTTACTTTTGTCTGCGCTGGTCTTCCCTGCTGCATTGACTTTTCTCTAGTCACAGGGGGCGGGGCTACTCTCCAGCTGTGGTGTGCAGACTTCTCATTGCTGTGGCTTCTCAAGGTGTGCAGCCTCAGTAGTTGCAGCTCTCAGGATCCAGAGCTCAAGCTCAATAGTTGTGGCACACAGGCTTAGCTGCCTCTAGGCCTGTGCGATCTTCTCAGTCCAGTGATCCAGGGATCAAACCCATGCCCCTGCATTGGCAGGTGGACTCTTCACCACTGGACAACCAGGGAAGCCCTGAAGCCTATTGATTTCTGTATCAAAAACAAAACTGAACTGTTATAGAAACCTATTGAGATGGCAGTGGGGCAGGTACTGGCAGACATCATCCTGGCCACGGGGAAGCCCTGTGCTGCATAACTGTGAAGAACTCAGACTTTATCAGTTCACTTGCTCAGTCGTGTCCGACTCTGCAACCCCATGGACTGCAGCACGCCAGGCTTCCCTGTCCATCACCAACTCTCCGAACTTGTTCAAACTCATGTCCATAGAGTCGGTGACACCATCCAACCATCTCCCCTCTGTCATCCCCTTCTCCTCCTGCCTTCAATCTTTCCCAGCATCAGGGTCTTTTCAAATGAGTCAGTACTTCGCATCAGATGGCCAAAGTATTGGAGCTTCAGTTTCAGCATCAGTCCTTCCAATGAATATTCAGGACTGATTTCCTTTAGGATGGACTGGTTGGATCTCCTTGCTGTCCAAGGGACTCTCAGTAGTCTTCTCCAACACCACAGTTCAAAAGCATCAATTCTTTGGTGCTCAGCTTTCTTTATAGTCCAACTCTCTCATCCATACATGACTACTGGAAAAACCATAGCTTTGACTATCAGACCTTTGTTGGCAAAGTAATGTCTCTGCTTTTTAATGTTAGCAAGTATTTAAACATCTTGCTGCTAAGTTGCTTCAGTCGTGACTGACTCTGTGTGACCCCATAGATGGCAGCCCACCAGGCTCCTCTGTCCATGGGATTTTCCAGGCAAGAGTACTAGAGTGGGGTGCCATTGCCTTCTCTGATTTAAATGTCTTAAGGGTACTCAAAAAACAGAACTTTAGTTTATAATTTCCAAACAAAGAGAGAAAAGTAGAGAAGTTTATTACTACAATGAAAGAGAAGGCAAAACAGCAACCCCACACCCCTAAGGTGGCGGCAGAGAACACAACTAGGGATTGTGGAGATAAATCCAAAGACATCAACAGTAACAATAAATGCACTGGACTTTTTCACTAAAGAAGACACTGGAGGAAAAACATCAGACCTAGATGCGCTGCTCACAAGACAGCACAGCTACATGGGGGTGGGGTGCGAAGGAGCCCAGGGACAGAACAAACACCAACCCCAGAAGCCGGACAGCAGTACTGAACTCAGACAGTTTTTGTGACTTAACAGGGAATCTCAAACAGAGATAAAGAGAGACTCCATATGTAATTTGAAATGTGGTGTTGGAGAAGACTCTTATGAGTCCCTTGGACTGTGGAGATCAAACCAGTCAATCCTAAAGGAAATCAGTCCTGAATATTCATTGAAAGGACTGATGCTGAAACTGAAGCTCCAATACTTTGGCCACCTGATGCAAAAAACGGACTCGTTGGAAAAGACCCTGATGCTGGGGAAGATTGAAGGCAGGAAGAAAAGGGGACGACAGAGGGTGAGATGGTTGGATGGCATCACCGACTTGACGGACATGAGTTTGAGCAAGCTCCGGGAGTAGGCGCCTGGCGTGCTGCAGTCCATGGGGTCGCAGAGTCAGTCATATGACTGAGCGACTGAATTGAACTGATATGTAATAATGGGGTATGACCAGGGGCTAAGCACCTACTGCTGAAACAAGTCAGAAGAGCAGCCTCCTGAAGGGACAGAAGTTGCTGCTGTTAAGGGGGCACAGGAGTACCAGGAACTCCAAAGGAATGGAGCCCCGTGGCCCACATTCTCAGGGTCACTGCAGAGACCAGTGGGGAAACAGTGGACACAGGATGTGCTTTCATTACTCGTGGGTTAAGAGAGTAAATCAAAGCAGCAGACTTCCCTGGTGGTCCAGTGATTAAAAATCGGCTCGATCCCTGGTTAAAGGAGGATTCCACGGGCTGTGGAGTAGCTAAGCCTGGGAGCCCCAACTACTGAGTCTGTGCTCTCAAGCCCGTGCATCGCAATGAGAGAAGCTGCCGCCACGAGAAGCCCACACACCACAACTAGAGAGTTGCCCTGGCTCGCCGAAACTAAAGAAACCCTGCACGCAGCAATGAAGACCCGGTGCAGCCAAAAACAAAGCCAATTTTAAAAAATTAAGGAAAAAAAATCAAAGCAGAAGTGACCCAGAGTTTGGAGCTGGGTGGGGAGGGAGGCGCCCAGGTAGGGGCTAGGAGAACAGCCAGGTGAAGACAGTGAGGGCAGGTCCAGTCAGCCACCAGGAAAAGAGACGCTAAAGAAACAGAAGAAACCAGGAGGAGGGTGAGCCAACAAAAAGGAGAGCCAACCAGATGCACCAGCAAGACTGGAGAGGGACTTCGTGCCAGTAGGTCTGAAACCTGGATTAAGTAAACAGCTTTATAGCAGATTCAGGTCATTAAATGGAAGTAACATATCTGAATAAACCCGTAACCCCTGAAGAGCCCAAATCCATCACCAAAGACAGCCCAGGCCGACCGGGGAGACCACTGGCCCTGGGGGTCTTGGGCCAGCCTCACCCTCCCTCAGAGCCCTAAGTGAGACCCCTGGCCAGTGCGTGGGGACCCCATCTCCAGGTGTCTGTGGCAGGTTTGGCATGGTGAAGGCAGCTCTCTCCCCCTATAACCTTACAAGAACCTAATTATAGGGGTGGCATCACTAGGCAGCCGAAACTGACTCCTGATTCACACTCTCCTGAGTGGACACCATGCCTTGTCCAACCTGCTGATACTTTTCCTGGACAAAAAAGAAGTAAGCACTAAAGAGCAACTAGCTCTTACCCCGCAGTCCCCTCAGCCAGAGTCAGCCAGTGGGATCAGGTGAAGAGCCGGCGACATGAGAACAGCAGGAGCCAGAGGTCCAGTGCCGCCCAAGAGAACTGGCCACCAGCCAGCGCCCAGCCGGGGAGGCCAGCCTGCTGCATAGGCAGTGGCTGTGCATGGCCAGGCCTCTCGCAGGAGGGTGCTGAGGTGGATGTGCCCGGGGCTGGCCTCGGGCAGTCTCGGGCTGCACACACAGGGTGGGGCAGGGGCCCTGGCCCCACATGCTCCCCATGTGGGCCTCGGCTCGGTCCTCGTTCCCGCTCAGCCTCCCCATGACCCTTGGGCCTCCCAAGGCACCTCTGCCTTTGGCTTGGGAGGGCAGGGGGGCCTGGGGCCAGGCAGCAGGGGCCAGTGGGTGTCTGGGAAGGACAGAGACATCCAGACAAAGACCGGAGTGGGCTTAGGGTGTTGCAGAGGAACAGTACAGGGGAAGGAAGGGGTCAAGGGTCAGGGGTGCAGTAGTGGGGCCATTCGTGGCCAACCTCTGGCAACTGAGCACTCTGGACCCTGAGGATGGTGGGATCCAGGCTGCAGCCACGACTTGGAACAAGTGGCCCCAGAGCCCCAGAAAAGCCCCCAGCCCGACCTGGTCTAGGTGGCCACTAGGGGCCAAGAGTCAGGCATTCCCTGCCCTCTGGTCACCTGAGCCACAGCCCTGGCCCTGAAGGCCTAGTGAGCCTCAGCCAGGGCCACAGGTGCTGGACACTCCACAGCCACCCACTCTTGCAGGAAACGCCCTCCCAGGGCCGCCATCCACCCTGCCCCGCAGTGTGCACACACGTGCGGACCACGCCCTCCCCATGCGAGGGCACGGACCACACAGACCCAGGCAGGACTGCCGGACAGGCACTGGCTTCTCTGCGAGGCCTTTAATGAGTTTCCAGGGAGACCAGCTTCCCCGAGAAACCTGGACATACAGGGACCTGGGGGTTAGGGGTGCAGAGCATATTGAACTGTGGGATGTGGCTGCAGCCACAGTGCCATTGCAGGGTTTACGGTGGTTTCATTCTGGCCGCGTGGGAGGCTGGCTCACTGGTTCCCGGCCTCAGGGGTGCCCTTCTCAGGCGGGTAAAGCTGCCGGACGAGGTCTCGCTTGTTGACCTTCCCCATCTGGTTCCGCGGAATCTCCTCCACCAGCAGCAGCTCTGAGGGCACAGCATACGGGGCCAGGACGCCTCTGCAGAGACAAGGGGCCTGAGTGCAGGGGCCGTGGGGATGGTTGGCACCTTTCTCCAGTGGGAGGTTACTGGAGGGGGGTGGTTGGCACCTCGCACACCCTTGGGTGTCCTGACCATGCATGCACACCGGCCAGCACCGCCCCACCCACACCAGAGCTGACACCCACAAAGTGGGAGGGGCCCAGTTGATGAGGTATCCTCCTGTGAACAGCCCCGGTCAGCTCTGAACCCCACGCCGAGGCTACAGGCACCACGGCTATCCTGAGCAGAGCTCCCTGCGCCCTGGCCGCACTCGGGCCCCTTTGTAAGAGACCAGCAGAAGCACAGGTGCTGCCTGGGGCAGGGGGGCAACAGAGGCAGGACGCATAGCCTGAACCCCAACCCATAGTCACCACAACGGGAACAGAAGTCGCAGGCATGGAGAGGAGCAGTCTAAAAGCCTGTGAGCTCGCCATTTCTGAGAACAGATCCATTCTCCTCTGGAGAGCATCAGCTCAGCAAGTGGTCTGGGAGGAACCGGTCAGGGCAAAGTGCTGCCTGAGTGGGAACCCCGCAGAGCTGAGCTGTTTGTTCAGAGCTTCCCTGAGGGGAAATCCCCACTGTTCAGCCCCTTGGGAGCACCGTCCCTGCTCAATACCTGATCCCGCAGAGCTCCATCTGGGCACAGGATTCCTGAACTAACCCCCCGCCCCTGCCCAGAGGGTGTAAGCCCCACATGGGTTTCTGTGACTGGACAGTGTGATGGGCAGGCCATGTCCAGACCCGGGAATGTGGCGCTGCTGCCCAGCCCCAAGCCACATGCACCCCTAGTGTCACAGTGCCTGAGCTGGGAGGGGATGGCTGCCAGCTTCCCCCAACTCCGCTAGGAGCACAGCAGTCTGGGGGAAGGGGCAGGATGGACCTTTACTGGGGGGCAGACAGACTGTGAGGCAAGAATCTTCAGGAATGAAAAAACAGCAGTGGAAGGGAAAACATTATTCTAAAATAACCTTTAAAAAAGACCCTTATATGGCAACAGACATGACATAGAAACAGCAGCTTCACTGAGCCAGTGTCAAGAAGGACTGGAGTGAGGCCCCTCCTCCATACTCCCCCACCAGGGGTGTAGACAAACCTGGAGCTGGTCCTGCCCTCTGAGAGGAGGACCTTTGCCCTCCCTCCACGGGGTGGGCAGTTGCGGGGTCACTATCCATGGCTGCCTCATGTGAGGACACAAAGCCCAGGGTCCCAGCTGCCCCAGGTCCACCCTGCGGGGAGCATCTCCCAGGACCCCAAGCTCTCGGCAGGCAGCAGACCCCGTGGAGGGATGCCGGGAGTCTGGGGCGACAAGGGGCAGCTTTAATGCCGGGAGACATGCTCTCAACACAGGATGGTGAGCTCTGCCTTTTAACAAAGCAACTGTTTAACCAAAGCAGCAAAGCCAACTAGAATCCTGCTCACGCCTTTGTAAAACTATAATGTTCCAGCTGTGATTCTGCAAATCCAGGGGAATCTAATGGCCCAGCTGTGCTGCCCGATAAACAAGGACTCCAACTGCTCCCAAGATCCCGCTGGGAGAGCCACAAGTATCTTCGGTGTCGAGGAGGCAGCAGAAGGGGCAGGTGGGGAGGGGAGAGGGAGGAGCCTCCTACATCTAAGATAAAGAACCTGGGGACAGAACTAACAGCTTCTTTCTGAGCTCAGCCGGCAGCGAGCACCCACAGGCCCCTGCGATGCCCTGAGCTCAGCGGTGCCCCCAGCCTGCTCAGCCTGCCCCAGCGTCCTCTGAGCTGGGCTCTGCGAATGGACCTTCCCTGACGAGGTCCCTCCTACACCCAGGAGAGGACACAGGCGCATATGGGTCTCCCGTCTGCCTCAGAACCTGCCTTGAAGCTCAGACCTGAGTCAGGGGTCAGGGTCCTACATCTGCTCCTGCCATCACAACTCAGTCTTCTTGGGTTCCTTCACGCCTCACATGTGTCTTTGTGGGGGAGGGAGCAGCTCCTTAAGGACTAGCTTCACACCTTATGTCTATGTATGTGGGGGCAGCTCCTGTAAGGACCACGGTGCCCCCTAGCCATCACTACACAGCTGTCTTGGGGTCCTTTACACCGCAAGTGTCTGTGTGTATGGCAGGGCGAGGAGCAGCTCCCGTAAGGACCACATAGCTCAGCCCTCACCTGGCCCACTCCTTGAGCTCCCGGTGGGACAGCGAGTGGCCCTCTTGAAGGGTCACCACTGCGGTAACCCGCTGGCCCCATGTCATGTCTGGAACTCCAATCACAGCCACGTCTGTGGAGGAAGCAGAGGGAAGGATCTCAGGACACAAGAGGACGAGCACCGAAGGCCGCGGGAAGGACCCAGAGAAGCCTGAGTGGCCAGAAACGGGGGCACAGGGCACCCTGGGGTGTCAGGACAGCCCAGGACACCACCACTCCTGACCACGGGGTCACGGCCTGCACTGGCCAGCCTGGACCTGAGACAGGGAGCGGGGAGGGGAGCAGAGGACCTGAAGGTGTGCCCCGACACACACAGGAAGCCACATGTGGACCGGTCCCAAGACAGCCCGGGAAGCCAAGGGCAGCTGCGCCAGCTGAAGGGCAGGGCCACAGGGCCACTCACCGGTGATGCTGGGGTGGGCCAACAGGAGCCGCTCCACCTCCAGGGCGCTGACCTTGTAGCCGCCGCTCTTGATGATATCCACAGAAGTGCGGCCACGGATCCAGTAGCTGCCGTCCTTGAACACTGCTGTGTCACCTGGGGAGAGGCCTGGGTCAGCTGCTTGGGTGTGGCCCTGTGACTCGGGGTGTCTACATCTCTCTGGAACAAGCCAGCCAGTGCCATGTGGACAGCTGGGGACCTTGTGTGATGCCCACACAGACGCCTCTGTGGCCACATCCCACAAGGACCATCGTGAAATAGCCCACAGCTTCCCAGGACCACAGAGGCAGGAGATACAACCCACAGGGCCTCCCTGGGTTCCAGCCACAGAAGGGCCTGGCGTGGGCATCAGGGTAGACCCTTCCCGACAGGGCGTGGGCCACACGCGGTGTCACGTGGGGGATCTGGCAGGAGGAAGGGACCCCCTGCCACGCTCAGTGTGGGTGCTTCCCACCCCAGCAAGGGTTTGGGACACATGCCCGCTGGGGCATCGTGGGCACAGGGGGAGCAGGGCTGAGGGTGAACGCGCTCACACAAGTGTGCATGCATGTGTGAGACTGGGCACGTGGGAATGCCTGCCTGTGCTCTGAGAGCCGCACTGATGCACCACCGTCTGCTCTCACACACTTCACGCGGGTGATTAGCTGGAATAAATCAATATTTCATGATACACTGCCGTCCAACGCAGGAGGCCCATCCATCAGCTCGCTCTCCCGGAGCCCAGCCGCGCGGGGCGCTCCAGCCTATTAAACAAGATGAATGGCTGTGCCCGGCTGGCCGCGGCGGGAGCTGGGCTCCTGAGTTGGGGGCCCTCCTGCCCAACATGAAGCAGGATGAAGGGGAGGCCCTGGGAGCCACCGCAGTCCCCGGATGGGTGATGGATGGCGGGGAAGGACACATGTGACAGGAGTGACAGGCAGGTTGCAGGGACAGGACACAGGGTGCCCCATCCCCCGAGGCCCACCAGGGCCCTGGCTATGCGGCTCTGGCTCTGGCCGTGTCCCCTCCACACTGGACAGCTTCTCCATCCCTGAGTATCAACCCCAGCCCAGGGTGGTCCCTCCTGCGGCTTCCAGACCTGGCTCCCACTGGCCTCTACCTGCCAGAGACCTGGGATGTGGGGGTCACTGCCCTGCCCTGGGCTCTGCGTCCCACACTTGGTCCTGCCAGGGACACCCCCAATGCCCACACCAAGGCTAAGGTGGCCTCAGGGCTCCTAGCCACAACACCTGCACCCTCCTTGCTCTGATATCAACTAAACCCAGGGCGAAAGCTCCCAACGGCCGCACCCACATCCTCCAGCAGACCCCCAGCCATGCCCCTCGCCCGGGGGCGCTGACACCTACCACCCACTGCCCACCTGCAGTATCTGCTTCTCCACCTGTCCGCCACTCCGCTCAGACATCACCACCGTGGCCTCACCAGCTGCCTGCCACCCCCTCGACCCTGCACACCAGTGGTCCACTCACTTACTGACCTCCTCCAGCCACATGAAGAGCAGTGAGACTAGGGTCTTTGAGCAAAGCCAGCCCCAAGATGGCAGGGCTGGTGAAGGACACAGGGATGCCAGACTGGGGGAGGTCCCAGGTCTGTGTGCTGAGTGAAGGAGGCCCTGCTACTCCCTGGGGTCACCGTCAGGCAGGAAGTAAGGATACAAGTCATGGAGGTCCTCGATTACCCAGTGGCCTCAAATTGGTCACAACACCCTCATAAGAGGGAAGAAGACAGAGATTTGAGACAGATGGACGCAGAACATGAGGATGGAGGCAGAAGGTGCCGGAGGGTCTGTGCCCCTCGGTGTGGCCCAGCAGGAGGCCAAGGAGAACAGAAGGAAAGTGGACACACGACACCTCCCTTGAGCAGGGCCTCAACACACAGCTCAGATCGCTCCCTCTTGGAATAAAGTCAACAGCAACTGGCTTTTTTAAGGCACCAAAGCTATGCAGAGGGGACGGGAGAGGGCATGCTGAGGAGAAGACAGGCAGCTGGGAGGCAGGGAGACAGACTCTGCGGGCCATTTATGGCCGGGCTGGCAGGTGCCCTGGGGGAGGCATGGAGGGCAGCTGAGAGCAGGGCGCAGGGGCACTGGCCCTCAGTGCACGGCTGCTGCCTGTGCTCTGGGGACAGAGTGGGTGGACGGCAGCACAGAGCCCAGCCCCAACCCTCCTCCTGCTCTCAGCCCCCGACCCCCGCTGGACATCGGAGAGAACTCAGCCATCAAGCGCACTAGTGAGACGAGGACAGTCAGAGCCCCGGAGACAGGGGGCTTGTCGACCAAAGGGCTCCCAGGGCAAAGGGACTCGAGAGAGAGGAAAGGTCACGATGCACCAGGAGCAACACGGCTGCAGCCAGCAGCACCCCCAGAAGCTCTGGCCCGGCCCGGCCCAGCCAGACGAGTATGCCGGTGGACACAGCTCTCTGGAGCGCACCTGCTGCTGCCCGCTTCAGAGGCTCCTGGGAACATGGTCCAAGTTGAGGAGGATGACACAGGGGTGCAGGGACAGACGTGATCCTGGAGGAAGGAGGAGGTGGGTGGGAGCTGTATGCTGGTGTGGCGGAGGGGGAGCACTGGGGGATCTCTTGTGGGGGCTGGACAGACCAGCACCCCAACTCAGGAAGCCCCGAACAGTGTGTCCATGAGTATCTGGCAGTCCCTAGGTGGCCTCCAGCTGCCAGCGTGGACAAAGCTGGGGTATGAGGGCTCCTCCCCAAATCTGACAGATGGCTGGAGTCTCCCAGCTGCCCGTATGGGACCTTGATGAAAACAAGGACCTTCTGCCCAGAGGCCTGGGCCGGCCTGGGCAGACACGGAGGCCAAAGGGCAGCACAGAGGCCCAGCAGGAGCGAGACCGGATGAGACCCACTGTCCGCACAGGAGCCGTGCCAGGTGAAGCAAAGTGGGGTGTGCCAGAAGAACACAGAGAAGCAGATCACGGCAACCACTGGGGAACAAAGGGTTTCATGCAAGACACAAAGTAAAGCCCACATAAAGGGACGCCGCCAGGCTGCACCACAGTCCGCCGCACAGGCTGTGCCCCATGGGGTGGCGGGGCCAGTAGGTCAGCAGCCTGCCCACACCGCACGTCCTGGGGGTCTGGAGGGCCCTGCCGGGGGGCGGGCATGTGCTAGTCATTCACGGTCAGCAGATGTGAAGGGTTCGACATCCTCCAGCTACACGTGCTGTCACACCCTAACAAGAAACCCCCTCTTTTCAATACGCTGCCTGATTCCTGACTGTTGTTGGTCACAATGGATGCACAGGTTATGGAAAAAATGTGTCAGAGCTCAGTGTGCAGTGGGTGAGCACTGGGCAGGTGAGCACAGGGCAGGAGAGCCTGGCACAGGGTGAGCGCCAGGCAGGGGGGCCTTTGTCTCAGACAACTGAGAGCATCTCACCTTCACGTGTGGCGGTGGAGCTCACCCAGGAAATTCTGCCGAGAGAAACAAAGGACTAGAGGGAATCATGTAGAGACAGCAGTTAGTGTCCTGCGCATGGTGTGCAAACCCGTCTATGACAGCCGCGCATGCCCGCGGACACGCGTGTGTGGCACATGCCAGCAGGGCTCCCTGAGGCCGGGGTCACTAGGGCTATGGATGCAGAAGGCTCGCGATCCTCTGCGGGTTGGACGCACCCAAGGGGTCCATGAACCCAGCAGCAAATGAGGGGTCTATAAACATCAGAGCCTACACCTCTGTGAATGGATTCCTAGGAGCCCTCCTGACACACACCCCGCCCGTGGGAGCCAAGCACCCACCTTGCAGCACTGAGCGTCAGCTCCAGAAGAGTCTCTGCCAGTTTGGTGGATGGAGTCTGTCTCCATACTTGCCTTTCACCACTGGGAAGTGAAACAGTTTCTGCATTTTTATGGCCGACCGCACTTCCCCTCCACTTGCCTATGGCCTTATTTCCCTCCTGGGCTCTGGGCGCAGGGGGCCATGCTCTCGGCCTGGGTCAGCCCTCATGTCCTGGGCTCCCCAACCTCTCAGTGGACTCCACGCTCAGCCAAGTATGCGCAGGGCCACGGAATGGCTCCCTTCTGTTTTCTGCTGGTGAATCTTCTTCTTTTTTAGATAAATACCCTTTAAGGTTTTTCTCTGGTAATATCATTGTGTGCTCGTTAACAGAAGAAAAAGGGATCATCAATTCAGTGCCAAGGTACCCTGTTACATTCTGGTGGGCTTCCTACGCACCCTTCCCCAGCTACCTGAGCTTCTCCTACAAATGTGTGGATTTATCATCAGGGATGTTCAATCTCCTATGTCACTAACAGCACACCGTGTGAGGAGACCTTTAAAGGGTAGAGACTTTGTCTCTTTTTTCATGTTTAACTTTGGCTGTGCTGGGTCTTGGCTAGTGGGCAGGCTTTTCTCTAGCTGTGGCAAGCGAGCGGACCTCTCACTGTGGTGGCCTCTCTTCCTGCAGAGCCTGGGCTCTAGGGCGGGCACACGGGCTCAGTGGTTGTGGTGCATGGCTCAGTGCCTCCATGGCCCGTGGGATCCTCCCGAGTCAGGGATGGACCCGTGTCTCTGCTGGCAGGCAGATTCTTTACTCCCGGGCCACCAGAGAAGCCCCAGAAGACCTTCTCTAGAATAAGGCTAAGGTGACGTTTCTGTTTCCTTGTTCAGTGGCCAGTTGCTCTACTGAGTCCAGAGGGCAGGACGATCGCAGCACTGGCTCGGCTCAGTTCTGCGTTCCCACATGCGTGCTGCGTCCCCACATCTGTCCCGTGTCCTCGGCTCTGCCTCGGTCATCATCTGTTCCGGGCTGTCTGTGTCCTCATCTCTCTCTTTAGCTTCATCCTGTGTCCTTACATTCGTCTGTCCCACATCCTCGTTTTCGACAGTGGGGTCAGTGTAAAGCCCTGAGGAGGGAGTTCTAGCATCACCGTTTCCCAACCCGGGGCCAGCACTGAGCCCGTGCACACGCACGTGTGGAAGGTGGGACGCATTTAGGGTCATCATTGGGGGCGCTCCAGGAGGGAGGGCTCTGATTTCCTGCCTGAGCAGCAGCCAGGACCCCAGGGGCTGGCAGGGAGCTCCAGGCAATAGAAACTGGGCTCTGTGCAGGCTGGGGAGGGCGGCCTCTCTCCCCTCATCCTCTGAGAAGTCCTGGACGCAGCCCCCTGCAGCCTGGGCCAGAATGTGTGTGGCAGGAGGGCTGGTCGGGGAAAGGGTTAAGTTTAATTCATCCTGATTTCTACTTAATATCCCACTCGCTTGCCCCGCAGGAGCGGCAGCTGTGAGCTGATTGCCGCGCACATTATGCAGCCTGTATCACTAATGGCCTGTGACAAAGGCACGCGGCTTCCAGGCCTCACCCCCGAGAGCCAATTAAACACACAGACTCCCTTCCTGTTTGCTGCGCATTACAATGAAATTAAACTGAATTTCAAAATCATTTTCTCCTAAAGACATCTCTTTACGATAATTAATGCATGCTATTCCTTTCAACTGAAATATTCATCACGACCAGGGACTGAGACGTGTTATGCTGACTGCCCCTCACTGCACGCTGCCGGCCCGGCGTGCGCGAGCCCTGCTATTGGCAAAGTCCACAGGGCTTTGGTTCCCGTGCTTTTAAAGAAAAAGACTGCAGCTTTAGCTGAGTTTAAAAATAAAGGAAGATGGCCACAAAGAAGTCAGATTTCCAAGTCAGGATGCTCAGAGGGCTCCAGGAGGGACACACAAAAGCAGGATGAGCCTAAAGTTGTATTTCTTAAACCCTGCCTTTCAAGGGCAGCAGTAATCTTGTTGCCACCAGGCTGGCCTGTATGAATTCAACGTTTACAAAGGGAAGCTGGAATGCATGAACAGCTGTCCCGGCCCTGGGGCCCAACCACTGAGCCCTCTGCCGGCACCAGCCAGGGCCCCCGGAGCAGGCCTCTGCTCTGCTCCAGGGAACTCTCATCTGCCCCCTCTCCCTTGAGCCCCACCTGACGGGGCCCCAGCACCCCAGGACTGCTGGGGGGTATGCACATGGCCCTGCTCTGTCACCCGGTGACCTGAGGCCCATGATGGCGGCAGACTGGAGAGTGAATTCTACCCTGAGAACCCACGCTGCCTGAGCCCATGAAGACTCACATGTGTGCCTCGGCCAGGAGTGGTTCCCAGGGGGTCACCAGGCCAAGGGCACACCCACCGCCTCTCCCACCCCTAGACGCACCCGTGTGCCCGCACGGCTGTGCATCACTCTCTCCTCAGCTCTGCTGCCCACAGAGGAGCTTCCAAGAGATGTGTTTCTAATTAGGAGGCTGTCTCACGATAACAGAGGAGCAGGCCTTTCTTTTGGGAAAATATTGCTTTAAGATTATTAAGATAATTGTGACATAATGCGTGCTCAGCATGCAAGTTTTAGAAATTCAGACAGGCAACAAGCAAAGGGCAAATGCCCGGAGCACCTCTCCTGGATGTCAGGAACTGCTGGGAGTGTCCTGTGCGAGCACACACCAGTAAATCCCATGCAGCTACAAACTCAAACACTCCCAGTATCTGCTGAATCGGCCTCGCACTCAACGGGACCACTGGGACCAAGGAGACGGGCATGGAGGACAGCGGCAGGGGTGAGGCACCTCAGAGCAGTCTCTGGGTGTGCGGACGTTGGGCGACCCCTGCCTGCCCTTGCACAGGGCCCCAGGCTCTGGCTACACACACTGTGCAGGCAGGTGACAGGGAGCAGACTTCAGGGGACCAAACCAAACCGCAAGCAAACTCCTTCTGTGGGGGTGGGGAAGGGGTTACGAAGCAGGGGGAGTGGGGATGGGAAGGCAGGGAGGGTCTCTGATGTGGAGAGCAGCGGTCCCTCGGGAGGGGAATCCTGACCTTGAGGGACAGACAGATCACCACGTGCAGGGCGGCCGGGCAAGGGACAGGGCCAGAGTCTGGCTTCAGGGCTGGGGGAAGCTGGCCCGAGGCCCACAGTCTTAGGATCTTCTTTCCAGAGGCTGCGGGGGACTAGGGTACAGTGTCAGGGGTGCAGCTTTAAAGACAGGAGATGCAAAGTGCCCTCTTCCCCTCTCCAGGGAGGATTCTGGGGGTGTCCTGCTGCAGCGGTACTGACTTCCCTTCGTCCCCTCTGGACCCACCCGCCTACCTGTTTTGAACCAGCCGTCTGAGGTGAAGGCGGCTTTCGTTTCCTCCGGCTTGTCCCAGTATTCTCGGAACACGGAGGGCCCCCTGACCAGGAGTTCACCCTCCTTCTCCTCGAACCCTGGGGTCACCTGTGGTAAGAGAGAAAGGTAGGTGTCAGAGTTCACCCCTTCAGGCTGGTCTCTACCACCCCAGCTCCTCCCAAGGCCCACACACTCTCCTGAGATTAGATGCTTTGATGGGAAGCACCGACTACCTTTCATGCCCCCCTCAGAAACGCTGCCTGAGGCCTCTGTGC
Organism: Ovis aries; assembly: GCF_016772045.2. NCBI lineage: Eukaryota > Metazoa > Chordata > Mammalia > Artiodactyla > Bovidae > Ovis > Ovis aries. The sequence goes on along the minus strand of NC_056067.1, from coordinate 13,781,394 downwards.
CCACCCTGTCCTAGAGCTCACAGCCCAGCATGATTGGCCTGTCTGTCCACTTCTGAGGGCCATGCTCCTGTGAAACTGTCTTCAGGGTGTCTCTTAGACCGACCTCAGACATGGGAGATGTGGGCAGCTGCCCACATCTGCCATGGCTCCTAGGAAGAGCCTGGGGTTGGCAGCTGTGCAGGGCGGGAAGGGGGCCCACGGGGGTTACAGGGGGAGAAGCTGGGTGCCTGGGAGAGCCAGGTGGTCATAAGCAGGGACCCTAGAGTCTTCCTGCTGTGGGCAGGGTGAGGGTGGAAGGGGGCTGAGTGTTCTAAGACATGGAGTTGGGGTCTGTGATGCCGGAAAAGGACAGAGCAAAGGTGGAACCACGTTCAGTAAAGCCTCGCTGGCTTTGCGCTCATGGCTCAGCTGACAACAATGTAACTATGACCCATGAGACCAAGTGCCCCAGGAAAACCCCGCTCAGCTCATCAGCTCCCACCTGGGATGAACTTTTCGGTGGGGAGAACATCCCCCTATTTTAAAGAAAAGACACCCTTGGAAATGTGCTGTAAAATAGTCTGAGTTGTCTGAGGCCTGGATGGAAAGCTGAATGCCCCTGGGACCGACACAGTGGGTGGACAGCGAGGGGACCCTCCCCACCGCCTGGCTCCCACGCAGGAGTGATGTCACCCAGGGGGACTGGGCTGCATGTTCCAGGCCGGCAGGGCTTCTGCCACCCCGTCTGCTCAGAGGAGGTGTTTGTTTTTTCAGTTACACCACAGACTTTATTTGAATTTCACCATTTTTCCCACTGCCATCTTTCATCTGCTGCACTGCTAACGTCAGCCTGACCATGGGGTGCCATGTCTGCAGGGCAGGTATGCACAGTAAAGCAGAGGCCGTGAAAATGAAACTGACATGGAAACTGACCTTAGAGATGGCAGGTTGCAGACTTAGACCAACTAAATAACAAAAACAGAAAAATACCGACCCCTCCATTGGACGTGAACAAGATCCAGAGTCTCATGACACAACACTCAGAGTGTCTAGGACACAATACAAAGTTAACTCAGCACGTGAAATGCCAAGAAAGTACCAACTCTTATGAGAAAAGGGCATCAGTATGGGACAGCACCAGATGGCAGAGGTGCTGGGTGCGCCTAAGACAGACACTAAAGCACAAGTTATCAACATGCTCCAACAGGTAAGGGCAAACACTGCAAATACGTGGGAATACACAGTTTCAGCAGAGAAATAAAAGACACAGGGCAGAACCAAATGGAAATTTTAGAACTAAAACTACAACAACAGAAACAAGGAAAACTTACTGAATGGGCTCCCTGGTGGCTCAGATGGCAAAGAAGCTGCCTGCAGTGTCAGAGACCGGGGTTCAATCCCTGGGTTGGGAAGATCCCTTGGAGAAGGAAATGGCAACCCACTCTAGTATTCTTGCCTGGGAAATCCCACAGACAGAGAAGCCTGGTGGGCTACAGTCATGGGATCACAAAGAGTTGGACACAACTAAGTGACTAATGGCAGCCGAGAGGAGCTACCACACGCCCGAGGTCAGGGGAGGCGGCTGAGAGGAGCAACCCCACATCCAAGGAGAGGTGGGAGGGCTGAGAGGAGCTATTCCACGTTCAAGGTCAGGAGGAGTGGCCGTGAGGAGGTACCCTTCGTCCAAGGTAAGGAGCAGCAGCTGCGCTTTGCTGGAGCAGCCATGAAGAGTTACCCACGTCCAAGATAAGAGAAACCCAAGTAAGATGGTAGGTGTTGCGACAGGGCATCACAGGGCAGACACACTGAAACCACACTCACAGAAAACTAGCCAATCTGATCACACGGACCACAGCCTTGTCTAACTCAATGAAACTAAGCCATGCTGTATGGGGCCACCCAAGACAGGAGGGTCATGGTGGAGAGGTCTGACAGAATGTGGTCCACTGCAAAAGGGAATGGCAAACCACTTCAGTATTCTTGCCTTGAGAACCCATGAACAGTATGAAAAAGCAAAATGACAGGATACTGAAAGAGAAACTCCCTGGGTCGGTAGGTGCCCAATATGCTACTGGAGGTCAGTGGAGAAATAAATCCAGAAAGAATGAAGGGATGGAGCAAAAGCAAAAACAATACCCAGTTGCGGATGTGACTGGCGATAGAAGCAACGTCCGATGCTGTAAAGAGCAACATTGCACAGGAACCTGGAATGTCAGGTCCATGAATCAAAGCAAATTGGAAGTGGTCAAACAGGAGATGGCAAGAGTGAACGTTGACATTCTAGGAATCAGCGAACTAAAATGGACTGGAATGGGTGAATTTAACTCAGATGACCATTATATCTACTACTGTGGGCAGGAATCCCATAGAAGAAATGGAGTAGCCATCATGGTCAACAAAAGAGTCCAAAATGCAGTACTTGGATGCAATCTCAAAAACGACAGAATGATCTCTGTTCATTTCCAAGGCAAACCATTCAATATCACGGTAATCAAACCTACGCCCCAACCAGTAACGTTGAAGAAGCTGAAGTTGAATGGTTCTATGAAGACCTACAAGACCTTTTAGAACTAACACACCAAAAGATGTCCTTTTCATTATAGGGGACCGGAATGCGAAAGTAGGAAGTAAAGAAACACCTGGAGTAACAGGCAAACTTGGTCTTGGAGTACGGAATGAAGCAGGACAAAGGCTAATAGAGTTTTGCCAAGAGAACGCACTGGTCATAACAAATACTCTCTTCCAACAACACAAGAGAAGACTCTACACATGGACATCACCAGATGGTCAACACTGAAATCAGATTGATTATATTCTTTGTAGCCAAAGATGGAGAAGCTCTATACAGTCAACAAAAACAAGACCAGGAGCTGACTGTGGCTCAGATCATGAACTCCTTATTACCAAATTCAGACTCAAATTGAAGAAAGTGGGGAAAATCATTAGACCATTCAGGTATGACCTAAATCAAATCCTTTATGATTATACAGTGGAAGTGAGAAACAGATTTAAGGGACTAGATCTGATAGACAGAGTGCCTGATGAACTATGGACAGAGGTTGATGACACTGTACAGGATACAGGGATCAAGACCATCCTCATGGAAGAGAAATGCAAAAAAGCAAAATGGCTGTCTGAGGAGGCCTTACAAATAGCTGTGAAAAGAAGAGAAGCAAAAAGCAAAGGAGAAAAGGAAAGATATAAGCATCTGAATGCAGAGTTCCAAAGAATAGCAAGGAGAGATAAGAAAGCCTTCCTCAGTGATCAATGCACAGAAATAGAGCCAAACAACAGAATGGGAAAGACTAGAGATCTCTTCAAGAAAATTAGAGATACTAAGGAAACATTTCATGCAAAGATGGGCTTGATAAAGGACAGAAATGGTATGGACCTAACAGAAGTAGAAGATATAAGAAGAGGTGGCAAGAATACACAGAAAAGAACTGTATAAAAAAGAGCTTCACGACACAGAAAATCACGATGGTGTGATCACTCACCTAGAGCCAGACATCCTGGAATGTGAAGTCAAGTGGGCCTTAGAAAGCATTACTACAAACAAAGCTAGTGGAGGTGACAGAATTCCAGTGGAGCTATTTAAATCCTGAAAGATGATGCTGTGAAAGTGATGCACTCAATATGCCAGCAAATTTGGAAAACTCAGCAGTGGCCACAGGACTGGAAAAGGTCTGTTTTCATTCCAATCCCAAAGAAAGGCAATGACAAAGAATGCTCAAACTACCACAAAATTGCACCCATCTCACACGCTAGCAAAGTAATGCTCAAAATTCTCCAAGCCAGGCTTCAGCACTACATCAACCATGAACTTTCAGATGTTCAAGCTCGTTTTACAAAAGGCAGAGGAACCAGAGATCAAATTGCCAATATCCACTAGATCATAGAAAAAGCACGAGAGTTCCAGAAAAACATCTATTTCTGCTTTATGGACTATGCCAAAGCCTCTGACTATGTGGATCACAATAAACTGTAGAAAATTCTGAGAGAGATGGGAATATCAGACCACCTGACCTGCCTCTTGAGAAACCTATATGCAGGTCAGGAAGCAACAGTTAGAACTGGACATGGAACAACAGACTGGTTCCAAGTAGGAAAAGGAGTACATCAAGGCTGTATATTATCACCCTGCTTATTTAACTTATATGCAGAGTACATCATGAGAAACGCTGGGCTGGAAGAAGCACAAGCTGGAATCAAGATTGCCGGGAGAAATATCAATAACCTCAGATATGCAGATGACACCACCCTTATGGCAGAAAGTGAAGAGGAACTAAAAAGCCTCTTGATGAAAGTGAAAGAGTGGAGTGAAAAAGTTGGCTTAAAGCTCAACATTCAGGAAGCGAAGATCATGGCATCTGGTCCCATCACTTCATAGGAAATAGATGGGGAAACAGCAGAAACAGCATCAGACTTTGTTTTGGGGCTCCAAAATCACTGCAGATGGTGATTGTAGCCACGAAATTAAAAGATGCTTACTCCTTAGAAGGAAAGTTATGACCAACCTAGATAGTATATTGAAAAGCAGAGATATTACTTTGCCAACAAATGTCCATCTAGTCAAGGCTATGGTTTTTCCAGTGGTCATGTATGGATGTGAGAGTTGGACTGTGAAGAAAGCTGAGCACTGAAGAATTGATGCTTTTGAACTGTGGTGTTGGAGAAGACTCTTGAGACTCCCGTGGACTGCAAGGAGATCCAACCAGTCCATCCTAAAGGAGATCAGTCCTGGGTGTCCATTGGAAGGACTGATGCTAAAGCTGAAACTCCAGTACTTTGGCCACCTCATGTGAAGAGTTGACTCACTGGAAAAGACCCTGATGCTGGGAGGGATTGGGGGCAGGAAGAGGAGGGGATGACAGAGGATGAGATGGCTGGATGGATGGCATCACCGACTCGATGGACATGAGTCTGAGTGAACCCTGGGAGTTGGTGATGGACAGGGAGGCCTGGGTGCTGTGATTCATGGGGTCGCAAAGAGTTGGACACGACTGAGCGACTGAACTGAAGTGACTAACACTAACACTGAATGGGCTCAGTAGCAAAACTGAAAGAATCGTAGAACCTGAAGAAACAGCAATAGATATTACTGAACCTGAACAGGAGAAAAAACTACTGGAAAAAATAAACCAGTAATGAGAAGCCAAGACCAGTATCACAATGGCTAACAGTCATGATATCGGATTCCCAGAAGAGGAAAAGCTAGGGACACAAAGATATTTGATAAAATTTAGCTTAAAATCCCTTAAGTTTGGTGAAATATAGAAATGTATTCAAGAGGCTCAAGATTCAAGACTCAAGAAGCTCCATGAGCCCCAAATAAGCCCAGAGAAATACAAGCCAAGACATATCATAATCCAGTCACTGAAAACTAAAAAGAAAGACAAAACTCTTGACATCAGGGTATAACTTTGAGGCATTCAAACAACTAATTACTTCTCTGCGGAAACAGTGGAGACCAGAAAAAACAAAACAAAACAAAAACAGAATAACATGTTTTAGGCATTGAAATAATTGACAACCCAGAATTCCAAATCCAGTGAAACTAACTTTCAAGAATGAAGATAAAGTAAAGATAGTCTTAGATGAAGAAAGAAATAAAAGAATCTTTCATCAGCAGATCTGACCTAAAAAAGTTACTACAAAATTCCTCAGTCAGAATGAACCTGGAAGATCAGAAGTAAAGGAAAAGCAACAGAATTGGTAAATATTTGGCTGAACAAAACTGACTCTTTTCCTTGTGAATTTTTGACCACTAAAAGCAAAAATTGCACCACTAAGGAAGCTTGCCATACACGGCGCCATTATGTATGACAACGACAACCTAAAAGGGAGAAGACACAGTGACCCAAGCGAATGACAAAGACCCTCTGCTCCATTCAACAGCGGTCAGCCTCCTAAACCTCTCCTAGGCCCATCAGTGTGAAAGTGAAAGCCGCTCAGTCGTGTCCGACTCTTTGCGACCCCATACAGTCCATGGAATTCTCCAGGGCAGAATACTGGAGTGGGTAGCCTTTCCCTTCTCCAGGGGATCTTCCCAATCCAGGGATCAAACCCAGGTCTCCTGCATTGCAGGTGGATTCTTTACTAGCTGAACCACAAGGGAAGCCCAAGAATACTGGAGTGGGTAGCCTCACCCTTTTCCAGTAGATCTTCCCGACCCAGGAATCAAATCGCAGTCTCCTGCATTGCAGGCAGATTCTTTACCAACTGAGCTAAAGTGTACTTCCTAAGAAAGCCAGTTTTAGCAAGAACTCAGCTAAGTCAGTTTAGTGAGACGCCCCTCCACTCGGATATCTGCTTACCCTCCTATCTGTCCAGTGCCTCATCCCCTGCCACCTCGCTGGTGATGGCTGACCACCCACCCAGCTGGCCTTCAGTACAAATCCTGTTAGGATCCTGTTTAGCCAGGATCCCCCTGACCCATGAGGTTTCATCTTGGTAAACTTCCATCCAGTGACCCCCACGGCTCCTTGGCTGTCACCCCCTCTTGCTGATGCTCTTTTCAGGGCTGAGCCCAGTCTCTCTGCCTTCTGCCTATCCCACGAGGGGTCCCTATGCCCATCATTTGGGTCCTTGTCAGCCTCAGCACTTCACACGAGCAATGATTACCTTTTCTTTGGCAGTAGTAGGAGTTCTGTGTCCTGCTGGAAGTGTCACAATGTTGAGTCTAAGTAGGTCTCAAGCAGTGAACCATGTATTTTGTAGTCCTTAGACCAATTACTAAAAACTGTAAGATGTATGTTCAAAAACTCAGCAGGCAAATTAAAATGGAAGACTAAAAAAATTGACCCCAAACAGGGCAGTTGCAGGAAAGCCAAGCAATGAGAAACTGAGGGCCAGAACAGTAAGCAAATAACAAATGAGAGGCTTAAATTCAAACATATCAACAGTCACATTAAATGTACATGGTGGTCTAAATATAACAATTAGAAGAAAAACTTCAAATTAGATTAAAAGACATACATGATCCAACTATGTGCTATCTACACGGCTTCCCTGGTGGCTCAGAAGGTAAAGAGTCTGCCTGCAATGCAGGAGAATCTGGTTCAGTCCCTGGGTCGGGAAGATCTCCTGGAAGAGGGCATGGCAACCCACTCCAGTATTCTTGCCTAGAGAATTCCATGGACAAAGGAGCCTGGCGGGTTACAGTCTATGGGGTCGCAAAGAGTCGGACATGACTGAGCGACTAACACACACATGTGCCATCTATTGGAAACTCACTTCAAATACAGTTGCATGGCAGGTTAGGAGCAAAGGGATAGAACAATATATGCCATGCAAACACCAGTCAGAAGAAACCAAGCCATAGATCAGGAAGCGTCTATATTAATACAAACAAAATAAATTTAACAGCAGAATGTTACCAGCAGCTTCACAGTTGTTCAGTCACCAAGTTGTGTCCAACTCTTGCAACCCCATGGATTGTAGAAGGCCAGGCTCCTCTGTCCTCCACTATCTCCTGGAGTTTGCTCTAATTCATGTCCATTAAGTCAGTGATAATATCTAACCATCTCATCTTCTGCTGCCCCCTTCTCCTTTTGCCTTCAATCTTTCCCAGCATCAGGGTCTTTTCCAATAATTCGACTCTTTGCATCATGTGGCCAAAGCATTGGAGCTTTAGCTTTAGCATTAGTCCTTCCAGTGAATCCTCAGGATTGATTTCCCTTAGGATTGACTGGTTTGATCTTCTTACAGTCCAAGGGACTCTCAAGAGTCTTCTCCAGCACCACAATTTGAAAGCATCAATTCTTCAGTGCTCAGCCTTCTTTATGGCCCACCTCTCACATCCACACGTGACTGCTGGAAAAACCATAGCTTTGACTAAATGGACCTTTGTCAGCAAAGTGATGTCTCTGCTTTATAATACCCTGTCTAGGTTTGTCACAGCTTTCCTTCCAAGGAGCAAGCGTCTTTGAATTTCATGGCTGCAATCACCATCTGTAGTGATTTTGGAGCCCAAGGAAAGAAAATCTGTCACTGCTTCCACTTTTCCCCCTTATACTTGCCATGAAGTGATGGGATCAGATGCCACGACCTCAGTTTTTGAATGTTGAGTTTTAAGCCAGCCTTTATACTCCCCTCTTTCACCCTCATCAAGAGGCTCTTTAGTTCCTCTTCACCAGCACAGATATCAGAGAGACCTGAACACCATCATCAACCATTTTCATCTAAGGGACATTTACACGCCAACCAAAATCAGCACAATACACACTGTTCAAGTGTACCAGAACAGTCACCAAGAAAGACCACATTCTGAGTCATAAAACACATCTCAACAAATTTATAAAAACTGAAATAATACTGAGTATGTTTTCTGACTGCTGCTGCGGGTGCCACTAAGTCGCTTCAGTCGTGTCCGACTCTGTGCGACCCCATAGACGGCAGCCGACCAGGCCCCTCCATCCCTGGGATTCTCCAGGCAAGAACACTGGAATGGGTTGCCACTTCCTTCTCCAATGCATGAAAGTGAAAAGTGAAAGTGAAGTCACTCAGTCGTGTCCGACTCTTCATGACTCCAGGGACTGTAGCCTACCAGGCTCCTCTGTCCATGGGATTTTCCAGGCAAGAGTACTGGAGTGGGTTGCCATTTCCTTCTCCATTTCTGACTGCAGGGGAATTAAATTAGAAATCAATAAAAGAAACAATTTTAAAACTTGGAAAATAAACAACATACTTCTAACTTATCCATCAGTCAAAGAAAAAGTTTTAAGGGAAATTAGAAAATATTTTGAATATAATGAAAATTAAAATACAATGTATCAAAATTTCAGAAGTAAGGCTTCCCTGGTGGCTCAGTGGTATTCAACTGCAATGCAGCAGTCATGGGTTCGATCCCTGGGTTGGGAAGATCTCTTGGAGAAGGAAACCTGACTTAGCAACTAGACCATCAAAGCTAAAGCAACGTTTAGAGGGAAGTTCATATCATTAAATGCATATATTAGAAAAAAAGGAGTCTCAAATCGATAACCTAAAGTTTTACCTTAAGAAAATAGAAAAAGAGAAAAGTAAGTCAAAAGCAAGCAGAAGAAACAATATAGATAAAAACTGAAACCAATTAAAATTGCAAAGAGAAAAGAAATAGAGAAAAATCAAGGAATCCTGAAGTGAATTTTTTTTAAAAAACATTTTAAAAATGGATAAAATTCTAGCAAGAATAACAAAGAAAAAAATTAATAGAAGAGACAAATTATCAATATGTGTTGTGAGAAGGATATCACTTTATACTAAGCAGACATTAAAAGGTCAATAAAGGAATACTGTGAAAAACTTCATGCATAAAGTATTCAATTTTTCAAAAACCACAATCTACCAAAACTCACCCCAAATGTAAGAGATGATCTGAGTCGTCTATAACTATTAGAGAAGCTAAATTCATAGTTAAAACCTTCCAAAAATAAAAAATAGAAACCACTAGGCCTGACGGATAGGTAGAAATTCTATAAAATACATAACACCAATTATATGCAATCCTCCCTAGAAAATAAAAGAGGGAACACCTCCCAAATAATTTTATGATGCTAGCATTACCTTTATATGCAACACAGAAAAAAGTACAAGAAAACTACAGACTAAAATCCCTCATGAATACAGATGCCAAAATCCTCAACAAATGTCAGTAAAGCAAATCCAATACTATATAGAAAGAATGATATACCATAACTAAGTGGGGTGTGTCCTGGAAATGCAGGGCTGGTTCAATATTAGAAAAATCATGCAGGGACTTCTCTGGTAGTCCAGTGGTTAAGAATCCACTGTGCAATGCAAGGGACAAGGGTTTGATCCCTGGTTGGGGAACTACGGTGCCACATGTGGGCTACAGTTCATGGGGCTGTAGCCAGAGAGCCCGCGCAGCACAGTGAGAGACTGTCGCATGGGGCAACCAAGATTCCGAGTGCCACAACTCAGACCCAATACAGCCAAACGAATAAGTAAATGTTAAAAAAAGAAAAATCATTCAGTGCAATCACCATGTGAGTTAGTTGCTCAGTTGTGTCCGACCCCATGGACTGCAGCCTGCCAGGTTCCTCTGTCCAAGGGATTCTCCAGGCAAGAATACTGGCATGGGCTGCCATTCGCTTCTCAAGGGGATCTTCCCAACCCAGGGATTGAACTCGGGTTTTCTGCATTGCAGGCAGATTCTTTACTGTCTGAACCACTAGGGTAGGCCATAACCCATCATATTAGCGGCCAAATAAGGAAGAAGAAATTAACACAGAAAAGATATTTGAAAATATCCATTCATGAGAAAAAACTCTCAGCATATAAAAAACGGAATGGGATCTACAAAAAGTCTAGCTACTGTCATGCTTACCAGTGAAAGAGCAAATACCTTCCCTATAAGATCAGAAATAGGTAAAGGACATTCACTCTCACTACTCCTATTTGACATCATACAGGAAATCCTAGTCAGGGCAATAAGTCAAGAAAAAGAATTGAGGGATACAGATTGGAAAAGAAGAAATAAATTTGTTCTATTTGCAACTGCGTATGTAGAAAATCTCAAGGAAAAATAATTTTTAAAAAGTGCTAAAGCCAAAAAGTAGGAAGTCAAGAAATACCTGGAGTAACAAGCATTTTTGGCCTTGGAGTACAGAATGAAGGAGGGCAAAGGTTAATAGAGTTTTGCCAAGAGAACGCAGTGGTCATAGCAAATACCCTCTTCCAACAACACCAGAGAAGAGTTCACATGGACATCACCAGATCCGCAACACCAAAATCAGACTGATTGTATTCTTTGCAGCCAAAGAATATAATCTGACTGTGGCTCAGATCATGAACTCCTTATTGCCAAATTCAGACTTAAATTGAAGAAAGTAGGAAAATCACTAGACCATTCAGGTATGACCTAAATCAAATTCCTTACAATTATATAGTGGAAGTGAGAAATAGATTCAGGCGGTTAGATCTGACTGACAGAGTACCTGATGAACTACGGACGGAGGTTCATGACATTGTACAGGAGGCAGTGATCAAGACTATCCCCAAGAAAAAGAAATGTAAAAAGGCAAAATGGTTGTCTGAGGAGAGAAGCAAAAGGCAAAGGAGAAAAGAAAAGATATACCCAATTGAATGCAGAGTTCCAAAGACTAGCAAGGAGAGATAAGAAAGCCTTCCTAAGTGATCAATCAAAGAAATAGAGGAAAACAATAGAATGGGAAAGACTAGAGATCTCTTCAAGAAAATTAGAGATACTAAGGGAATATTTCACGCAGGGATGGGCTCAATAAAGGACAGAAATGGTATGGACCTAATAGAAGCAGAAGATATTAAGAAGAGGTGGCAAGAATACATAGAACTATACAAAAAAGATCTTTGTGACCCAGATAATCACAATGGTGTGATCACTCACCTAGAGCCAGACATCCTGGAATGTGAAGTCAAGTGGGCCTTAGAAAGCATCACTATGAACAAAGCTAGTGGAGGTGATAGAATTCCAGTGGAGCTATTTCAAATCCTGAAAGACGATGCTGTGAAAGTGCTGCACGCAATATGCCAGCAAATTTGGAAAACTCAGCAGTGGCCACAGGACTGGAAAAGGTCTGTTTTCATTCCAATCCCAAAGAAAGGCAATGACAAAGAATGCTCAAACTACTGCAAAATTGCACTCATCTCACAACTAGGAAAGTAGTCCTCAAAATTCTCCAAGCCAGGCTTCAACAATACATGAACCATGAACTTCCAGATGTTCAAGCTGGATTTAGAAAAGGCAGAGGAACCAGAGATTAAATTGCCAACATCTGTTGGATCATCAAAAAAGCAAGAGATTTCCAGAAAAACATCTATTTCTGCTTTATTGACTATGCCAAAGCCTTTGCCTTGTGTGGATCACAACAAATTGTGGAAAATTCTTAAAGAGATGGGAATACCAGAGCACCTGACCTGTATCCTGAGAAAGCTGTATGCAGGTCAAGAGGCAAGAGTTAGAACTGGATATGGAACAACAGACTGGTTCCTAATCGGGAAAGGAGTACATAAAGGCTGTATATTGTCACGCTGCTTATTTAACTTATATGCAGAGTACATCCTGAGAAATACTGGATTGGATGAACCACAAGCTGGAATCAAGACTGCCGGGAGAAATATCAATAACCTCAGATATGCAGATGACACCACCCTTATGGCAGAAAGAGAAGAAGAACCAAAGAGCCTCTTGATGAAAGTGAAAGAAGAGAGTGAAAAAGTTGTCTTAAAGCTCAGCATTCAGAAAACTAAGATCATGGCATCTGGTTCCATCACTTCGTGGCAAATAGATGGGGAAACAATGGAAACAGTGACAGACTTTATTTTGGGGGGCTCCCAAATCACTGCAGATGGTGACTGTAGCCATGAAATTAAAAGACACTTGCTCCTTGGAAGAAAAGCTATGACCAACCAAGACAGCATATTAAAAAGTAGAGACATTACTTTGCCAACAAAGGACTGTCTAGGCAAAGCTATGGTTTTTCCAGTGGTCATGTATGGATGTGAGAGTTAGACCGTAAAGAAAGCTGAGTGCCAAAGAATTGATGCTTTTGAACTGTGGTGTTGGAGAAGACTCCTGAGACTCCCTTGGACTGCAAGGAGATCCAACCAGTCCATCCTAAAGGAGACCAGTCCTGAATATTCATTGGAAGGACTGATGCTGAAGCTGAAACACCAATACTTTGGCCACCTGATGCGAAGAACTGACTCAGTTGAAAAAGACCCTGATGCTGAGAAAGATTGAAGGTGGGAGGAAAAGGGGAGGACAGAGGATGAGATGGTTGGATGGCATCACCAACTCAATGGACATGAGTTTGAATGAACTCCAGGAGTTGGTGATGGACAGGGAGGCCTGGCGTGGTGCAGTCCATGGGGTTGCAAAGAGTCAGACACAACTGAGCGACTGAACTGAAAGTTAAAAAATGAATTTACCAAGATACAAAGTGAATACCTTGAATCAATCCTATTTCTATATACTAGGGATAAATAATTAGAAACAAAAACCAAAAAAAATTCTGCACTTACAATCACTGAAAGAGAGAAAAAGGAGTAAGGGATGGAGAAAGGAGGAAATATTCAGGTATGAATCTAACAGAACATGTACAGCAGCAGCATGCTGAAGATCTCACTCACACAACCCCTGCCAAAGCAGAACTAAGTAAATGGGGAGGTGTACCACATTTACAGATTGAAAGAATCCTTAGAGTAGAGATGTCAACTCTCCCCAAACTGATATATAGTTGAATGCAATTTTCACCAAGCTCCCAAAAGAATTTTTTGTAGATATAGGCAAACTATTTCTAAAATGGTATGGGCAAGCAAAAGAACTAGAACAGCAAAAAAAAAAAAAAAAAAACTTTGAATAAGAATAAAGTTGCTAGATTAACACTACAATTTTGAGATTTACTATAAAGTCACAGTGGTCAAGACTGTGGTACTGCAGAAGAACAGATACACATATCAATGGAAGAAAATGTATCTGGAGTCTCAGCAGTAAAGAATTCGTCTGCAATGCAGTAGTCGTGGGTTCAGTCCCTGGGTGTTGAAGATCCGCTAGAGAAGGAAATGGCAGCCCACTCTAGTATTCTTGCCTGGGAAATCCCAGAGGAGATGGACAGAGGAGCCTGGCAGGCTACCCTTGGGGTGCAAAAGAATCAGACAGGACTGAGCAACTAAACAACAACACATATATTCAAATAGGTATATAAGTTCAGTTCAGTCGCTCAGCCGTGTCTGACTCTTTGCGACCCCATGAATCGCAGCATGCCAGGCCTCCCTGTCCATCACCAACTCCTGGAGTTCATTCAGACTCATGTCCATCGAGTCAGTGATGCCATCCAGCCATCTCATCCTCTGTCATCCCCTTCTCCTCCTGCCCCCAATCCCTCCAAGCATCAGGGTCTTTTCCAATGAGTCAACTCTTCACATGAGGTAGCCAAAGTACTGGAGTTTCAGCTTCAGCATCATTCCCTCCAAAGAAATCCCAGGACTCATCTCCTTTAGAATGGACTGGTTGGATCTCCTTGCAGTCCAACGGAGTTTCAAGAGTCTTCTCCAACACCACAGTTCAAAAGCATCAATTCTCCTGCGCTCAGCTTTCTTCACAGTCCAACATTCACATCCATACATGACCACAGGAAAACGATAGCCTTGACTAGATGGACCTTTGTTGGCAAAGTAACGTCTCTGCTTTTAAATATTCTATCTAGGTTGGTCATAACTTTTCTTCCAAGGAGTAAGCATCTTTTAATTTCATGGCTGCAGTGATTTTGGACCCCCCAAAAATAAACACTGTTTCCAGTGTTTCCCCATCTATTTCCTATGAAGTGATGGGACCAGATGCCATGATCTCTGTTTCCTGAATGTTGAGCTTTAAGCCAACTTTTTCACTCTCCTCTTTCACTTTCATCAAGAGGCTTTTTAGTTTCTCTTTACTTTCTGCCATAAGGGTGGTGTCATCTGCATATCTGAGGTTATTGATATTTCTCCCGGCAATTTTGATTCCAGCTTGTGCTTCTTCCAGCCCAGCGTTTCTCATGATGTACTCTGCATATAAGTTAAATAAGCAGGGTGACAATACACAGCCTTGACGTACTCCTTTTCCTATTTGGAACCAGTCTGTTGTTCCATGTCCAGTTCTAACTGTTGCTTCCTGACCTGCATATAGGTTTCTCAAGAGGCAGGCAGGTGGTCTGGTATTCCCATTTCTTTCAGAATTTTCCACAGTTTATTGTGATCCACAGGTATATACTTTACAAACAAGAAAGAGTTGTCTTCTCAGCAAATAGCATATGAACAACTAGATCTCCATATGGAAAAAATAAGACCCCTGATGAGCCTGCAGGGGAGGAAGTTGTCACATGGTGTCACTGCACGGAGGTGGGGTGGTGGGGTGTGCAGGCAGTGAGCCAAGGACCGGCAGGAGTGGACGCCCGCCTGGGCCCACCGTCAGGAGGGTGAGCCCGCATGCATGGGGAAGGACAGGTGCACTGGGCACAGGCCAGCGGGCTTTCCTGACTCAAGTATTTTTGCAACTTTCCTATAAGTTTGAAGTGATTTTCAATTAGGTATTAACAAAACCCCTGAACCACAACACCAGTAGGCCCCCTGACTTCCGAACATTACAGTCCCTCCTGTCTGGACTGTGTGGAGTGCGGGCAGCCATCAGATGAGAGCTGGAGGGTTTTGCTGCGAGTCCCGGGTCAGGGACATAACCAGTACTTTTCAGCAACGTGTTCAAACCAGGTGCGCACCTAGGAGCCCGTGTCCTCCTCTACCGCCATCAGCAGTGCACAGTACCTGCGTCCAGCTCCCCCCAGCAAGGCCTGAGCCCGGGTGCCATGCCTCTGGGCCTCACCATGGCCGCTTTGTCCCACTAAGCGTGGAAAGCTGGGCGTAGGCTCCATGCAGGTTTTGCCCCTGCGTGGAGACTCACTTTATTCTCTCTACAGGGTCCCTACAGGGGCAGGGCAGTGAGAAGTACCCCAAGTCCCACCCAGCCTCGGAATGGGGGCGCTGCCACCCCTCTCGTGAGCACAAGCATGAGGGGGGAGATGCGTGGCAGAGGGGGCAAAAGACCTGTTGGTGAGCCATCCAGACAGCTGCATTCCCACGGGCCCTTCAACTGAACTGGAAACACTCCAGAGCACGCCACTTAGAGCTCCAAGTCCCAAGCTTCCTCACCTCTGCTGTCCCCAGGGCCCTGGAGCCCCCACTTCTGTGGACCACTCGCTTCCTTCTCTGACTATCAAGGTGCTCAGGGCCCGGGCTGCCACTTTGGAGCCTCCTATTCTGAGCATGTTTCAGTGAGGAGGGCCCTACAGGCTGGAGCAGGAGCTGGCGGAGGGGGTGGGCTGCTCGCCCCACAGGGACAAAGTCATTAGGCTTGGCTGTGACTGAGAAGGGACCTGCTCCCCACCCCGCCTTCTCTCCAGCAGGTCTCGAGATATCTCGCAGAAAGGTGTTCAGGCACCTGGAGGAGGGTGGTGCAAGGGCCCCCATGCTGTCTGTGCTGCTGGTGCCTATGGGCCCAACTACCCACACAGTTCCTCTGCTGGGGAGACCTCCTCCAGTGCGGGGTCCCTGGAAAAACACCAAAAATGGGGGGTGGGCTGAGCGTCCGAGGCGGGGTGCGGGGAGAAGGGTGCGGGGGGAAGCTGCCCTGATACTGCAGGGAGGGCTCGATGCTGGGGCAGGTGACTTGGGTGTGGGCAGGAGTCCATGAGGAGGCAGATGGGACCTCAGGGAACAGGCCAAGAGCCAGAAAAGGATCCTGGGATGTGAGTGTGGCTGTCGGCCCTGAACCAGCTGGGCTGATGCTAGAGCCCAGGCAGAGCATGGTCAGGGAGTGATGACCAGGGCCGGGGAGCTCTAGGCCACCCTGAAAGCTGCCCACACACTGTGGACGTGAACAAGGCTGGTCTAGAGGCCCGTTACGCCTGGGAGGAGAGGCCTAGAGGGCACAAGCCCAGCAAAAGCAACCCAGGTGAGAGGTTCTTGCGTTAAAGGAACACATACTTCTTGACTGTGGAGTCCTATACCAAGGTCATCTCCAGAACAACCGAGTCCCATAGCAACCATTGCCATGAGCCCCCAGGATCTAAACCAGCAGCTCCCTGACCTCACATTAGCTAAAAATACCCACCTTATAGCACCCTAACCAATCACCTAATGCCACTCTTTCAGCAGGACCTTTGTTTTGAGGTTGTAAACACTGGCTACTAGCCCACGAAAGGTCTCAGCTCACTGTCTCCCATCCTAATAAACTCCATTCTCCTCTCATTCTGCCTCTTGCCCGAAAATTTTTTTCCAACCCATGCCCAGGCCACAGCATTGATGTCATTTTTCATAAAATCACAGTAAAAACCACCCAAGTTCCCCCCACGTGCTCGATCTCAGACATTCAACAACCATCTCCTGGATGCTGCCATCTCCCATGATGAGATTGAGGTCCACAAGGGCAGGGATGCCTGGGCCCCTCCAGGCACAGGTGAGGGGTGGGGTGGGGGGCACGGGGAGTGACGCTAGAATATGGGCAGGAAGAAAAAAAATGCTGAAATGAGGAACCCCTGGTACTTTCAGCTTTAACAGCAGTCCACAGTATAAAGAGCTGCTGTACATAAAACAATCTCTTAAAAATTCCACTTCCCATCAATCCCGACCTCTTCTGTGATCCTGATCACTGGTGACCAGCAGGCCTGTAGCTGTGACAGTCCTCACTGAAACGAGACCACAGTCCTTGCTTCCCTTCACCTCCGGATCTTAGAACAACACAGACAGCAGACAGTGGCTTCCCAAGCAGGAATCTCCGTTTCCAGTGAATTTTTTCCAAAGGGGTGACTGTTAGACTGGGGGGCCAGTCTCACCATCAGCTCAGGCTGTCCTAGCTGAGGTCCTCCTGACCCCCCTCAACATGGCTCAGAGGAAGGAGCTGGGGAGAAACCTGGCTTCACTCTGCTCTGCACTGTCTGCATGGCGGGCAGCGCCCTAAACACCAGCAGTGCCCGGAGTCAAGGCCCACCAGCACTGCTGTGGTCTAGGGGCTGCCCCGTGCAGCAGGGACTTTGCCTCTGCCCCTGGCCTGCTGGGTGGTAATGGCCGTGCAATGCCCACGTGCCACCAGTGCGAATAGACTCACCTTGGTGTCCTCCTCATTTCCCTCTGCATGGATAATGTAGGGGGAGCCGTCCTTCTGTGGGTTTTCTGACACAATGCGCACCTCGACGCCAGGCAGCGGGGTCCCCACAGAGCCTGCAAGGGGCGGGAAGGCACAAGTAACAGAGGTGGTCAGTAGGATTCTGGAGAGTGCCCGCATGCGGAGGTGCTGGGAGCTGCCTGACGTCATGTGGGCACACTGGGGTGGGGTGGGGGGAGACCCGTGGACCGTCTCGTGCACAGACAGGAGGATCCCACCTAGGGTCAGGTGCATACCGAGGGGCAAAGCACCAGCAGCCAAGAGCAGAGCCTTAGGTAGAACCACAGAGCAGCAGCTGGGGCTCCAAATGCCCCAGAAGGTCTTCAGGTCACCTTGGTGGTCGCCCAGCACCCAGAGCTGGATGCAGGGTACGTCTGCCTCACTGAGCACCTGTCTGGGTAGTCAGGGCCTAAGTGACTGTAATTTGTCTCTGGTGAGGGGCAAGAGTGGAATAGGTGTGGGGCGGGGGCAGTGGGCATCCTCACAGCAGGAGTGATGCAGCTAGCATCCTGGCTCACTTATTAGATCCCTGTAGTTTGCTCAGTGCATTCCTCCACATAGTTACAATCAACTTTTGAACTTGCAAAAGCGAGGGCAGGTGGTGGCCACGACGACACTGTAATGAACAACTGAGGTGGGACAGAGCCTCCAGGGCCAGAGGCCTGGTGTCTGAGCCTTCATTTCAAGGTTTCAGGCCCTTTATTTTAACATTTGTCACAGGATAAAAACCCACTTCATGGCAAATAGATGGGGAATCAGT
Source organism: Ovis aries (assembly GCF_016772045.2). NCBI lineage: Eukaryota > Metazoa > Chordata > Mammalia > Artiodactyla > Bovidae > Ovis > Ovis aries. The sequence goes on along the minus strand of NC_056067.1, from coordinate 13,762,984 downwards.
GGAAACAGTGTCAGACTATTTTTCTGGGCTCCAAAATCATTGCAGATGGTAACTGCAGTCATGAAATTAAAAGATGCTTACTCCTTGGAAGGAAAGTTATGACCAACCTAGACAGCATATTGAAAAGCAGAGACATTACTTTGTCAACAAAGGTCCATCTAGTCAAGGCTATGGTTTTTCCAGTGGTCATGTATGGAGTCATGACCATGTATGGAGTCATGTGAGAGTTGGACTATAAAGAAAGCTGAGCGCAGGACAATTGATGCTTTTGAACTGTGGTGTTGGAGAAGACTCTTGAGACTCCCGTGGACTGCAAGGAGATCCAACCAGTCCATCCTAAAGGAGATCAGTCCTGGGTGTTCATTGGAAGGACTGATGTTGAAGATGAAACTCCAATACTTTGGCCACCTGATGCCAAGACCTGATCCTGGGAAAGATTGAAGGCGGGAGGAGAAGGGGACGATAGAGGATGAGGTTGGATGGCATTACTGACTCAGTGGACACGGGTTTGGGTGGACTCCAGGAGTTGGTGATGGACAGGGAGGCCTGGCGTGCTGCAGTCCATGGGGTCGCAAATAGTCGGACACGATTGAGTGAGTGAACTGAACTGAAAAACCCCCAGGAAACCCAGTAGGCAAAGTCCACGAGCTGCTCAGTATTCTGGGATCCACACTCTTGGGAGAGTCTGTGACCGGGTCTCAGTTTGCTAGATGGTGACGTCTTGTTCATTTCCGCCTGTCTTTTAAGGTTTTAGGGGCCTCCTCCTCTTTTGCTCCCAAAGGTTTTAAAACGGAAGCAAAATCTATATATGATGCAGTTATTTAGTATAAGGCATAGAACTAGTGGCACTTAGCACATTCACGACGTTGTGCAAGCAGCACCCCTATCTAGTTCCAGAACTTTCTGTCAGCCCAGAAAGAAAGCTGTCCCACATGATGTTGATGCAGCCCCTCCCACATGCCATGAACATGACCGGCCTGCCCACAGCGTGTGATGCAGCCCCTTCCCTTTCGTGTGACAAAGCCCTCCCACGCTGCACGGACGTGGCCCCGCCCACAGTGCGTGATACAACCCCTCTCATCCTATGGGACGTGACTCCTCCCACACTGTTTGCACACGGCCCCACCCACAACATGGAACGTGACCTCTCCCGCACTGCCTGACACAGCCCCGCCCACAGAGAGGGGCATGACCCCTCCCACAGAGCGGGGATGCGGCCCCTCCCACAACATGGAGGCGTAGCCCTGTTCTTTGCCTTGTGACGTAGCCCCTCCCACACTGCATGGTCGTGTCCACCAAGGAGCATGCTGGCTGTGGTCAGGGTCACGTCATCCTTCTGTTTCCCTTTAAAATGGGTGTTAGCTGTGTCCGGGTAACTTTGCCTTATGTCCCCTCCTGGCTTCTGGGGCTGGAGGCCGTGCTGCACTGGGTCCTGGGGTGCCTGTTTGGCTGGGCCCAGTAAGTGCTGGCAGCCTCCCGTCAGTGCGTGTCCAGGTCACCCCCGGGGCCTCACCCTAGGAGGGCGCTGGCGTAGGTCCCTCTGTCCCTGGTCTTTGCCTCTACCCCAAGCGTGCCCCACACCTTCCTGCAGACGCCCGAGTGGCCCTGTGCTGCTGAATCCTATCCTGGCCCTGGTCCCAGCTCCCAGCCTGAACTTGCTCTTGGTCTTGACCGGAGATTCCCTGCCCACCTCTTGGCCCCTCTCTTACCCCAGACCCGGCTGTCTTTGGTGGCAACAGAGCATGAACACCTGCTCAAGCCTCAGGGTCCTCATCTGTCGGGGGTAAGATCAACTCTGCTTCGGGACTGTTCTGTGCACAGTTCACACCCACCTTGTGACCTAGCAGTTGCATTCTGAGGCATCTGCCCATAAGATGTAAGGACATGTTCACACAGCAGCCTGCACACAAACCTTCACAACAGCCTGACTAGTAACTGTCCAAGACTGGACATAATCCAGTATCCATCAGTGGTGGACAGGTTAGCAAAAGGCAGCCCATGAACACCATAGATGATGCTTGGCACAGGATGTGTCTCAGACTCGTCCTACCACGTGAGAGAAGACAGACCCCAAAGGCAGGTCCAGAGGCTGAGTCTGTGTGACGGTCCAGGAGATGCACAGCTACAGGGAGTGCAACCAGGGACCTGCTCGCTGGCCAGGGGGGAGGTGCTGACCACAAAGTGGGGAGGCTCTTGAGGTGACTCAGAGTCGTCTACCTGACAGTGATGGTGGACATACTGAGAACTCACAGACCACCCCCCAAGAAGGGTGCCTTTTACTGTCCATATAAGACAAGTGAATGGACAGACAGAAGTAAAGGCACAGAATCACCTTAGATTTATTTCTGAGACTCCTCCTGTGTTTTGGACAAATTGGAGGAGACAGGCCAAGAGGGCTGGAAAAGAGCCCAGAACAGAACAGGCTCACGTCTCAGGCTTCGGACTCTGCCCTAAGGTTCCCTCTCAGGGATCCGAGATCTGAAGGCTGTTTGTGTGGAATGCCCTAGAGAAGGAGGGACAGGAAGACCAAAGGGCAGGAGGCCTCCCAGAGCAGCAGGCCATCCAGAGGCATGCAGGTCACCAAGCACAGGTGGGGGCCCTTCCTCCCTTGCCCCCCACACCCACCATCTCCTCTGTTGCCATTGCCCTTGTGTGGCTCAGGGAACCTGGATGGGAGGCTCTGGGCCACAGGTGACCTGGTCTGGAGGATGCAGCACTCAGCCGGGGGTGCTCTACCAAGCACATGGCTTCCGGGTCACGTGGAATCCAGGGTCACCTGGGAAGGCTCCCCTAACCCAGCAGGGCAGCATCGCCTGTAGACTGGTCCACCCAAGGACCCAGAGCAGAGGGAGGACACAGATGGCGGGTGCTGCTCATACCTGGCAGGCGAGCGGCGGTCAGGGGGTTGGACAGGGCCATGCCAATCTCCGTCATCCCGTACCTCTCCAGCAGAGTGTGGCCGGTGATGCCCTTCCATTTCTCCAGCACTGGCAGGGGCAGCGCAGCAGAGCCCGAGACCATCAACCTGCCCAGCACAACCACAGGCATCTCAGTCTCTCAGGAGCATACGGCTGCTTCAGCACAGTGCATGCCATCCTTGTCCTGGGGGCCCCAAAGCAGTGCCTCGTGGGAGGGTGGCACCCTCACAGAGGGCACCAGTTCCACCAAGCATCTTACAGAAGAGGAGCAGAGACCGGTTAAACGGGAGCAGAAGGCCCAGATCAGATATTCATCTCGGGCAGTCGGGAACTCTCTCCAGGAAACCCTTCCTGAGCTCCTCGTAAGAACCAGGAATCAGATACACAGAGGGTGTGAAGTTCACGGCTGTCCGGGCTCTCGGTGCACATGTCATCAGACCTGTAAAGACCTGCCAAACTAGTCACTTCCGTACCTGCACCCCCAGGTGAACCGAGCAACTACAAACGGAGAGGAGCCGTGGTCTGCAGACTCGTGGCAACATGGAGACCAAACGCGCCACAGATGGGGCCGAAGAGCTAGCATGTCTGTTAGGAAGGGTATCTGCGAGGGGGGGGGGGGGCGGCGGTTGGGAGGCTGCTGAGAGCCTGCAGATGTGGGCTCAGATAGGACATTCTCACCCTCATCCTTCAGGCTCCACTGGAAGACGGGTGGGCAGACAGAGATAGATGGACAGAGGGACCCAGAGACAGAACAAAGACACGGATGCAGAACCCAGGCAGCTGTGCTGGGAATACAGGTGTGTTGAGAGAGACGTAGAGACACATTTTAAAGTACAAAGAACACAGTGCTTCCTAAAACTTAGTAGAACTGACTCACTAAAAGTGAGTTACATTTATTGATCTTTAGGACTTTCCAGATGGGAAGGTGGACTATATTCACTGACCTGATTTTTTCTTCACAAACTGCACGCATGAAATCCTGGACATGAGGCTGGGTAAAATGCTTTTCATAATAATCCATCAACTTGCTGTAGATGGTAGGCACTGCCATAAATACATTAATCCGGGGAGCTTCAGAACTTAAGAACTTCTCCCAAACCTAAGAAGAGAAAAGGACGCAGACAGCAAAAAGACTAGAAGACACACCTGCACAGACAGGTGTGTGGGCCTTCAGTTCCAGGAATAGTGCTCTTAACAGAGGACCCCCTTTTCTCAAGTGCCAGAGGGTCTCACTTTCACAGGGTGACAGAAGCTCCTGGCCCTTGTGGAGTCACTGTGCAGGGGACCCTGGCGTCTGGTCTGAGGTGGAAGAGGATTGGGGGGGGGGGGCGGCGTTTGGCAGGGGATGGGTCCTGGCTCAGGGACTGGCCTCAGATCTACCATCAGGCGAGAGGTGGCACCTCAGACTTTTCCAGCCATGCAGACGAGTGTGGACGCAGCTGGGCAAGGGGCCATGCAGGCTGGAGTGTAGCACAGACCATGCACGATGGGGGCAGAGGGTGGTACTGTTGTATCCGAAGAAGTCACGTCAATTTTGTATTTTACTCTCTTTGACAGATGTTTCTTGTTTTAATATAGAGATGCTTCCAGTTTTTCAGCTCACACTGGCAAAGTGCTCGCGTGTGCTCATCCTCATTCCCATGGAGCCACTGTGCCAGCACCCGGTCAGGGTGGGGCAGGGGTTCAGCACACCCCACACAGATAGCCGCTCCCACAGGCAGCCCCTAGCCCGGCTCCTAATCAGACGCTAGTAGCTAGCTCCTCACCCGAGCTACTCCACAGGAAAGGCGTGCCTCTGTAGGGAGAGAACTGTATCGTTCTTTTACAGACAACCTCGTCCCTTTATAAAGCCTGTATGAAAAGAAGAAAAGTCAACAGGAGCAGACCCTCAGAATACACATGTTGAAATTATGGCAAGGAGTAGAAATTATTAAATAGGTTAAGAAATTTGGAGAAGAGGAATGAATTGGGGGATGATCAAGGATTTCATCAGAGAAGTAGAAATACAAAAGAACCATTATAAGCTGGAAAGTACATTATGTGAAACTAGGAATTCACTGCAAACACTAACAGACTAGACGCAGCAGAGAAAAGACAGAAGTCAGGCACAAGTCAATGGAAACGATCCAAACAGAAATACATACAGGAGAGAAGAGGAAAAAGAAGAGTGTCACCACATGTAGGACGAGATGACACAGCATGACACGTCAGGAGAGACAGTGTGCTCGGTCAGTAGAGATGCATCCACATCCACGGATGGGAAGACCCAGTGTTGCTAAGACAGCAGTTCTCCCCAAACCCCAGCGCACTCTGATTTGCAGAAATCAACAGGCTGACCCTACAATTTACAGAGAAAGGTAGAGGACTCGGAGGAGTCAAAACAAATGTGGAATCGAGGGAGGAAAGTGAAGAATGCCCCCAAACTGACTCCAGAGCGCTACATTCAACAGCATGTGACGCTGGTTTAAGGTCAGATACACAGACCATTGGAGCAGACGAGATTCCAGAAACAATCGATACGATGACGGCCAACTGATCTGTGACAGGGGCACCAGATCACTCCAGCAGGACAATCTTTCCGACCAACAGTGCAGAGACAACTGAATATCCACATCCAAAAAGAGGAATTCTAGACCCATTTCTCACCATACCTAAGAATTAACCCAAAGTGGGTCAGAGACCTAAACGTATCAGCTAAAACCATAAAACTTCAAGGAAAAAACGTAGGAGAAAATCTTCATGACTTTTGGTTAGGCGAAGATTTCTTAGGTATGGCAGCAAAAACATGATCTAAGAAATGAAAAAAATGGATAAAATGGATTTCATCAAAAAAATTAAAAGCATGTGTGCTGCAAAAGATGTCATTAAGAAAATGAGAAGACAAGCCAAAATGGGAGAAAATACCTGCAAAACCACCTATGTGATGAGGAACCAGCATCCAGAATAAACAAACTTAAGAAGTCAAACAACCTGACTTTAAAATGGGCAAAACATCTGAATAGACAGTTCACCAAAGAAACACAGATGCCAATAAGACCATGAAAAAAATGCTCACTATCCTCGGTCATCAGGGAAATGCAAACTTAAACCACAGTGAGATAACGAATGCTGGTGAGAATGGGGGGAGCTGGAGTCCTCACGCACTGTTGGTGAGAACGTGAACACTACCGCCACTCTGGGAAACAGTTTGGCATCACATCTCTAGAAGTAGAAGGGACAGCGAGACACACTAGACGACACCACGGGGACGTACTCCACCAGACCAGACGCTGGGTGGGCCCGATACAATCACATGGTTCTTATGGGAGGGAGGCAGTGGGAGGTCTGACCACAGAAGGGACGGCGGCCACGAGGACACAGAAGCAGAGGCTAGCGTGATGCAGGTACCTCCACGATCTGGGAGAAGCAGGAGCAGATCCTGCTGGGGCCTCTAGACAGAATCAGGCCCGAGACACCTGGACCCCAGCTCTGTGAGACCCTTCTGGACTTGGACTTCCAGAACTGACAGAATAACTTGTGCTGCCTGAAGCTCTGACTCGGGATCCCTGGCTCCAGCAGCAACAGGAAACTCCCCGTTGGGTGCCTGCACCCCCCCAGGAGGTGCTGGGCCCATAGCAGCCGGCAACACTGAGAGCTCATCCCCAACTTACCAACTGAGCACTGAACTCGGGCAGCATCACACAGGTGGCCCCTACCCAGAGTGGGCACAGCAGCTTGTTGACCACGCCATGGACGTGGTGCAGCGGGAGGACGTGGAGGATCACGTCGTCCTTTGTCCAGGCCCACTTGTGGACCAGCCCCGTCACCTGCAGGACGACAGCACAGCCTCAGGGCAGGAGGGCTGGCCTCCCTAGCCAAGGTGGGGAGAGGGAGATCCACTGGCCCGCCCTTGGCACATCCCGGGGAGCTGATAACGAAATGACCTGGCGTCTGACCTGGGGCTGTCTGTCCAGCCACCAACCCTTCTGTTGGAGAGCAGGGCTGCATGCAGTCAGGGGTTTCAGCCAGTTTAAAAGGACCTTAGATTTGGAGTCCTAAGACCTCTGCAGACTCTGGGCAGCTCTCCCCCAAGGCGGTCAGAGAATCTACAAGTGCTTCCTGTAGATTCAAGCCCAGGCTTGAATCCAGCTGCCAGTCTGACCCTGCTGATTCCAGCACCTCTTTCTCCCCAGTTCCACCAAAAACTCCTAAGTCACTGCCGAGCCCATCCTCGTGCATGCTGCGGTGACTGCGACCCCCCCAGAAATACTGGCCCAGAGATGGCCTCTTCTGGGAGACAGGGACAGTCTGTAATCTCGCTTGGCCTGCAGCCAGCCCAACTCGGTTCACGCTGACTTACGGACTGAATTAGCCAGATCTCTGGCCTCCCTCTGGTGGATCTGAGCTTCTATTTCCCACTCCTGCTGTACACGCATATACTTTTTGGAAGCAAGAAGAGTATAAACTACAGATGAATAAAGCAGCTGCGGAGCTTTACAAAGACGGTAACTAAGTATGCAGATTTGTAATACCTGAGCCGTGGCACGCACCTCCTGCTCTCTTGCTTCCCAAAGAAGCCGCGCTTCAAGGTGCTGAGGGCACCATCCTGGTACTCACTGGCAGCTGGTTTCTTTGAAAACCTTCCCCCATGTACAGTGGCCCATCTTGTGCTGGAGGAGCCTGGGGGGCCCATAACCCTGGCACCTTGGCACAGCGCCCCTACATGGCCAGTGGGGCTGGTGGTCCCACGGCCCTGGCCCTACATCTCTGGGTGCTTCCAGCAGGGTGGGGGTGATGGTGAGAGCTGTCACGGGCCTGTGAAGAGAAGGCCACCAGGAAGGCACTTGTCTGGGCATGGCTGTTGCAGGGACTGACTGCAGGGACCCAGCTCACCCCTCTTGAAGGTGGTGGCCCAGTCACTCACCACGGCCCTGATGTTGTCGTGGGTACTCAGGACGCCCTTGGGCCTCCCTGTGGTCCCACTGGTGTAGATGATCATGGCGCCCCGGTCTCTCCAGTCCCGCTCCGGCACCAGGCCCTCTTCAGGGTCCTCGGCCACCCCATGGTAGACTGTGGGCGGGAGAGGCAGGAGCGGAACTCCGAGCTTCTGGGCCACTGGGCTTAGGAGCTCCACGTGCTCCGGGCTGGCAAGGACCACGGAGCTGCGCGAGTCCTGGATGAAGTACTCCAGCTGGGCCCGGGGGTGCTTCTTGTAGAGGGGGACGGCCACGCCGCCGCTCATCCACGTGGCCCACTGCGCCACCACGAAGGAGACATCGTTGGAGCACAGGAGAGAGACCCGCTCCTCCTGGAGGTCCCCATCAGCACGAGCGCGGAGCTGGCAGATCTCCCGGGACAGGTGGAGGCTGCGCGAATAGAGGTCCTTGTACGTGTGGTGGCCGTGCTGGTCGACGAGGGCGAGCCTGTCCCTGAAGGCTGGGGCGCGGCTGAAGACCGGGGCACTGCAGTCCGAGCATGCTGCCGGGGCCGTGTGCAGGAGGCCACTCGCTCTACATGTCCAGGGGGCCAGCCGGCGGGAAGCCATGGCCCAGGCCAGGCGCCGGAGGGCCATCCCCACGTGTGGCGATGGCATCGCGGCAGCAGACGCCAGCTGGCAGTACCTGGGAGGGAAAAGAGGGCACTGAGGTCACAGCCTGCCCTGGCCTGACTCCCATGGTGGCCAGGAGAGGCGGCCTCACCTCCAGTCGGGGGTCGTCCCAAGACAGGAAACACTAACGCCCTCTCAATGCATGCCTTTGGAAATTAAATGGCTTTTAATTTAATCTCATTATGTTAAGGATTTTAAAAACATACAAGATTCTAAAACAATGAACTAAACTAGGTAAGTCAAGGAGAAACAGAGCTACTTACGTCCTTCCACGACATGAACATGGAGACTGAGGATGCACAGGAGGGCTGACTGTGAGGTTACTTGGATTTCTAGCTGTGTGGGGTTGGTGCCTTAACCCGTACCCCAGCCCCCAAACTATGCTCCCTCGCCCTCAGCAGGGGCCTGGAGGCTCCAGCGAGCCGGATACAGACACAGGGCTCACTTCTGCTCCGGACACTCACCCCGCTGAGGTCACCCAGGAACTTGTCTAAAGCAGAGCAGACCCTCAAAGGCAGCACACTCAACAGTCTGTGCATCTGTTCTCTAAGCTAGAACAGAACTCCCTCCTTCTCCCCCACAACCTGATGACAAAACAACGACCAACACAGCCAGGAGGAGAACCGTGACCCGCCACACGCACCTGGAATTCTTCAGACTGCTTCAGAGGACAAAGCCTGGGGGAGGGCTAGCCCGACTCTGTGCCCTGCCCTAGGACCCCACCCACCCTGGGTGGTCAGGGAACTGGGCACACCCTCTCCACACCTCCCCACAACTGGAGCAGTCAGGAACCCGCCTGCCACCCAGTACCACTGAAGATGGTTCCCTCCCAGCAATAGGGCGGCCTGCAAGGTCCACAGACCACTGCCTGCCCTGTCTCAAGGCCCACCTCTTCCACCTCGATGCTCTTGGCCAGAGCAGCATCCCTGACCAGGAGATGATGGGGAGACCAGCTTTCTGAGTTGTTCCCAAAGGATTTTAAAAAATATTTAATTGGCTGTAGTGGGTGTTAGTTGTAGCATGTAGGATCTAATTCCCTGATCAGGGGTTGAACCCAGGCCTCCTACACTGGGAGCGGAGTCTTAGCCACAGGACCACGAGGGAAGTTCTCTTAGAGGATTTTTAACAAGTGTTATTTGACAGCAATACTACACTTTATATATCATGATGTGTTTTCATCTTCAACTGCCTTGTTCAAGAAATACGGCAACCTTTGGTAACCCTATCTCACCCATGAGAAAATTCCAAGTCGGCCTGTTCCTAAATCAGAGCCCAGAGCCAGCCACAGCCTTTCACCCCCAGCCATCGTTCCCCATCAGCCACCATGCCAGACCCCACGTCCTCCTCGTCCATGAGAGCACAATGAAATGGCCTGATCCTGGCTGCACTGTCGGGGGAAGCATCTCTCTGTGTTTGAGGGACAGAGGACAGGTGCAGGGACCCCAGAGGGCTCTTCTGAATGTCAGAGGCTAAAATGAGCAGGTGGCCCCTCACCCACGGCTCGGTGGCTTGCCCCCCACCCCAGCCCCCACACCCTGCCCTGGATTCAGGCATCCCGTTCCTGACAAGCCTCACTTTCTCTGTCACTAACGTGCTCCAGGAGAAAGAGAATGTGTTGTGTTTGGTATACGTACCAAACAGTTTTGCCCTCTGTTTTTCATTTAAAACAAGATTACACACAGCACTTTATAATTACCTAACAAAACAAACACAGCCCCCAGCAGTAAAGGCCTGTCCTGAGCCCCTCCCTGTGCAGCCTGCCGGCCACCTGCTCCCCGCAGCAGGGGCTCCTGACACAAGGTCTGCCAGCCTCCAGGCCCAGCAGGCAGAAGCCTGGAACGGGGGAGACGCCTGCCCAGTCGGCAGCTGCTCCGGAAGGCTCCAGGCCTCCGTCACCATGGCCCCTCCAGGGCACGTGGCCCACGCCCCTTTCAGAGGCAGCGACCAAAAGCCGGAGTGTCTTATGGCTTACCCTCTATGCAGGGTTCAGAGGTGGGCTCATAGCTGTTCACACCTCTGGGTTTTTGTTACCATAAAGAAACATGACAAGTTCTAAGAAAACAGCTCGGCTGGACCAGAGAAAACAAGAAATGTGACGAACATGTGGGATGTGACAGATTCAGAGAGAAAGTGAGCCACTGAAAAGCAAAGCAGGGGTTCAGTGCTTCCCCTTCTCACTTCTAGCAAATCCTTCTCTATTTGCTTTAAGGGCAGAGAAACGAAAACAAAGGGAAACCGTAAACAGAAAACGTACCGCCTGTTTCTGGGTTATGGCCCGAGGCCTGACTTTTGCTGGTGACAATGCAAGAGAGATATTCAGGGATGCCTACTGAAGCGGCAGCATTTTCTGGGGTGCAGAGGAGCAGACGGACGGCCAGGAGTGGCTGCTGCTCCCACCCATCTACCTACCAGGCCCCACAGGGCGGCACAGGCAGTGTCACACTGCTGCCAGCGAGACCACTGGAGCAGCCTTCCTCTACCACCACAAGGGGCCGAGGGGCGAGCCATCTGCCTGCTTCTTCTGGGGAATCGGGCTGCACCACCCCAGCGACAAGCTGGGCTTCTAGGACTTGACCTGGAAAAAAGAGGGCTGAACCCCACTTTCCCTGCCCACCCCCCCACCCCAGCCAGGGCAGGAGGGCTAGCTGACCTCTGACTGCACATGGGGCAGGCGGAAACGGATGCAGTGAGCCAGCAGCCAGAGCACTGCCTCCAAGGAAGACAGAGAGGTGAAGCCACCTGCCCAGGGCCAGAGAGGTGCAGAAAAAGCAGCTCCCAGACCCAGGCCCGGCTGCCCGCAGGCCCTGACCACTCTGCGACACCGTGAGTGGTGAGAAAGGCCTTGGGCGAGGAAGGTCAAGACCACGCTGTGAGCTGCCCCAAGAGATACCGCACATTAACTGGCCGGCGCCCCCAGCCTAGTGAGGCCTGGGGCCTCGGCTCAGCCATCCCAGTGGACATTCAATAGTCCCTTCAAGATGAAGCACAAAAATAGGAAATGCAAGCCCTCTGTTCCTACGGCTGTTTTTCAAATGCGTCCTAAGGAAATAATCAGCGATGTATGTGAAGGTTCACCATAGGTCTTCACTGCAGCATTATTTCTGATACTGAAAAACTAGGGCTGACCTGGGTGATCCGGAAGATCTGAGGGGAGCAGGGCACACACGTGTGTGTGGGGCTGGGCCACAGCCTGACCACACAGGCCCCCTCAGTGAGGCCCAGGGGAGGGACATCCCACCCAGGGACGGGAAGGTGAGCCTCCAGGTGGCAGGTGGCTTTTGTTTTCTTCTTCGTGATTCTCCACTCTCTGCAGTTTTTATGCAATGAGCATGTATGACTTTTGTGATCAGATTTTAAAAGTCTACCTGTTGTTCAGTCTCTCAGTTGTGTCCAACTCTTTGTGACCCCATGAACTGCAACACTCCAGGCTTCTCTGTCCTGCACCATCTCCTGGAGCTTGCTCAACCTCATGTCCATCAAGTTGGTGATGCCATACAGCCATCTTGTCCTCTGTCATCCCCTTCTCCTCCTGCCTTCAATCTTTCCCAGCATCAGGGGCTTCAGCTCTTCGCACCAGGTGGCCAAAGTATTGGAGCTTCAGTCCTTCCCGTGAATATTCAGGACTGATTTCCCTGAGGATAGACTGGTTGGATCTCCTTGCTGTCCAAGGGACTCTCAAGAGTCTTCTCCAATGCCACAGTTCAAAAGCATCAATTCTTCAGCGCTCAGCCTTCTTTATGGTCCAACTCTCACATTCATACGTGACTACTGGAAAAACCATAGCTTTGACTGTACACACCTTTGGTGGCAAAGTACTGTCTCTGCTTTTTAATACACTGTCTAGGTTGGTCATAGCTTTTCTTCCAAGGAGCAAGCATCTTTTAATTTCATGGCTGCAGTGATTTTGGAGCCCAAGAAAATAAAAATTTAGTAAATGATGCTTATATTTTAAAATGGAGCTATTTCAACCCCAGCACATTTTGATACATAAAAGAAACAGGAAAATATTAAAATTATGTGTTCTGGATGGTGTATCTACAGGGTGTTTGTAATTGTCAATAACTCTTTAATTTCTCAAAATGACAGAACCAAATAAAAATGAGACACGGCCTTCTCTTAATTAAGGCTAGCAGTTCACGGAAGTCTCACATGGAGAATGAAGAAGTCAGTTATCAAGTCAGTTGGAAGGCCTGCTACACTGGCGCTCAGAGCACCGCCAGGCAGTATCCAGCAGCAGTGACCTGACCCCAGTGTCCCAGGGCTCGGAGGTGGCGAGATCAGCTGGCTCCGTGTGGAGATGGGTGTTCTGTGGCACAGTGGGGCAGGTGGCTGGAGCTGGGGAGACAGGGAGCCTGTCACATCAGCCTGCAGGGAAGAAAGCTGGGGGACATTTAGCTGTGCTCACCCAGGGGTGTTTGTGAAGCAGAGGCTGAGAAGGACCCCTCCTACTCACCCTTGAGCCTCACAACAACAGTGACTTTTACTGTAAATACGGCCCAAGTGGCCTCCAGAGAGGCTGCACTAACTTATTCTCCGGCCAAATGTGTGGGGACAGGGATCACCCCTTCAGAACAGCTTCATGTGCTCCTGAAGCCACTCATCTTCCAGTCGTTCAATAGAGCTAAAACCTCCAAGGTCATAGTGGTGGTTTAGTTGCTAAGCCGTGCCCGACTCTTGCGACCCCATGGACTATATAGCAAGCCAGGCTCTTCCATCCATGGTCACAGACATGTCCAAGGTCATGGGGAGCAGCAAAAAGCACCAGGTCAGGCCAGAGGACTGTGTCCTGAGCAGGTCCAGGTCCAGACAGAGCAGCTGCCTCAGGAAGAGCCCTAACCACAGGTGCGCTTGGTCATGGGCTGCCCTTACCCACTGTGGTACAGGCTGGAGTGATGCTGCCGTGCAACATGGCCAGGAATACTCCGTCTCAGTCAACGACATCACGAGACCACCATCACGGTGTGCAACAGAAAAGGATCCCAGCCAACAGCACGGAAACCTGAACTGTGGTGAGCCAGACACCTGCTCCTGGGAAGGCCACCCTGTGTTCAGATTCTGCCAGGCGGCTGGAGCCCAGCAGAGACGCGGCAGAGGCCACCCGGTGCTCTAACCATCAGAGAGTGCTCGGGTGAGAGCACTGAGGTGCACGGCCCTCTCAGGACACAAGCCCGACACCTGGAAGATGATAACATCTGTCGTGTCCTAACCAGGGTGCTGGTTGACAGCACAGATTTTAGTCAAAACAGACCCAGACTGAAACATTCACTGGTTCTTCTGAGTTTTCCTCACCTGTCTGAGCCTTCAGTTCCTGTGAGAACCCACAGAGGGGGGAGGCTAGTGGACCAGCCATGCTCAGCACCTTGCTCACCACCGAGCCGTGTGACAAAAATTACTCGATAAGAATGATACTTGCATTCAAATGAAGGCGGCTGGTTTCGAAATGAGTAAAATGGCACCTGATGGGTCAGCACCACCTTCCCCCCCATCCTCCTTCCTGCTGTCTTGAGGCCTGGGTGGAGGTGTGGGGCAGGAGAGGGGACCACACTCTCCCTTTGGGGTGGAACACTTGTTTCAGCACGCCACCTGCGGTTTGGGAGCTGTTTTCAAAGTTACATTTTTAAGTAACAGACATTCACACCGTATTAAAAAAAAAAGGAAGAAAACAAATGCTTAAACCTATATCCATATTTGGACATAAAATACCATTTTAAAGATGCCAGCTGGAGTGAAGAAGCTTATGACCCCTAGCCCGTGATTTAATTTGTCTGCTTTGAAGAGTGGATCTTCCGCATGCTGCCCAGCCCCAGCAGGGGCTGAGGAAAGGTCGCTAGACTTGCTGGTCTGTCACGTTTCACATCGGAACCGCCAGGGGCCCTCGGAAGCCCATTGTGGACCTGTGTGCTCCTGGGCTCAGCACCGGTGGCCCCTACCCCTAAATGTCCCTGCCTAGGCCTCCAGACAAACATCGTCCCTCCCCGGGCTGGAAACCTAGACTTCCCAACACGTGATTCCTCTTCCCACCTCTGCGTTGTCATCCTTCCCCTTTTCGGTAAACTCCTAATCATCCTTCAGAGTACCCCTCACTACCACCTCCTCTTTAGTGTAAATGACTGTATGGGGATGCTTCGAGGAGGATTCCAGCGGCCAACGAGGAAGGAAATGGATCTACTTCCGTCACAACAGAGCAAATTCCCCTCCAACCCTGGCTGAACTTGAAGTCGACTCCCTCCCACACCCTAGGGCCTGGACGTCGCCTCAGAGCCGAGAAGGCCAGGCAGGGTCCCCACGTGACGCGGCCCTTGCGTGGGAGGGGGAGCGGTGGGACGGGACGGGACGCGGTGGGCGGGGTGAGAGGGGTGAAGGGTGAGGGGTGAGGGGGCGGGCTCTACCTCCGTAGGCCGGGATCGCGCACCTCCTCCTAGCCGGGTCAAAACCGGAACAGGAACCGCGGTACTCGCGCACCGCGCGTCCCGCACCCAAGCGCATTCCCCCGGTGCGACGGGGCACGGCGGCGAGGGTTCCGGGCGCGAACGTTCCCCTCAGGGGGTCGGCGCCCACTCCCGGACTCAAAGCGGGCTGGGAATCAGGCGCCGCAGGTGTGCTAACTCCCTGTGGGGCGGAGCTGGGCACGAAGTCCACTTGACCGAAACGTGAGACTTCTCCTAAGTAACAAATCAATAAACACGCACTCTGTGGGGCTGCAGACACACGGTTAGAGCCAGCGTGATTCCCGCCCTCCTCCCCGGGCCCCGCGGCGCGGGTCGGGCCGATCCAGGGCTGGCCGCTGCACCCTCGGGGTCGTGAATCCCCGGGGGGCTGAAGACAGGAGCCTGAGGGAAGAGAGGCTGGGAATCTCCCAGGAGCAGCAGAACGACTGCGATGGAGAGGAAAAATGACAAGATCCCCGGGCCTCCGAGCGGTCCAGTAAGAAAAGTGTAATAGTTTCAGGAAGGGACCGCAGACAAGACAAGGGAGGAGTCACCGACGAAATTCAAGAAAATCAGCAGAACCTCCTGGTGGGAGTGAGTGGCAGTAGACCCACAGCCTTTGGGCGAACAACGGGGCTGTTTCCGAGCCTGGGGGTGGGGACGATCCTAACCGCCCACTTGACCTGACAGCCACGTGGACGTGGCCCCACCTGAACTTGGCATCTTCCTTGCTATGACCTGAATGTCTGTGCCTGAACAAATTCGTGTGTTGAAGCTCGGACCCCTCAATGTGATGGTGTCAGGAAGGGGGCCCTTCAGGGACGTGATTAGGTCATTAGGGCAGGGGTTCCATGAATGGATTCCTAGAAAAGAGACCCCCACAGGGCTCCCTCACCTCTTCTCCAGGTGAGGGCACAGTGAGAGGACCTGTTCCATGAACCTGGAAGGGGCTCTCACCAGACACAGAGTCTGCTGGCACCTTGACCTTGGACTTCTACCATCCATAACTGGAATAACTATCCCCATTCCCCACCCCACCCCCCAGCCTGCGCCATCTGTTATAACAGTGTGGATGGACTAGAACTTGCCCCTGCCTGAGGATGTTAATCAGTGATCCTGTTGCATCGATCATTCGTGGGGTCAGGCACACTCCTCTCCTCTCCTTCCTTCCCACCTCACATGCAGTTCTGCTGGTTTCTCCTTCAGCATCTTTCAGAGTCCAGCCACTTCCAACCACCAGCACTGCAACCACAGAGGAGGGGGGAGCCTGGTCCTATACCCCACTTACTAAAATAGCCTCCTCCTGGCTTCCCTGCTTGCACACCCAACCCCCTCAGTCTGTTCCCAGCACAGCAACTGGAGTGGTCCAGTGACCACTTGAGTCAGATCCTAGCATCCTGGACTCTGGGTCTCCCACCAGACAGACAGGACCAGTCATCCTCAGGAAGGTGAAGCTGGGGCAATAATGGGTGCATTTGCTCTACTGAGAGAAGATCTGAAGCATCGAGGGAGAGTTTGGGGGTAGAAGAAGGATAAATACGTAGAAAACTGGTCAAGAGGAAATAGGTGATAATTAAATACTGGGAAAACAGCAGTAAAGGCAGAGTATCCTGTGGCTCTAGGAGGCTTGGTTCAGACAGCATTTGCAGAACTGCAATAAAGGCTGAGCACTGAAGAATTGATGCTTTCAAACTGTGGTTCTGGAGAAGATTCTTGAGAGTCCCTTGGACAGCAAGGAGATCAAACCAGTCAATCCTAAAGGAAGTCAATCCTGAATATTCACTGGAAGGACTGATGCTGAAGCTGAAGCTCCAACACTTTGGCCACCTGATGAGAAGTGCTGACTCATTGGAAAAGACCGTGATGCTGGGAAAGATTGAAGGCAGGAGGAGAAGGTGCGATGGAGGATGAGATGGTTGGATGGCATCATTAACTCAGTGGATGAGTTTGAGCAGTCTCCGGAAAATGGTGAAGGACAGGGAAGCCTGGCATGCTGCAGTCCACAGGGTTGCAAAGAGTCAGACATGACTGAGCAACTGAATGACAACAAATAATGCAAACACTGACACTGATCTATCTGCGTTTAGGCAGTTCCCCCCCAGCCTGCCTTGGAGTGATGGGGACACAGGAAGGGGGTGGGATGGAGGGACAGATTGAAGCCAGGTTTCCATCGCAGAAGCAAACTGTAACAGGGTAACCTTGGAGGCTCTTTGGACTCGTGGTGGTAAATATCAAGGAATCAGCCAAAAGTCGTGCCTCTGGTGACTGAGAAGGGAAGGGTGGTTTCTTAAACTGTGTGGATGGATTGCTGCGTATGCCTGTGATAAAGATAAAAGTTCAACTAGACTAAAAAGTAACTTTTAAATGGGGAGGGGACAGGGAAACGCTTTAAGAATGCCCACGAGAACGTGGCCCCTCTCCATCTCCAGGCAGCCCCTGCCCATCATTGAATCTCCATGGCTGCACTCTCACCTCCAGTTCTCAAAACACTTCTAGGATTGCCAGGGTTTCCTTTCCACCAGGCACGCAAGGGGAAAAGGAGCCTGATCAGCAGCCATCGCAAATTCTTATCATCACGCCACCACCTCAGCTAAGCAACACAGGACCCCACGGCCTCCCACAGCTCACGACAGGCCAGTGGGTGGTTGTGCCGGTGACCCTGTGTCCCCAGGTATGGTCTGGCTACTGAGGATGTAAACAGAGCCCTTGCCCTCCTGTCACTTAACATGATCACCGGGAGAAGAAAAGGGAATAGTTAGACAAGTCATACGCCATTGATAATGTTATAGAGTGAATCTCCTCCACCCAATGCACATGTTGAAACCCTATCCCTTGTGTGACAGTGCTAAGAAGCAGGGTCTTTGGGAGACGGGGTTATTTGAGGTATGAGGGTGGAGCCCCAGGATGGGATTAGTCACGAGAGAGCCTGCTCCTCTGCTGTCCAGCCAGTGAGGACACAGTGAGAAGAGGCCATGAAATGAGTTCTCATCAGGCACGGGGTCTCACATGTCCAGCCTCCAGAAGTGTGAGAAACAGGCCGTCCGAGCCAAGACAGACAGTGACCTGGACCAAAATCAAGTCAGGCAAGGCCATGGGGGCTTGCAGACACAGAGGTCCCAGGGCCCTGGGAGGGGTACACTACCAGGCGGGGGGTCTGAGGGCCACGTGACACCAGGACTGCGTCGTCCCTAGTTTACAAATGAGGAAACTGAGGCTTCCAGTGTCCACACTCCCTCTGACCAAGTGACAGAGCTCTGCCCCCTGTCTTGGGCCTCTAGTCTCTTAGTGGCTGTGAGATTCTTGAGTGAATGAGCAGGCATGTGTTGCTGTACTTAAAATCAAAGTCTTCCCCACACAGCGCAAGACAGCTCCTTCCATCAAGAATGAGTGGTCTCCACAGCTGTGTCCTCAAAAGGTGTTGCTTCCACAACCAGGAAACAAGCTAAGTACTGCCTGGGGCATGCTGAGTCAGGAGAGAGGAAAACAGCAAGATGAAGGGCCATGCAAACTACAGCAGTGAAGCCACAGAGAAATGCTAGACTTGCTCACAGCCATAGCTGGCTGGATACCAATAGCATAAAATAACTGCTAGATACTAACACTTAAAAACTGGAACACAAAACCATGTGCACTAGGTGTCTCGCTGAGTACGTGGACACGCCCTGAAGGATGGGGTGGCTGGAAAGAGGAAGAGAGAGGCTGCTGGGATCTTGGCCACTATGATCTCCCCATGGTCGCTGATGTGGTCAGGAGGGGGCCATCCCTTTGTGTGCAGGGCTGGGGGCCACCTTGCATGGCAGCCCCTTGGAGCTGGGAGGCCACAGAAGATGAGCGCCTCCCTGCTCCTGGGGCATCTGCAGGAGTCCAGCTGTTCCAGACCTGAGCTGGTCTTGGATCTGACCCTGGGAGAAGTGCCCCGGGGAAAGGATTGGTGGGGGCAGCCTCAGCAGGGGTGTGGGGCACTGGCCATTCAGTCTGCACCTGCCTCCAACTGAGAGCCCCAAGGACGTGTGGTGGTGCTGCTGGCATCCCCACTCTACGGTCTATGAATACAGATCGTGGCAGCTCCCACCTTCCTTCCTGGTTCAATCCTGCTGGGAGGATCCAGGAGCCGGGACACTTAGAGCTGTTCATCAGTGCTAACTGTGGACACTTTCCACTACTGGCGTCACCAGCATCTCTATTGCCCGCCCCTCAACAGAGACCCCATGCAGGTGCTCAGTCAGTGGGAGTGGAATGAATGGGATGCTTCCACAGAGGGCAACTGAGACTGGAGCCTCCCCACCTGAAGCTTGCCCTGAGGCCCCCTCCATTCTTGACCTTCAGCTTTCCCCTGGGGAAACCCTTCCAGCTGGAGCACCCCGGGCCCCAGGAGACCAGGCAGCAGGCTTTTCCTCCACCGGTTCTGTTCACACCTCCAGCTTAATGAGCCCAAACTGCTGGGGGCGTCGGGTCACACCTTTTCACTTGATTAAAGCAAAACACAGATGTGCTGGCAGCAGCGTTCTCGGGAGGGGAACATTTGCAGATTTTGAGCATGGAGCCTCCCACTGCAGAGGGACGGCTGTCATGTGGGGAACAGGTTCGAGGGCGCCAAGAGGGCCCTGGACACACAGAGGACAGACCGGTCAGCAGCTGGGGTTAGAGTCAGGCAAGGCCTGGATTTCCACCCTGTCTGTGGCCACCAGCCTCCAAGACGGGAGATCCAGTCCCACTGGACCCACCTCCTGGTGTCCCTGCCATGTACCGCCTGTCTCAGCTGAAGATGGCTGACCTGGGCAGGACTGTGAGTGGCTCTGGGCACAGTCATAACAGGCCCTGAACTTCCTCCTAACTCTCAGATTGCTTACCCGAGGAGCCACGTAGTGAGGGTGCTCAGGCAGCTCGAGGAGAATCCACGTGGGAGGAACTGAGACCCCACCCACAGCCGAGGGAGGAGCTTCCCAGGAATCGGGCCTCCAGCCCTGATCGAGCCTCCAGGTGAGACACAGCCTCACTCAAGGCCAAGCCACTTCTGGGCTCTGGACCCACAGAAACGGTGAGATTAGTGTGTGCCATGGCGGCTGCTAAGTGTGGGATGATTTGAACATAGTAACAGAAAGCCACTACCCTGCTTCCACTAGTTATAGTGATAGCAAGTAAGTCAATCTGAGTTTCAGCTTCTCACTCAAGAGTAAGAAGGTGGAGTCTGGGCAGCTGCAGGGACGGAGGTGTCAGGTGTCAGCAAGGTGAGCGGTGCTAGGAGTTTGT
Source organism: Ovis aries (assembly GCF_016772045.2). NCBI lineage: Eukaryota > Metazoa > Chordata > Mammalia > Artiodactyla > Bovidae > Ovis > Ovis aries. The sequence continues at coordinate 13,742,801 of NC_056067.1, read as the reverse complement.
GGAGGATGGAGAGGGGAGGAAGAGTGAGGCGGAGGGGCAGTAGTGAACCAGACAATGCACCTGGATTCCCCCATGGGTCTTTCTACATCAGGCACAAGCTCAGAGCTACCCCTGAAGCCAGCAGCTGAGGGATTCGTTCACAGTGTCCCCAGGTCCAGCAAGATGTTGGGTTTCCCAGGGCAGAGCCATGGGGATGAGAGGCTGAGTGGTCCCTTGGGCTCTAGGGTCACCCCAGCTCCTTAGAGCAGTTTATTGTTGGGAAAACCACGTTCTGACAAGGTTCCAGACCAGTCTAGGGCCCAGCTCTGCCATAGTCTGGACTCAGCAGGTGGCTCTGGACCGGGGTCCTGCCCGGCTCACGTCCATATTGTATGACAGGACGAGCCTGGAGCAGGAGGTCCCCTGAGTACAGACCATAGCCTTAGCCCAGCAGGCCCCACACCTCCCACGAGGCCCCTCCCCTCCAATGAGGACCCTCCCCCACGAGGCCCCTCCCCTCCCACCGGGCCTGGCCCCGCCCCATCCTTCAGCAAGCACCGGCTCTGAGCGGCTGCCGACATGCCGCACCTGCTGGGGCCTGGCCTCAAGTTCCCCATCCTGGGGCCTGGACTTAGCCTCTGCTCCTGGTCTCCTCTGCTCTTCTCTGTCGGAATAATTGAATTCAGGTCACTTTGGGCTCAACGCCCCATTTCCAGACCCAGGGCAGAGGCTTCAGAACAAGTGGGCCATGCTCCACCCAGGCATCGCCCTGGGCGGCTTTAGGGGAGCCAGGTGGCCCCGGGCCCATGCTCAACACCTGCCCAGCTCCTGCCAAGCAGGTATGGGCTGTTCTAGTGGCTGGAAGCAGTGGGCAGAGGCGGGAGGACCTCCCTGCCCAGGACCATTGGCCAGGGGCGAGCATTGGAGACCCCACAGCCTGCTCGCCCCTCCCCAAGCCCCACGCGGTTCCTAGAAACACTTCTCGATCCTTGTGCTTTTCATTTAAATGCTCCCAGGACACGCATGCACCGATGGGAGGGGCGTCTGATGTAATCAGAATGACAGCTGAGTGCCCTGGGCCCCTCGCCCCAGGCCGTCCCAGAGTGGGCTCCGGGCGAGCCAGCCTGCAGCACAGCCATCCTATCCTCACTCCCTTGCCTGCTGTGCCACCGCCCCTTGATGCCTCTGTTCCCCGCCCAGAGGGCCAGATGCTGGACCAGATGGTTCCTGTGCAGGACCCCGTCCTGTCTCCTCAGATGGGAGCTGCTCCCTGGGTACCTGGGCTCGGGAGAGGCCACAGATCAGACTGATTTTTGGCATAGGAGGCCATCATCTGACGGTCCAGAGCACGATGGACTGAGCCTTTAAGGCCCTGCAGAAACAAGGCAGGGTGGTCTCGATGGTGAGGTGGAAGTGGAGACACGAGTAACTCACCAAGCTCTCCTCAGGGCCAGCATAGGCCACAAAACTGCCCAGTGCAGATCAGCCCAGGAAGCAGAGAGGGGTTGGGGGGCCACACGTGGCGAGTGACAGGCAGCGGAGACTGTCCTCCTTATGGAGGTATGGATAAACACACCACTGCGTTCGAGCACAGACAGGCCCCATGGGGTGAGGGAAGGGGATGCCGAGCAGAAATAGCTGCAGCTGGGGCCCCAGCAGAAGGGAAAGCAGCCTCAGGAACTGTGAGGGGCAGCAGAGGAGAGACACAGGCATGAGGGTCCGGGTTCCATCACTTACCACCGAGCCTCCCTGAGCCTCAATGTGCTCATCTGTAAAATGGGTTGAGCAGAGGCACTGACCTCCAGAGGGGTGGGGGGGATTGAGTGAGAACATTGAAGAGGCAGGCTTGGCCGACAGACGTCGCTTCTGTCTCCTTCTGTCTCTCGAGTAGAGTCCCACTGGAAAAGAGGAACTCAGGAAGGAGCCCAAGGGCCCCGCCTCCCAGCAAACACAGGTGTCCCACCCCTATCCCACTGATCTTTGGGACAAGAAGGTGATGGGGTGGCCATGGGTGCAAGCAGCCGAAAGCCTGACTAACCGGCCTAAGAGCCAAGAGTTGGGAACCTGTTCTGCCCCTCACCCAGAGCAGCTGACCTCCCCAGAAGGCCCCCTGGCAGAAGTAGAGATGGAAACCCCCAGTGGACACCCCAGGCCTTGCTGCCAAACAGTCCTGCCAACAGCCAGGTGGGCCGGCGGCCACACTGCCACCTGAGCCAGGGTGGTCACTCCAGGGGGCAGATCTGGGCCGTGTTGCTGAGGGAGAATGAGACAGCCAGTGGTGTTTGCCGAATGCGGGTGTATATCCGGGAAAAGGAACTGAGGTGGGGGGCGAGGAGTCCAGGTTTCTTCCAAGTCTGGGGTTTTCTGGCTGCGTCCTGCGGTGTGGCCAAGGGAGCAGTGAGACGCGGGGAGGAGGTGGGAAGCGAAGGCTCTGGAGGCAGGGGCTCCGAGGCCTGCGCCTGCTGGTGGTGCCCCCTCAGGAGCCCACTGTCCCTGCCTGAGTCCAGTAACTTCCAGGGCATCTGGCACCAGGTGTGGCCTGGATCAGGTCTGAAGGCAAGACTCCAGGTGGGCGGGAGGGTTGAGGCGGAGAGGCCCTAAGCCCCAAGCCCAGGGGGGAGTCTCCTGGTCAGCGGGGTGAGTGACTCGGGGGCTGAGGCTCCCTGGAGAGGGACTCCCTCTGTGAGGGTCCATGGGAGAGCCCCGCCCATACCGAGCAGACCCTCCCACCTAGCCCCTATATGCATCCCTCAAAACCCAGCTCAAACCTTATCTCCTGCACAACCCTGGCCCCCCACCCACCCACGGGGTTCTCACTCAGCTCCAGGCTCAGCCCCGTGCTGTTCTCACTGGGTGCCTTTGTGGGAGGCAGGAGAGCTTCACGGGGGAGCTCCTGACACACTACAAATCCTGTTGCTCTGAATCCCTGCTCTGTCACTTCCTGGCTGTGCAGCTTTAAGCAGGTGATTTACTTCCCCTCTTTATGCCTCCCTGTCCTCACCTGTAAACTGGAGATGATCATTGGTTGGCTGTGAGAATTAAAGGAGTTAACATGTATAAACTGCTAAGAACAGTGGCGGGTGTGGAGTAAATGCTATGGAAGTGTTACAGGGGCTTCCCAGGTGGCGCTAGTGGTAAAGAACCCGCTTGCCAATGCAGGAGACAGAAGAGATGCAGGTTCCATCCCTGGGTCGGGAAGATCCCCTGCAGGATGGCATGGCAACTCACTCCAGTATTCTTGCCTGGAGAATCCCATGGACAGCGGAGCCTGCCTGGCGGGCTATAGTGCATAGGGTTACAAAGAGTCATACACGACTGAAGGACTTAGCACACACGCACGTGTTACATATCACGACCACGACCACTACCATCGTCACCGCTGTCACCATCATCATCCTGGTTGAATCTCTAGCTCCCTTCTCTCCTGGCTGCATGGCTTCATAAACTGTGAACTGCTGAGCTGCTGCTCTGTCCCCTTTCCTGTAAGTGGCAGTAACAATGCCTCTGTTCTTAGGTAGCTGTGAGGATCAAAGCCTCTGGCCTCTGCAGATGACACCACAGTACATATCAGGTGGCTGACTTCTCGTCCGATTGTCCCAAGAACCCAGGAGGGTGAAAGTACTCCCGTCTGTTTTACAGAGGGGGAAACTGAGGACTAGGGAAGGCAGGGATCTGCTAAGGCCTTGGAGCTGGTGGGTGGTGGACCTGGAAGACCACCCTGGGACTGGCCAGGACTGGACTCTGTTCACATCCCTTCCTAACTGTCTTTTCATCGCTCTGTCTCAGTTCTGAGTGCATGTCAGTGATGCCAGGCACTGGCTGATGGGGGTTCTGATGGGTTGGTCTGGCTGAGCCTGGGCAGTGGGACTTAAGTGCTCCAGGTGAGAGCCCTGCACAAGCTCAGTGTTGGGACGGGGCCAACCCCCTGCCCCCGGGTCTCCCATGGCACCTGGGACTCGGTGATCACTCCTCACTGGTCAGCACACTGAGCTGCATAAGTGGCAGGCAGTTCCTGCATGGGAGGGGACCTGGCAGCCCCAGTAGAGGACAGAACAGGTAAGGGTTGCAGCTGCCCACTAAAGCTTGGCCTGCAGCCCTGGGCATCACGATCAGGGCAGGGCTGCCACAGGGAGGCCTGGCCACTCTGGGCAACACACTCTTCAGACAAGAGCCACAGTGATGGGGCAGGGCTGACTGCCCGGGCACACAGGGCCCTTGCCATAGCCCCAAGACCAGACCCCGGCACTGGAGGTGCACACCAGATGACAGCCAGCCTCCATGGCAGCTAGAGTCCAGAGGCTGGGCACTGCTTTGGCACCATTGACATGACCTGGTCAGCACCTGCATTTCCCCCAGAGGCCATCCCCTGCCCACCCCTTATCTTTCTTTAGCTGCGAGGCTCACAGGAGACACTTACTCTTAAAAAAAACCCAAGCAAAATGCCTCTTGAATGAGCCTCCCCTGGGCCAGCCTTTCACATGTGTGATCCACTCATTCGCTCTGAGCATACTGCCCATTTTACAGGTGGGGACACTGAAGCTCAGAGAGGCCCACCAGCTTGCCAGGGCCACACAGCAGGCCCCTTGCAGAGTGGGATCCCAGCTCTGACCCCCAGGGCAGGGGCCCACAGCTGCACAGCTGGTACTTGCTGCTGGCAGCGATGAGGCGGGTGGGGTGTGCCCACATCCCCACGTAGTGGAAGGAGGGCCTGCAAGGCTTGGGGCGGGGACCTGAACCACAGACCTGGCCACACTCGCTGCCTGGCCAGGACACAGTGGCGTCTGGAAAGTTTGGTCTCTTTGGTAGGGTGTGCCCTCCTGTTCCCCCTGCCCCGACTCCTCTGGCCTGCACCTGCTGGGCCTCCCTTTACTGTCGCTGCCCCTGTTCCTGGGCTGGTGGGGATGGGGCCCGCAGCCAGCTGTGAGGACGGGCTGGCCTCCTGTTACCTGCCCCTCCACAACTGAGGCAATTCCACACATGGGTCCTGCTCCCCGACAGGGGGGCAGGCATCTCAAGATAGAGTGACACAGTCCCACAAGAAGGGACCTTGAGCAACAGTCTCGTGTGTGGATGTAGACGTGCTGCAAATGGCATTGGGAGTCCTGAAGCACCTCCGGCCAGCAAGTAAAAGTGAAAGTCGCTCAGTTGTGTCTGACTCTTTGTGAATGGGCTATACAGTCCATGGAATTCTCCAAGGCAGAGTACTGGAGTGGGTAGCCTTTCCCTGCTCCAGGGGATCTTCCCAACCCAGGGATCAAACCTAGGTCTCCTGTATTGCAGGCAGATTCTTTACTTGCTGAGCCACAAGAGAAGCCCTCCAGTCAGCAAGGAGACCCCCAGACCTGACTCAGGGGACTGGCTCCCAGCCTGTCCAAGCAGCTCTGAGTGACTAGGCAGGGGACCTGGACCCTGGGTCAGCCCTGCAGGAGCTCCCACTAACTCTTGGGGCCTCAGTTTCCTTCATGTTGAAATCAGGGCTTGGATGAAATCCATGTTTTACACTTTTTTTTTTTTGAAAAATGTTTTATTTAAACCTTTTAAATCTTTTACAACAATAAAATATTACGTCAATATACACCCGTTGACTGAAACCATTCACATCAAACATTACAGCAAATTGTATTTTTGACACCCAACTCATCTTTGAAAGAATTTCCTTCTAATCACAACACAGAATTTATTGAAAATAAATAATTGCTGGAAACTTGAATAGGCAATTTGAGTAAAATAGTTGAAAAAGCAACTCTTAATGAAAATAGCATTTATTATTAACTACAATATAAACTATAAGCTAAATGATTTTTATTTAAATTAATAACTTCATAAATGTTTTATACAAAACTGTACAATTATAAAGTCGGCAGAAATATTTGGGTTAACTCAGGTTTGAACCAGAGTGTTAACTGCAAAGAAAAAGAAAATCGAAACAAAGAAAACCCTAACAGTTGTAAAACATGAACTCCTTGTGGGGGAAAAAAAAACATCCCAGAACTAAAACCCAACTACGAACAGAATGCAGAAGCTTAGCAGAAAAAGAAAAAAAAGTCTCGGATTTAAATTAAAACAGGCTCTTCGACCTGCAGCTGGGGGACACACAGTGCACCAGGGCCCTGGTAGCCCATACTGCTGCTGCTGCTGCTAAGTCGCTTCAGTCGTGTCCAACTCTGTGTGACCTCATAGACGGCAGCTCACTAGGCTCCTCTGTCCCTGGGATTCTCCAGGCAAGAACACTGGAGTGGGTTACCATTTCCTTCTCCAATGCATGAAAGTGAAAAGGGAAAGTGAAGTCGCTCAGTCGTGTCCAACTCTTAGTGACCCCATGGACTGCGGCCCACCAGGCTTCTCCGTCCATGGGATTTTCCAGACAAGAGGACTGGAGTGGGGTGCTATTGCCTTCTCTGCATGTTTTACATTTTTAACACATATAACTCTTTGAACCATCTTTCCTCCAAAAAAACAATACTGACCACAAATACCTAAGCTAGAATTGGAGTTCCTGGGGGTCCAGTGGTGGAAGTTAGAGGTTTTGCTTGGCCACCGCCTAGGGCAACCTCTGGGAGGCCCATGGGAACTGATTCCCTAGGGAACCCAGTTTGAGAGTGCCTGGACTAGGCTGCTTCAGACCCCCAGCTTGGCCTGGGAGCTCCTGGAGGTGGCACTGGCCTGCTGGGGGCTGTGCAGGAGCGAGCCCGTGGCCCTCTGCAAGGGTCAGGAGCGCCTGCACTTGGTTAAGACTCAGCTGTTAACGTCTTGAAATGCTTCATACTTTTTAGACAAGGGCCTGAATTTTCATTTTCCATGGGCTGCACGGAGGAGGCAGCCAGCCCTGGGTCTGGTTCTGACTACTTATCTACACGAGGGGAGGACGTGGATAACTACGCCACTTCCGCGCTGTGATGGGTGATGAGGCCAGGTGGACCGTCTCCCCCAGACCGGCCACGTGGGACGTGGGACCCACAGGCCACCCATGTGCATGGGCACTGTGGATCTGGCTGCACAATCACCTCTTCTCCCTGTGTTGGGCTGGTCGGTGGTCAGAGGCATGTCGGCAGGGCGGGGGTCTCTTTCCCACTCTCCTAGCGGTCCATCGCCTGCAGATCCTATGCGGAGGACACCGGAGTCCACCCCTGTGCCTGGGCAGAAGACCAGCCTCCCACGACGCCTTGGCAGCCTCGCCTGTGGACCTTCCCATCCCTAGCTGGCCGCTCGCCGGCCCCTCGCCCGCCCACCCAGCAATTTCACTTCCCAGTGCGGGTGGGCGGGGCGCAGCGGGCGGAACATCCCTGCGCCCACGCAGCGCCCGCATCCGCGCAGGTGCAGCTGGGGCGCGGGCCTCGGAGCCCAAGGCGCCTGATGGAACGGCTGCCAGCACGTGGGCTGGCCGGATTGCCCCTCCACTGCCACAGGTCTGTGCGGCTGCAGCCGCATTAGATGGTCACTCCCCAGGGCCAGGACCAGCTGCAGAAGGGCCGTGCTGGGGGAGGGGTGGCTGGGGCCTCCAAACCAGGCCCTAGGCCTGGCACACCCTCCTTGCAGCAGGGTCAGTATGTGATCAGACAGGAAAACGGTTCATTTTAACATGCCTCAGTTCATGGAAACTTCCAGAAGCAGCAGCCAAGCAGTGTGGCCAGAGCTGAGCCCTTCCACAAGACTTTGCTATCATGGGCTCTTCAGGGTAATTCCTGCAGCCTCTGTGTCCTCCTGGCCGCTGGAAGGGCCTCCTGGGACAGATGGAAGGAAACTCTTATGTGACAGGCAAGCCTGGTCCCAGTCAGATGTGGCCGCACACCTGCTGGGACAAGTACAAACACTCACCTCTCCAGGTCGCCAGGACGATGGCAGAGGGCAGCAGGGGCCTGACTCCCTGTGGGATGGCTGCCTTGATCAGTCCTGGAGGCCCAGGGGGCAGCGGTTGACCCCCTGGAGCCAGTCTTTGCTTCTGCTGTTCCCACAGGATCAAGGATCCTCAGAACTGAGTGTCCACCCAGCGGTCAACTCGCCCAGGCTTTGGGACTCTGATCCTGCAGAGGCCAGAGGGGTCTTGGCAAAGGGGAGGCCACTAAAAGGCCTCTGCGTGGGTGTCTTAGGAATAACACCCACGACACTGCATAGCCCTGACACTCAAATGCTTGTAAGGCTCCAAGGGTCACAGGTAGCAGGCCCAGGAGACACTTACTCGGTAAGTGTCTTCCAGAATCACCACATGGCCCCCCAAAGGGAGTTCACTCTTGGGTGAGAAAGGACAGCTTCTCATGCCCTGAAATGAAGGCTGTGCGGGTCAGGGAAGGAACAGGAACTAGCACGGGGGTCCTCTCAGATGGGCCAGCTGTGTTAGGGACCCCTACTCCCAGCCAGCAGACGAAGAGACTGGAGTTCAGAGAGGAACACGTGCAGCCAGTGAGCGGCAGGTCTTGGACTCCAACCATCACCTGTCCAGTTGGGCCCTGCCCTGCTCAGGGCCCACTTTGGGGCCTGATATGAACAACTGGACTCCGAGTCTCAGGGGAGCCCCCCGGTCCCTTCCTTCCCCAGGTCCCTCGGTGAGCAGACTGTGGCATCCCACGTCCACATGAGGGCTTTGGGGTGGCCTCCCTTCCCTAGGTGACACGTGGCCCCAGCCTGTCCTGCCATCGCATGGTCTAGGGCCGGTCGGCGGGGGTGGATCACGAGCTCGGCTTGACTGAAGGCCAGCCCGTGTTTCTGGGTCCCCGGAAGCGTCTAAGGGGTTGGCTGTGTGGCTGGGAAACTCCCCGTGCCCGCCTGCCTTCCTCTTTCCTCTGGCCTGGCCTGGTCGGACACCTGGGCTCCGGCCCTGCCCACTGTGCCTCCTCCTGTGGACGCCCCCGCACCCCAAGGCCCAAGAGCCAGCAGCCTCCTCCCATAAGGAGGGGGTGTGAGGTGAGGCTCCCTCAGAGACCCCTGTGCTCCTCATCGGCCCAGTGCTGGCCTCCAGCCACACGGCCAGTGAGCGGCCCAACAATGACCCAGCTCAAACAGCGTGGGGCCTGGGGTGGCCTTATTGCGGGCACTGGTGACCCACAGAGAAGGTACCACCGGGCCAGGGGCTGGGCCTCTGGGTTCCGCGTTGTGCTCCTTGGCGGGCTGGGCTTTACTCCTGCATCCCAATAGCCTCCAGCATCTCCAGCCCTTAGGCCGGTGGTCTTCCTCCACCCAGGGGGGCTGGCCCAGAAGGGGCCCATCAGGTGTGGGGAGCTAACCGTTATGGTAGGGGTCCTGGGTCTGTCCTTAGGTCAGAGCGGCCGGGAGCACTGTGACACCAAAGGACAGACGGACTCCTGCAAAGCATCTTACGGCCTTTGTGCCAGGAAGCCCCCCGGCCCCTCCTCTACCTACCTATCCTGGACCTTCTGGGGCTGCTTGGCCATCATGGCCCCAGTGACCACACACGGGGAGGGGGACCCTCTGTCCTGAGGGTCCCACCTGGCTGTGTCCACGGCACCCCCGTGGTGCCCACCTCTGGGACTTTCTGTGCCCTGGACTCTCAGGACCCTCTCCTCATCCCCTCCATAGCCTCCTCTTCCCTGGCTCCCGGGTCCCCAAGGTGCACAGGAAGCTTGGTGGGTGATGATCTCGGTTGTGGTGATGGTCTCAACTGGATGCAAATGTCAAAACTTAAATCGTACCTTTTAAATGTGTACAGTTCATCCTGGGTCAATTATGTCCCAATAAAGCTGTTTAAAAAGTGGTTTCAGTGCCTGGGCAGCAAGGAGAGGCAGCTGGGGCGCCAGGAGGACAGTGAGGGAGGGGCGGAGGATGCTGGGGGTGGGCAGGGGGCTGCCATCCATGGAAGGGCCGAGAGTGGGGGCAGAAGAGCGTGTGTCACGTGATGGGGTAACCTCCCATCAAAGCGGAGCCCCAAGTCTTGCAGCTGGTGAAACTAATGAAAGGAAAAGCCTTAGGTGATTCTCAGAAAGAAAAAAAAAAATTAAGTCTTGAGAGTAAAGAATAATTCTATTAACTTCTAGGCAGAAAAAAGATTATGTTAAATTCATCACTTCCTCAAAATAATAAATTCTGAGAATAGGCAGTACACTGTGAGAGCTCACAGAGAAAATGATTCTAGTCCAAGATTTTATGTAAAACCAAGGTGTTCCCCATTGTGGTGGCAGCAGAAAGACATTTCCACTCATGCAAAAGCTCCAAAATGATGCCCCAGGTGACCAGAGTCCAGTGAGAGGTGAGGTGGGACACCCATCAGAATAAGGAAGACTGAGCAACGGACACCTACACTTGGAGGCAAATCCAGGTCACCATTACAATGTGGCTTAAAAAACAAAAACAGGATAAAATTGCCAGAAATGACTCAAAAAGAAAACGTAACACGGTAAAACAAATATTGTCCGCCATCGCGGCCTCCTTTGCCTAATGTGCCAGTAAAAACAAGGAAGGGTGGGGTTAGTGCAAGGGGGCAGGAGTGGGCAGCGATGTGGGCGAATTTCCTCAAACCACCCAGAGAGGATTCATAAGCGATGCAGCGAACAGAAACACAGGAGGTCAAATGTGTTTTTTTAAATACAGTAACTGCAAGAACATTAAGAACAGGAGGAATAACTCCCAAGCAACTACTGAAAATAAATTAAATATAGTCAATCTGCAAACACGTGCATTCACACACACACATGGTGACAAGAACACCAGAACAAGTACCCCGAGGTGGGGTGAAGGAGAAGTGACGGACATGCCACTGGCTTGTGTATCAATAACCAGAAACAGACCTGGTGCTTCTTAAAAAAGACAAAGGAGAGAGAGAGAGAGAGAGAGAGAGAGAGTGTGTGTGTGTGTGTGTGTGTGTGTGTGTGTGTGTTTTAGTCTGTCAGTTGTGTCTGACTCTTTGCAACTCCATGGGCTGTAGCCCACCAGGCTCCTCTGTCCTTGGAATTCTCTGGCAAGAATACTGGAGTGGGCTGCCATTCCCACCTCCGGGGAATCTTCCCAACCCAGCGACCGAACCTGCATTGCAGGCAGATTCTTTACTGTCTGAGACACCAGGGAAACAAAGGAGCTTAGATTTGGTTTTAAAAAATTATATACGGTTGAATTCTATAAGACAATATCTGAAAGAAAGGAAATCAGAAAGGTTAAATTTACGTGAGACAGGACGGGCCAGCAAGTGCAGAGCAAAGGCGATAAAAGTTTCAGTGCTGGGATGTCCCTGGTGGTCCAGTGGTTAAGAATCTGCCTTCCAGTGCAGGGAACTCAGTTTGATCCCCGGTCAGGGACCTAAGATCTCACATGCCCTGGGGCAGCTAAGCCCACTTCTTATTGATGAAGTGTATAAACCACAGCAGTAATCCTTTCAAAGGCGCTAACTGATACGTAGCAAATGGACAAACGAGTTGTACGGACCACATACCTGTGTCTAAGTCCTAATGGCAGAGTCCTCAAACCATCACAGATGGCCTATTCCCAAGGTTTTCTAGTCCTTAAAGTCATTTTTTTTGCCTAAATTATTATTATTTTTAGGTAATTAGAGAGTCACATGCAGCTGTAAGGGATAACACAGAGACCCTGTGTGGCCTTTATCCCATCATGCAAGACTACATAAAAACGTCACCACTGGGGTGCTGGCACAGTGCACTCAGGACCCAGAACATCCCCACCCTGGCGGGGAGTCGTCCTGTTGCCCTTGGTAGCCCCCCTCCCGCCCCCTTTCTCTGTGACTCCTGGCAAGTCATTTCCGGGATGGGGCACAAATGGACCCCACGGTATGCAACCTCTCGGTACTGTTGGCAGCCACCCGGGGTGCTGCATGCACACATGGCTTGTTCCTTCCTTTGCCGAGGGGTGTTCCCTGGTGCGGCTGTACCTCACTTGGTTTAACCATTCACCGGTCAGTGGACATCGGGGTTGTTCTCCGTTTTCTGCTGTTGCAAATAAAGCTGCTGTGAATACGCATGGACAGGTTTTAGTGTGAATGTAAGTCTTCATTTCTCTGCAGTAAATGCTGGAGAGTGCAGCTGCCAGGTCATGTGGAAGCTGCTCATACTGTTTCGTGGGAGGCTGCCACACTGCCCTCCTGAGAGGCTGCACCATCACCCGCTCCCAGGGCAGCAGCGTTGAAGAGGTCCACGTTCTCTGCATCCTCACCAGCGTTTGGTGTGGTCGTTACTTATTTTAATCACTCTGACAGATACGGGATATGTACACGTGTGGTGATTCTAGGGTTCATTTCCCTAAGACTAAAGATTTGAGTATCTTCTCAGGTGCTTATTTGCCATCTCCTCTTTGGGGAAATGTCTCTTCATGTCTTTTTCCCATTTTCTTTTCTTAAAACATATCGTGTATTTATTTTTGCCTGTGCTGTGTCTTCGTTGCTGTGCGTGGATGTTCTCTAGCTGTGCTGTGCGGCTTCTCACTGCGGTGTTCTCCTGTTGCGGAGCATGGGCTCTAGGTGCCCGGGCCTCAGCAGCTGCCGCTTGCAGGCTCTAGAGCACAGACTTAGCAGTTGTGGTGCACGAGCTTAGTTGTCACGCGGCATGAGGAATCTTCCTGGAGCGGGGATTAAACCCATGTCCCCTGCACTGGCAGGTGGATTCCTAGCCACTGGACCACCAGGGAAGTCCCCTGGTTCATTCCTGATACTGGTGATTTGAGTCTTCTTCATTTTAGTTTCATCAGTCTTGCTAGGGGTTTATCAATTTTGTGATAATAAACTTTTATGTGAAAAATAATGGCAGTGAAATCTATAAGGTGAAGTATGTTTGAAAAAATTGACAGATACAACAGCAGTGGTGATATACTTTAATGCACTTCTGTTAATTTTTGACTAATCAAATTAGCAAAAAAATAGATATTGAGGAACTGAGAAATATTATTAATTAAGTTAATTAAGTAGATCTAAATTTAAAATTTGCACCCTACAATCCGGAAACATGTTCTTCACAAGTTCCTTTGTAGCAAGTACTAATACAAGTCACATTTTTGACAACAAAGAAAGCCGTGGTGGCTAGGGAAACCAGCTCACCCTGGTTGGCTTGGCGTCAAAGGAAGCCCCTCAGTCCCAAGAAAACCAGTATGGCTGGACACCCAGATACTATTCAGACAGAATCCAGAGACCACAACACATTAAAATTGATAATTAAATGTTTGTTACAATTCCCTATTAGAATTTAAAACATAACCTAATTGACTACTTTAACAAAAAGAAAAGCAAAACTATAATCACAGCGTATCTAGAAAATGACAATGAAATTCTTACAGTTTTAAACCTGTGGGATACAGTTCAAGCTGAACTTAAAGGCATATATGCTGAGTTGGTCAGTCAAGTCCGACTCTTTGCAACCCCATGAACTGTAGCCCGGGAGGCTCCTCTGCCCATGGGAATTCTCCAGGCAAGAAAGGCACATCACTTGAAATAGTTTCATTATTATTAAATATTTTCCTTATTACACATGGGGTATGAGGCATTCAGATCAAAAGTTAGAAAAGAGAAAAATAAACCCAAAGAAAGTATCAATAAAAGAAAGATAAGGCAGAAAAAAATAGATTAGGAGACAGAAAAATGCATACTGATAGATTCAACTGAGAGATTTTTTTTTAATTTTTATATTTTTACTTTTACTGAGAGATATTTCTTGATTAAGCAAGCAAACAATAAAGTATCTTAACTTCAACTTAATCTGATCCAGAAAACAAGAAACTGGAACACAGAGTGAAGCCTAAGAAAGGGGGCATAATAACCAATGAGAAAACTTTAAAAGTTACAAGAGAACAGGCACAATTCTATACCAATATATTCTAAGTATTACTGAAATACATAATTTTCTAGAAATGTATGGGATCAAAACTGACCTACTGCTACTGCGAAGTCGCTTCAGTCGTGTCCAACTCTTAGCAACCCCAAGAACTGCAGCCCCCCAGGCTCCTCCGCCCATGGGATTCTCCAGGCAAGAGTTCTAAAGAAGTAGAAAATCCAAATAAGCCAATAAACACAACCAAAGAAGAAACTGAAAAAATAATTTAAAGGTTATTCTGAGGAGGGCCTTAGGCTCAGAAGGCTTTACAGGCAAGTTCTTCTAAATAGTCAAGGTAAACTGATTCCCAATTTATTTTACAAGGATTGCTTCACCCTGATAGCAAAACCAAATAAAGATAACACAGAAAGAAGAGGAAATACAGATTGCTCTGACTATAGCTTTGAAAGCAACATGCTGAAAACAAATACTCGAGATTGAATCTCATGGTATTTGAAAGAACATTGCACTTTTCCAAGTGTGGTCGGTTCAGAAACTCCAGGGTAGTTCCAGGTGGGACCTGGTTTTGGAATTCCTCACATCAACACATCAGAGGAGAAAATCCCACTTGATAATGTTATCATGTTTGTTATTTTGTAACTTTTCATTTTGAAACAATTTCAAACTGACAGAAAATTTGGGGGAATCATAGGAAAAATGTCACACACCTTTTCCTGGTTCCAATTATTAATATTTGATGTTTCTTTACCATTGTCTCTACATTATCATGAAGTTGCAGACACAGTGCTTTCTTACCCCTCAAAACATCTATGTCACCTCCTTCCTTAGTGAAAATCAAACTCCCAGCACCAACTGACTGTCTCCCCACCCTGAGTCCAGTGATCGCACAAGCAGGCCGGATGTCTGCCAGGTGGGAGGACAGATGTCTTAGAAACTGGCAGGACCGCCAAGCAGCACCTGGTGGTCCTTGGCAGCCTGACTACTTGCACACTCCCCAGCACAGCTCACATGGCCCAGCACATGTGCAGAGATGCCCACGCCCCTAGCTGGGGGACAGGGTGTGGGAGGTCCCACCTATTCACCCACAAAGGTGGGGCAGGGGGCTGTGCATGTCACTATCAGGCCCCTGGAGTTTGAGTTGTGGGCACTTCATGTCCAAGCCTGGGTTTCCTCGTCTAAGTGGAGAAGGCTGTGTGGGCACCCCAGGCTGCTGGGGAAGTGACTGCAGGTGACGCTCACCTGTGGGGCCTGGCACACAGGGAGCCCCCAGGTGGTCAGAGCCACTGCCCGACCAGGCCTCAGTGCAGGCCCCGAGGGGTAACTTCTGGGCCTCATCCCAGCAAGTCCCAGGGCACCCTCAGTGGGAGCCAGAGGCCTCCAGCATCAGAGGGAAGCTGATGGACAGCTGATGGATGGGCAGGGAGCTCCCTCCCATCCACTGCCTCATTCAGCTACCAGCTGTGGCTCGGTCTGCGGCCAGGCACCTGCCCTCATGGAGTTGCCAGTCTCTTGGGGGTCAGTAACATTGCGCTTCTCAGCGGCAGCACCTCGAAGAAAGTCCAGGGGGTGTGGGTATGTGAAAAATTCTTGGAGGCTCCTCAGGAAGCCTGGTGAGGAAGTGACTTCCAGGCTGATGGAGCCACAGTGCAAAAGTTCTGGGGCAGGAGCCAGTGCGAGCTCCAGGAAGAGCAGGGAGGCTGGAGGGGCCAGCAGGAGAAGGCATGAAAGGAGACGAAACGCCTGCCATTTGCTTCCAGGATTCACGGTGCTTGATGTTCCCTTAGGCCAAGGGCAAATCAGGACAGAACCAGACACAAGACCACCCAGCCAGGCCAACTTGAACCAACAAGGGTGGGAGAGACGTATCAAGGCCTTGGTGTCAGCATCTAATCGCGTGCTGCTGGTCAGCCTTGCAGAGCTGAGAGGGCCGTGGGGGACCCAGGACTCAGGACGGGCTGCAAGGCTGGACAGGCTGACCCCGAGATCACTTCCAGCCCTGGGGAGCCCGGTGGTGGAAAGGGGGCCATGGAAGGACTCAGGACCCGTCCCACTCACAGACACAGCCTGTGGGTTCACGCACACCTGGAGCCCACGTGCTCAGTGTGTCCACAGCACTCACAGGCAGGCAGACTGCAACTGCACGTGGTCCCCTTCTGTCCAAGCTCTCCTCAGCCTCAGGAGGCCTCAGCAGCAGCACTGTCAGAGCCGCCTGGAGGCCAAGGCCCAGACGCTGTGAGGCTGCACCTGGAGAGCTGAACCTGGACCGAGGCTGCTGGTTGCGTCTCGCGTGTGCAGTCACCAGGTGCGGCTGCAGGCAGCCTCCCCAGCTCCTGGCTCTGCCCACTGCACAGACCCACTGCACACACCCCTCCTGTAGCCAGGCTGCCAGAAGCCTCTCTGCCATGGCAGGCAGTGCCAGGTGGTGCCTGGCCAGGGTTCTGGAGGCTGAGGGAGGCAGGTGTGGGCTGGCCACACACCCACCCTCCCTGGCTGGGGAGGAGAGGCCCACTTGGCAGCCTCTGAAGGCACGTGCTGGGCACTCGTGCAGCTGCCCCGCCCAGCCTGCCAGGAGCCCCTGGTGATGGATGAGGCATGAGTCCCACAGGCAGCAGGGCACTGACCCCAGCTGGAGGTCCCCTGACTCAGCCCATCCATCAGTGTGACAGATGGAGCCCCGGCGAGTTGGGGCTGGGCCTTGGGGGGAGGCTGGGCCTTGGGGAGCTGCACACACAGGCATCCCCAGGACGCTGGGCTTGGGGCCATTCTGCCGGTGCAGTTCGGTGGTCAGACCAAGGCTGCCAGTCCACCTTCCTGATGGGCTGCCCTCTTGTTGACCTTGCCCTGAGCACACCAGCCTCAGGCCCATGATGGACTCATCATCCTGCGGCCACACCTGCTCTCCCTGCTCAGCGGTCAGCAGGACGTCTGGAACCTTTGCTTCTTCAATTCCATGGGACCTGGCTCCCACAACCATGCACAGATGGCAGCTGTTTCGCCCCACAGGGGCGGACGCTAGGGTGGCCGTGGGCCTCAGGCCCTGGGGCTGGGCGCACCCAGTCGAACATAGAGCACAGTCTCATGACCTCATCCAAGGGGCGGGGGGTGGGGTGGGGCAGGGTGACCCTCAACCTGACTGAGACAGATGGGCTTGTTTTCAGGGAATCGTGCCTCCTCCTATCCCACCAGGCTAAGAGCCATCCTGAGTCACTAAAAAGCTTCATTCTCGTCACAGCCCCACCGGGTCGTACCCTGTGGTCACTGTGGATGGGGCCACCAGATGCACAGGAGGAGACAGGGCCACTGAAGGAGGAGCTAAGTCAGCCCCACAGGAAGGCGGCTCGCTGCAGGCCACGGTGCGGAGCAGCCTCAAAGCGCCCAGAGGGGAGCCATGTGTGGGTGGTACCCTGTGTGGGGAACCCCAGGCAGGAAGGAGACATGGCCGGGCTGGGGTCAGAGACGGAACTTTCTGGAACTGGACAGAGATGGTGGCCGCACAGCCTGGGGACCAGTCGGACACCACTGATCTCTGCTCTCCCGGGTGGTTTCAGTGGTGACTTATATGAGCGTTTGAACACAATTTAAAACAGGGCCCTTAGGAGGGAGGGAAGAGGGGTACCTCAGTAGGAGCTGCTGGAATGTTCCAGAGAACGAGGGTGGGGAGTGGGGCCCGGGCCCACGCTACATAGAGGGAGACCCAGTGAGCTCAAGGTCAGAGGTTGCCCTGGAGGTCACCTTGGAGCCACCTGGATGGTGTGGAGGGCCAGACCCAGGCAGAGCAAAGGGGCCGTTGGGCCTCAGCCCCACAGAGAAGGACTGTCTGGCAGCAACTTCTCCTTCTTGACTACTTGGGGCTCTTCAAGGAGTTTTGAAGCCAATTACAGTTTTCTAGTGCTTAGAATAATTGGTAGGAAAAGAATTCATAGACAGAAGGGCAAAGTGAGGCCTGGAGACAGAAGATCAGAGAGGTTTCTGGCAAGGCCAGGTGCTTAGGGAGGGCAGGTGTTTCCTTGGGTGATCTTTGACCCAAACAGACCCCCAGCCAGAGAAGGGCAGGAACAATCTTAAGAGCTGCCTGCCTCCCACCTGCGTCTGTAGGCAAGGTGGTATCTGCAGGTTCCCTGAGACTGTGGCTAGGGACTTGGTCCAGCAGGGGTTGTTTTCTCGGTGGTAGGAGGGAGGCAGGAGGTCCAGGGGAAAGAGCTGCTGGGGAGTCACTAAGGCCCAGCTCCTTGCTCTGTGTCCTGAGGTCGAGATGGGAGCTGCACCTGCCCATATCCCCTGCCTCAGGCGGCCGCAGCCAACTCCTGGGTCAGATGTAGCTAAGTGCTGACCACGTCGGGTTCCAGGAGTGACCCAGGGCGGGCTCAGAGCTGGCAGCAGGGTAGCTACCCTGCCGTCCTCTCCCTGGAGTGAGGCCCCTCTTCCTGCTTCTCTGGTCCTGGTTTGAGGTCCGTCCAGACATTCACGCCCACTTGGGGCCCTGCCCTGGCCCCTCAGGCAGACTCAGTCACCCCCACGCAGCCCACGTGTGTCCCCAGAGCCACACTTCACCATGTCTGCTACACTGTCGGCTCCAGGAGGCTGGCCCCACGCTTGCCCAGCTGGCTGCCCAGCACGAGCCCCGCGGTCGGCCCACCGCAAATGAGCACCCCTCAGGGAAGGATGGGGAGCGGGCGTGATCACTGGGACAGCAGGACAGTGGGACGGGACCGGGCGGGGTGTGGAGGAACCAGACTGCTGACCAGGTGGACCTGTGTGGGGTCTCTGAAGGGTGGCGTGACTCAGGCCCATCTCCTTCCCGGTGGTTGGCGGAAGAGGGAGATGATGGCGAGAGGAGGCGTGCAGAAGCTGGGTCTTCACCGCCCACTGCCGGGCTGTCTTGGCTGGAGCTGCTCCCGACAGACGGGATGCGTGTCGTCAGGGGCGGGGGCCTGGCGTGTGCGCGTGTGCATGTGCCAGAGTATGTGTGTGCGTTTAAAATACGGAAAAAGGAAGCGTGGCTGCACTCAGCTGCAAGAGGCTGGCCGGCTCCGGCCGAGCTGGTGCGGTGGGGACGGGAGGAGGGTGAGGTGAGGGACCGCCGAGGAGGGGAGGATGGACACTTGCCACGAAGAGCGGCAGGGCCGGGGCCTCTTGGGTGCCAGCGGGCGCGCGGGGCCGATACTCACAAACAAAACCCGCGGCAAATTGCTGGCAGCCCGTCCTGAAGGCGGCAGCCGCTTGGCAGAGGAGCCACGGAGGACCGGCTGGGAGCAGGCGGCCAGCGCAGCACAGGTAACAGCCGCGTGGGGCTCATCCGGCAGGTGGCCGGGTCTTGGCCTGGGCGCAGATGACACGGCACCAGCTTTTGGGGACTGGTGGGGGTCTGGGCCCTCCATATCTGGGCCAGTGCAGTTGGCTCTCTCAGCCCCAGGCTCCCCAAGCGCTGTCCTGGGTGCGGGAGTGGGTCGGTCGCCGCTGCAGCAGAGAATGAAGCGGCCAGTAGCTGTGCCCGGGTCCCTGGCTCCGCGTAGCAGCGCCGCCTGCCCTGGTGCTCAGGCCTCCCTCCAGGGTCCTGTGGCTGCATCATCTCCACTCCGAGAAGCCCTGCGGCTCTCAGGACCAGGTCCTCTCTGTCCCCCGTTTTGGAACATCCCCAAACCGTCCTTGAATGTCTGTTTCTTCTTGGAGACCAACCTGGGGAAATCAGGCAGGGTTGGGAAAGGTGGTTGGAGGGCAACACCTGGAGGGGCTGGGAGATCCCGAGACTCCCCTCCTCCCGTCTGCCCCAAGCCCCACCGCCTGCCTAGCGCAGCAGGACTGTGTGCAGACCCGCGGGACCACGGCCAAGCGTGCCCATCACAGGAGCTCAGATGGCGGTGCCAAGGAGCCCAGCTGTCGAGGGCATGGGGTGGGGGTGAGCCGCCTGGCTGGGGAGGACTCATGTCAGAGGCTCCCTGGACAAAGCCCTGCAGGAGCCTGGCCACCCCTCCCTAGGCAAGACCCGTGGTGGTGGTGGGCGGGGGGCGGCCCCTGAGCACCTCGGTCGAGGGGCACAGGGATGCAGGTTTTGGCTGGGGGCACAGGAGCAGACAGGACACTGCTGCCACCCCGGGGACCCCTGGGCTGGACGCTGTTCTCCTTGACGCTCAGAGCACCTGGTATAGACCCAGACAGAAGGTGTATGGGGGGTGTGGCGGGGCAGGGTGTGGTGGTTCCCCCTTGGTGCCTGCAGCCGGGGCAACGGCTGGTCCCAGCGCTGCCAAGTCAGGAAGAGCCTGAAAAGCCAAGTGCAGGGTCTGGCGGGGATGGAGGGGCCTGGCTTTGGGGGGCAGAGAGGGGTCTGGGCTTCGGGCAGTCACTTGGGCAGAGGGAAGGGGCTCCCAGCGGCAGGCTGTCCCCCTCGCTGGGCAGGTAATGGGGCGAGTAATGGGGGTCTGAAGGAGGCACCCAGCCCAGCCGCCATCTCTGGGAACTGGGCCAGCAGCCTCAGTGCACTGGGTGGGTAGTGCTTCCAGTGCACTGCTCCTGGAAGCAGCAGGAGAGCAAGGGCTCCTGGCCTCAGTGGGCAGCTCCCTGGGTGAGTTGCCAGTGGGACAGCGGGGCCCTGTGGAGAGGCTTCCCCGCTCTGTGGGTTGGCCGGGTCTTTGAGGCTGAGAGGTCACCTGTCTAGCCCCAGGTCTCTCCATCGCCCTCCCTGACACTCCAGCCAGCAGGGCAGGTGCTGATCAGGCAGAGGCGAGTCCTAGTCTGAGCACCCAGCAGAGGATTTCGGAATACCAGGGTCTTTGGGCAACTGTGCCCATCCACTGTGCCCCGAGTGATGGGTGCAGGGGCCCCCCCAACCACAGCCCACCTCTCCATCAAGCCTTTCTGGGTACCCTGGTCCCAGTGCTGCTCCAGCTCTATGGCCTCACCAGGTCTTGCCCCTCTCTGGGGTCCCCCGCCCTCTAAGCAGCTCTGACCTGGCCATAGGCCTGGATGGGGCAGGGTGTGGGCCGTGGGAGCTGTGCTGGGGGCAATGAGGAAGCTGGCCCAGGACCTCTGCCCTTCTTTGTCCACAGAAATGGGCTGGTGCTCAAGCCAGCACGGTGACAGGCAGAGCATGAAGGATCCCAGTCGGCTAGACATGAGAGCCACCTGCAGGGGCAGAGGCTGGCATCCCCCACTGTCTCCAAGCCCCGCCCCGCCCCCGGCATCTCACAGTCCTGCTTCCTGCACGGGGCTCCCAGCTCCCTGGAGACCCTGCCAGACATTCCTGGAGGCCAGCACAGCACCCCCTAATGAAATATTCATGGAGTCTTTCTGTTTCTTGACAGAACAGCCTCTGCAGTTTCCCACACCACAGAAAGTGAGCCTGGGACCTAGCCTCCCAGAAAGGTCCCAGGAATGAGCGGGCGTCTGCTGGGCAGATCCCCCACCCACTGCATCAAACCCTGGCCACCTCACGTGAGCACCAGCTGCCCCATGCAGACAAGCCGCCTGCTCTGTGGCCCCAGATAGAAAGGCATCTATAGTTCCCCTCGATGATTTGCTCTGGTGTCTGATGGCCCCTTGCCTCACACCAAGACCAGTGCACAGCCAACAAAGTCCCACCTGCCATGTGTGGCCACACCGGTCACCTGCCATCCACCCGTCCATCTGTCCCTCTGTCTACACTTGCTTATTCTATATCAGTTGAATGGCTATGTGCTGGCTTCCATGCATGGAGACGGGGCTTCATAATGGAGCAAAATGGACCCGACCCCATGCTCTGGGCCACACACACTGACATTACCTCATGCTGGTCACACTGGGCATCCCCAAACCTTTGCAAAGCCCACACAGAACCCTAACTGCCATCTGCAGCCTGTGAGGGGGCCCCCAGGTCTCCCCACCATGTCCCTGAGTCGCAATGGACAGGGTCATGGTCATTGCACCCTGGCCCAACCATGTCTGGTGGGACCAAGGACAGGATGACTGGGGGTTCACGACCTAGGGCTTGGCCCTGAGTGGCCTCAGCCGCTGCTCACAGATGCGCCAAGTGCTCCACATGCGTGGATCCTGGCCCCCCAGTCCCAGGGTAGCATTCTGCACAATGGGAGCACCAAACAACCCAGCCAAATCCCTCGGGACAGGTGTTGACTGCCTGACTGCCAGCACCCGTGGGCGGCTGCCAAGAGCCTCCTGCCAGCGGTACCCTGGGCAGGTGCCCTCCCACAGTGCCAGGTGCATCCTGACGCTCCCCATCGCTGTCACTCTCCCCACCTGCCCAGCCCTGCAGCCAGCACCTCTGCAGCTCCGCTCAGGCAGTGACTGCCTCTAGGCGCCCCTCCTCTGCTCCCTGATCTGACACTGGCTCCTAAGCGGGACAGCACTCCTCCCACCTCTCAGACACAAGGCTGTGTGTCTGAGCTTGAAGCCGAGGTTCTGTTGGTGCTGGAGGCTGGGTTGTTGGGTGACGGGGTGGGGGCTGGACAGACAGGAGAGAAGGGTGAGGTGGGTGGGGCTCAGGCCTGGGGTTCAGGTGGCTCCCCCACACCGATGCCTGTACCGTCTGGCCTTGGCTCATCAGGGGCAGGGGGTAGAGCGGAGGTGGCGGGGGCGGCAAAGTGCTCGATGCTGAGTTTGGCTTCCAGCTTGCTGTGTGACCTTTGCCCTCTCTGAGCCTCCACTTTCTCATTTGTAAATCTGAGTTCATGGAAGGGTGGTGCTGCACCTCAACTGCCCCCAGGAAAAGCCAGCAGTCAGGAATCAGGCTCCAGTTGGCCACGGCCAGCCACTGCCATTGGCCACCCTGGGTCTACACACCCCTGCCACCTCTCTCCCCGACCATCCTCAAGATGGACCAGGGAAGCCCTGGGAGCCCTGTTGAACCTTCTGGCCCAGTGGCCTCCATGTCACTGCCATCAGGGAAAGAACTCCAGAACTCTGGAGCCCCCAGGGGGCGCTGCCCTGGTCAGGGGATGCTCTGCGGACAAGCAGTTTCTACACACAGTGTGAGCTCCCCAGGTGAACCTCCCTGGGACTCCAGCCTCCAGGTCGGGGCAAGGCAGGTGGGTGAGGAAGCCAGTGGAGGAATGGTGAGGCCAGCACATGGGGCCCGTGGGAGGCTGTTCTGTGGGCCCTGGTCTAAGTTGAGGAAGCCAGTGCAGGGCAGGTCTTTAACAAGATCTTCTATGGGGTCCAGCCGCTGTCCTGTGCTGGGTCCCTCTGCTTAGCCCAGTCTCCTAGCTCTGGAGAGAGCTGGTGGGGCAAGCGGCTGCCCTGAGACCCCCTGGAAGCAGGGAACCATGGTGAGAGTCACCATGTGAGGGGGTCCATAAGACCCCAGGCTCCCATGGCAGGTGTTGACCACAGGGTGGCTGTGCCCCTTGGGGCCTGAGTCCTGCCCCTAGGCCTTCCCTGGGCATCAGGTGCTCACCCCCAGCCCCCTCCAGTGCCCTCAGGGTCCCATCCTGGAGACTGCCCAGGGGCAGAGGCAGGTGGCCAGTTCTTGGACCCACTGTGCCACATGCAGGGGCTCCAGGGCTGCCAGCCTTCCCCGAACCCACCCGGGGCCTCGCCTGCCTGGCCTGGCCTCTGGGTGGAGTCTTTGTCTAACTGCCTGCTCTGACCTTGATAACTGTCACCCACAGTGACAAAATAAGACTTTACCTGAGAGCTGAGCTCCAGTTTGGCCAAGTGGTCTGATTGTCTGGGAGGCCAGTGCAGGGACTCAGAGGTCAAATCAATCCCACCCCTATTCCTACTCGCTGAGGGCCACAGGGCTTGGAGGTGCAGAAATGACACTGCAGGAGTGTCAGGTCGGGAGCCCCCCAGAAGTGATTCCCAGAGCCCACCAGCCTTCCAGTTCACGGTCCAAGGACCCAGCCCAGCACCCTCCCCCGTGCAGTGCAGGCGGTGGGCTGGGGATGGAAGAGCTGCCGCGAGGTAATGAGCTCTGTGTGGAGCACAGAAATGAAGCACATTCTGCAGAACAAATGGTGTTAATTTGCACCACAGCCTGGCATCGCTGAGCGCCTGGGGGTGGGGGTGGGGGGGGCAGCAGCTGCGCCAGAACTCTCAGCCACAAGCTCGCTTGGGGAGTTACTGGGGCCATGCATCACCGTCAGAGGGACAAAGCCCCTGGGCCCGTAGGGGTAGCCCTCACCTCCAGGAGGAGGCTGGCTCCAGAGAGTCGAAGGATCAGCCTTTTGGCCCCTCCCCCTTCCCGGAGATCCCTGCCCAGGACAGCCAGTGTCCAGCACAGTGTCAGGAGTGGGGTCCAGGCTGGGGTCAGGTGCGGCTGGCCATCTTACCTAGCCCTAACCCCTCCTCCAGGAGCCCAGGTCACACCTGCTGGGGTGGGTGACCAGCGCTGCCTTGGACCCTGTATTCTCAGGCCTCGAGGACACCCCACCTCTGGGCTCTCCTGCCCCTGGGGTTCTCCCCTAATCAGTCCCCGTCCACTTGCAGTATCACCGCTGCAACTGCTCGGAGCTGCAGCTCCCAGCTGAGGCGGCCACACTGAGACGCGCTGCCTCCCCGGGACGATCTGCCTTCCTCGGCCGCCCCGCCCTCTGACCGAGTACCACCTCTGGGTCAGGGAAGGTCGGACCACACTCCACATCCTTGCCACCCCCACTGAGTGTTTGATGTCACCCTTCCATCCATCCATCCATCCCTGCAGCCCTGCTCCTGCTTTCTTGACCCCCCCACCTCAACAACTCTGGAAACCCAGCTGCCCTCGGGATGAGCAGAGAGAGGGTAGGTGTGCAGGGCCGGGGTGTCTGCCTGCCTGCCGGTCCCCTCTGCCTCCTGTCTCTCCTCTGCGGGGAGAAGGGTTGCCCTGGCGTTTTCTGCTGAGGTTGGTGTTGGGCACCCTGAGGCCTTCGGTGAGTGCTTAACGAGTGGGATAAGAGGTTCTGGGTCCAGAAGTATATACCAGGCAAGGTCTCAGGACAGCATCTAATTCAGTCCAGATGGGGAGACAGGCCAGTGTGGAGGGCATGACCTGACCAGCCTACCACGCACAGGCTCTCTCCATTACCCTTCCCGGTGTTCTTCAGAACCAGGCCCCGCCTCTGCATCCAGGTGGGGAAAGTGAGGGTCTGCACCGCTGTCCAGCCTAGGGCAGCCCCCGGGCCCTGGGGATCCTTGTCCTGCCTGCCTGGCAAGGATGCTGGTGCCCACCCACCCATCTGCCTGCACCTAGCCTCCTCCTAACCTGCTGCAGTTGCTAAACCCCTGCATGGGTGTCCCCTCCCTTCTGTGACTCCTGGGGTCCTGCAGAGCAGGGCATCTGGTCAGCCTGTTCACCGACTTACCTCTGGGCAGATCTATAAGCCCTGAGCCAGGGGCCAAGGACCAGGAAAGCCACAGAGCCCAGCATGGGGCGCTGTCCTGCAGCGCTTGGAGGCGAACTGAGGGGAACGTCTCAGACTCTGAGAGGCTTCTCAGGAGAAATGGCCCAGGGCGTAGGGGGCTTGGGCACCAGCTCTGGAGCTGGGCCCTGGGGGGTAACTGAAGTGGAGTGGGGGAGGAGGCAGGAAGGGGTCTCGTGTGAGCACCCGAGAGGGAGGGGAGGTGTTTGGAGGTCGAGGCTGCAGGGATGGGGCGGATGGCCTGGGCTGGTGGACAGGGAGCTGAACCTCGCGGGCAGAGGAAGGACCAGGAGAGTGGCCCGGCTCTGGCCCTTGTCAGCTCCTGGGCCTGCCTGCTTCCTGCTCACACCGTCCACCTCTGGTGCCTGTTCCCTCTTCTCTCCTGTTGTCTAGATGCCCACTTGGCAGAGAAACACCTTCTGGGGATGAAGGTGAACCTAGAGCCACAGTAGATAAAGCAGCTCATGAGAGCCCTGCTGAGAGGGGCTGCAAGTGAGGGCCTGCTTGCTCAGCCACCTGCCTGTCCTGCTCGGAGGCCCTGTCCACCAGCAGAGTGGACTGCCCAGCCCCCTCCAGCCGCCGTGTGGCAGCCATCACCGCAGCCCCTCAGCCTGGGTCCTGAGCCAGGGTGCCAGCCCCACAGGGGTTGCGGGCGATCCTGCCTGTGGGTGTGGGGAGGGCAGAGCAGGGACAGGTTCTGGGGTCTCTGGAGGGTCCCTCCTGAGGGCTCGGCCCCTGCTGGGGGGCATCTGCCCACACAGCACAGGAGAGCTGCTCCAGATGCAGCAGGAGGGCCGCTCGAATGTCGCCCATCTTCGCACAATCATTTCAGCATCCTCTCAGCGCCCGAACAGCCCGCTCGTTTGAATGCGTAATTAGCCCAAGCATCCTACCTCGCTAATTTCAAGGCAGGGGAAGGGAGTGGAGGGGGTTTAGGAATTTGCATATTAATTTAGCCGAGGGAGAGAAAAATTGTTTACCACTTCTTTCTCTCAGTCGCTCACAGAGGACTTAACTCTTTCCTGCTTGTTGTCTGGAGCCTTGCCAGGAGGGCATGCCTGGGGCGCAACCAGCCCCCCAAAGGCCCCCACTCCCTCCAGCCTCCCCTGTGTCCCACCCCAGGTGGCCCCTGCACATGCCAGGCTGCAGCTTCCTCCCTTTGCAGGGCCCATGTGGGCTCCTCAGGGGCCCGACAACACGGGAACTGACCTCAAACTCCCTCCCCACTGACCCTGACCCGTGCTTTTCTGGGACTGGAGATTCCTGGGGCCCCTGAGCCACCCCTCATCTTCACCTGTTTATTTGTCCAGTGCTATGGGCTATGGAGGGTACTCACAGCTGCCTCCCAACTAGAGCAAGAAGCTGGTATGCACAGAGGGGTGGGAGGGCTTCCAGGCTGAGGTGGCATTTGCCGAGGGCCCTGTAGGAGTGAACTGGTGAGTGGAGGGCGCTGGGGCAGGGGGCACACAGGAGGGAGATGTTTGGGGAGCTGAGTCCTGAAGTCTCAAGAGCCAGAAGGGATGATGCAGGTCCCCAGTGATGGACGGAGCGAAGCAGGGCCTGGATTCACCTGCTTTGCTCTGAGCCCCGTCTCGTCTGTGGGGGACAGCAATATTCCAAATGTTGTCGCAGGACAGAACGAGACTCTGAGTGCGACCAGCACGGCCGGCACGGCTGGTGTCTTCAGGTGACCCTGCCCCGCGCTGTGGTCACTTCCCACTCAGGTGGACGGCTGCACATCCGCTCAGAAGGGCAAAATGCACCAGAGCCATGCGAGCAGCTCCGGCTCCCCAGGGGCGACTAACGCAGGGAGTGACATCTCACAGAAGCCAGCTCTTCACACAGCAGCAGCCCGAGGACACCGACCTCCCAGCCTGGGGACACTGACCTCCCACCCTGAGGACACCGACCTCCCACCCCAAGGACACCGACCTCCCAGCCCGGGGACACCGACCTCCCAGCCCGGGGCCCAGTGTGCGCTGCAGGCCAGTCGGCCCACCCACACGGTGAGCAGGATTAGAGGGGCCCTGCCACACACCTGGTGGCAACCAGCTGCCTTAGGCTGTTCCTCACCACGGGTGCAGACACCACCCAAACCACGCAGGACCACGCAGGACTTCATCGTCTTTAGAATTGGGACTGGCTTGTGAACCACAAGACCTGGGAGACCCGAGCGAAGGGCTGGCCCCAGAGACGGAAACCAGCATCCACAGGGAGAGTTCAGGCCAGGCTGGCCATGTTGTCCCTGACGAGAGGCCTGGCCGCTTCCTGAGTCAGGGCAAACGTCATTAACCGATCGCAGAGCCTCTCCCACCACCCATGGGAATTCCAGGGAGTCGCTGCCCACCAGCTGTTGGCCACCTGGACTGGATGAGCTCCTGGATGACCCTCAGGGTGAGTCTCTGCCCCATGTCAGGGATCAGGGAGCCCACATGGCTGCCAGCACAGAAGGGAAACTTCCTGCTCCCACCAAGCTCCCTCACAGCGGCCAGATGCACCTGCAGGGGTGAGAGGTCTGCCCGGCACTCTGCCTCGGGGTGGGGGGGCTCCCCAGCCACACGCCCCCTCCATCCCCGCTGAGCTGCGCACTGTGACCAAGAGCTCAGGCTTCAGGGCCACAGATGAGATGCCTCCATAGGGCACACTGCACACGCTCGGGACAGCTCAATTCGCCCACACGGGAAGGTTGTGGTGCCAGGAGCTGCAGTGCAAGGGCCACAGTGATGCACACTGGGTGTGCACTGCCCAGCGCAGGGGGCCCGAGGACACAGGACATGGCTGCGGGCAGGGAGGCGGGTGGTGGGTGTGCACCAATGGGCCGGAAGCCGCGGCGCCTGGGAGCTGCAGTTGCAGTAAGTGGGGAGAGCTGGCCACACATGGTGTGGTCCCGACAAGTTCTCAGTCTCCTAGTTGAACAGGCCGCAGGGTTGGCCCCTCAAGATGGGCCCCCATGGGCCAAGCTCCCCGCTCTGGGGTGGGAGACATGGGCACTTTGGGGCGTGGGAACCGCCTGAGCAGCAGGCCTGTCTGCCCCCAGTCCCTCTGGGTCACCCTGAGGGGTACCCTGGCGGGGGGCACAACCAGGAACCCAGCAGCTACAGAGAAACCAGCCACCCTTCCAACTAGGGGCCTGGAGAACTCAGGAGGGTCTGGGACTCAGCACTGTGTCTGGCAGAACCAGAAGGAAGGTGCCCCAAGGCTGACCCCCATCTCTCCCGGGCCCGTGACCACTGCCCCCTCCTCCAGCCTCCAGGAAAAGGTGACGATGGGTTTCTGGTTGTGCCCCCGCCAGGGTACCCTCAGGGTGACCCAGAGGGGTGAGCTGGTGGAGAGCTCGCCATGGACCCCAGGCCAGCAGCTCACAGGGCTTCTAGCAGTGGTCCTGGCGAGCCTCACCTGCTCCCAAGGCACATGTTCGGAATGCAGACTCCCAAGCCCTGTGAAGCCACCCCATCCTCCAGGGTCCCCCTGCCTGATTGGTGGGGTTCTCCCAGTGTCATTGGCCAGCCAGGGCCTGAGAGCCTCACCTGGGGGTGGCGGCCTCCCACTCCTGCACCTCCCTCTTCAGGGAACCTGAGATGAAACAGCTCTGGACTGGGAGGCGGGGCAGAGGTGAGGGGCCGTCACCGAGGGGAGCACAGACTCCCATGTGTGGGGGGGTACAGACCGAGCGGCAGGGCAGGAGGGGCTACAGCCAGGCAGCCAGTGGCCCCGAGGGACTGTGCCCAGTCAGCCGGACACCCGGGGACAGCAGGAACAGCCTGCTCAGCCCTGCTGTGCCCACGCGTCCACGTGCGCCATGATGGCACCTTTGTTTGCGTCTGCGGGTGTTGCGGGCTGGTCGGGAAATGCTCTGTCTGCCTCCTGCAGCTGCTGTCAGTGCACACCCGGGAGCCAGCTTCACTCTCACTGTCATTAAAAATCCCAAGTCTGACAGGTAGGGAAAATCCAACATAAAAACAACCGCCTAGGGACCAACCACAGCTCGAGCAGAAGCCCGGCTCCTGGCGCAGCGGCCAGCCCCCTCTGGAAGCCGGGCTTCTGCCCTCCCCTGCTCTTCTGTGCAAGTGTTGACCTGTCATCCCCACCTTAGGGCTGGACAACAGGGGACAGCAAGGCAGAGGGAGGGATGGAGGAGGAAAGCACATGAATGGGGGCAGAGACCAGCCCCAGGCCACACTTGCAGGCCTTGCGGGATGTTGGACATCATGGTGGGCAGCCTGACATACCCCATTGACAAACAAGGTGCCCCATGCCACCGGCACCCAGCTGGAGCTCGACACTCGCCTCTGACCTCCACCAGACCTCCTGGTAGAGGCCTGTGCTGGAGACCAGGCCTGCTGCCCTTCTGGGTGCGAGAGAGGCACCCATGGCGGGGGGGGGGGTCCCCAGGGCTTGGGAAGTAGCCAATGTGTCTTTCTGTGGTCCCAAGAGGCGGCCCTGGTGCCCTAACCAGGTGAAATGGCCGCAATGGCATTCAAGCAGGCCCCAAGGATGGACACTAACCCTGTTTCTCGAGATTCTTTCATCATTTGGACAAGCTGCTCGACCCTTTTGAACCCCGGGGGCCACAACTGTAAATGGCCAGGAGGCGGGTGTGTGTGTCTGGCCTGGGCACAGGTAAGGGTCTACGTGGGGGGCCTGGCCCTCGCCCTGTCTGACCAGGCCCTGGGCTGTGGTAATGTGCCAGCTCTTAGGGTCTCGGCTCACAGGGTCAGAGTGCATGCTGGACACCAGTCCCGGTCAGAGATCTGGGGTGGCCAGGATCGCCCACCATGCTGGGGTCCCCCTGCAGTCGGGCCTCGGGGATCCTCTGCTGCACTCAGCCTGGTTTCGGGGCCTCTTGGAGCTGGGGTGACACTAGCCCCTGCCCCAGAGGGTCTGGCGCCTGGCTGAGCCCACATGGGCTCAGAGCTGGGGTGTCTCCCCAGGGTGCTGGCACTCATGCGGCTCCTGGGCGCCAGTGCTCACGTGGCTGTTACATCGAAAAAGTTCTCGGAGGGCTCAGGAGGGACGCATGGCTCCCTGTGTGGCCGGCTCCCTCCCATCTGGGGACCTGGGGACGGGAGGCCTCGGAAAGGCTGGGAGCACCCAGCCTTGAGCTGAGGAGCCCGGCGAGCGGAGGGTTAAGTGCTGCTTCTATTTCTTCTGCTTGGGGTGCATAATGCGCTCATTTGCATACTGCAGTGTGCGCTCAATTAAAATGAACTTTTAATTTCTTCTAAGTAAATTACTTCTTGCCGGTACGTGACGCGCACAAATGTCAGAATAATGGGAGAGCCTTAATGAGCTGGGGTGGGGAGCGGGTGGGGGCTGCTGGGAGTAACCCCAGAGCAGGCAAGTCCACACACAACACAGACGCACAGGACGGGTGCACAGACCGTGGCCGCTGCACAAGCACTCTCCACACGCAGCCCCCACCTCGGCCACTTGCACACACATTACAGGATCCCACCAGAATGGACACAGACATTTCTCACCAAGCCCCAGCCTCCCTGCCGCTTCTTGCTTATCTTGTAAATAAGGATATAAGTTTAGAGGTTGGAACAAAGAAACAGAGCGACAAGGAGGCTGGGCACTCCCTGCCTGTGACTGGGGGCAGCCCCGCTGGGGTTGGGCAGGGGGAGTCACCTGCTCCACCTGGGCCCTTGGAGCCCAACTCCATCATCATCCCTTTGCCTCCCAGGATCTGAGGGGGCCTCAGACAGTCAGGGGGCACAGTCAGCTCGGGCCACATGGCTCGGTCCTGCTAGGACGGCAAAGGAGTTGGTCTGTCTGCCTCTCTCTCCTCATGCTCTGAGTGTGGAGGTGGCATCAGCCTGAAGCTGACCAGCTGACCAGCTGTCCAGGTGTGAGAGGAGGGCTCCCCAGGGTTTTGAGCCCTGGTCCCAGGCAGGGCTAGACTCACTGGGGTTCTCAGCAGAGGCTCTGGCCTCTGACCAGAGTCCTGCACCAGGTCTGCCCCCATCCAGAGAACGCAGCAGACACATGGGTGCTCTGTCCACATGGATGTGGGTTCCAGCCATGATGGCTGGACAAGCCATGGGGCCCCTAGGTCATCCAGCTGTCTCCTCTGCACCTGTCTGAGGCTGGTGGCTCCCTCTGCCCTGCCCTGTGACGAAGCTGCCACTGGGCAACTCTGCGACCAGCGACCACCCATGGAACTGTGCTGGAGCCACTGTTGGATGCCCCACAGAAACAGCTCTGACGCCCGCGGGCAGGTCCTCATCAACACCAATGCTTGAGGCTTGGGGAGGCCAACCTTCTCCTCAGGTCCCAGAAGGGTCAAAGGAGGGTCAGTGACGTTGATGATGAATCTAGGAGGTGTGGACACGGCTCACAGGAGTATGGGGGTACCCCTAGGGGCCTGTGGGCAGGCACTCTGGGCCTGCAGTGTACCTGGAGTTGTTTGAAGAGGCTTGTGGTCCTGAGGGGAGGGGCCCAGACATCTCTGACAATGCCTACAGAGGATGGTCAGCGAGGGCTTCCTGGAGGAGGGCTCACCAGGGGGACACAGGGGCCAAAATGGCCCAGGTCAGTGTATGAGGTGGCAGAGGATGAGATGGTGGGGGATGGGAGTGATGGGGGCCCAGTGGGGAGGCCCGTTGTAGGCAGGAATGGGTCACAAGGGCCATAGGGCACAATGTCCTTAGGGACAAGCACCAGAGCACCTGGAAGGGATGTGCCCAGCTGAGGGGGGCGACAGGAGGGCTCAGGGTCCAAGCAGTGGAGATGCAGGCCTGGGGGGGTCTGAGGCTCTGGCTGGAGCCCCCAGGTTGGGCTGGAGGTGCTTCTTCAGCATGGGGATGCAGTGAGCAAACGGCAGGGGCCTCATTCACGAGATCGTTTGTCATTACTGGCAGGCTTCACGGCGGGGGGCGGGGGCACGGTGGCAGCCAGGCAGAGGGCAGCAGCACCCAGGACTCAGATGGAGAGCCTGGGCCAGCCCTCCCTGGGCTGATATGGACACCGAGGCCCAGAGGGTCTCTCAGCTGGTCTAGCACAGTAGGCAGAGGAGGGGAAGGCTGGTCCAGCCTGGCCATGGTGCCGCAGGAGGTGAGTCTCTGCCTTACCACCTGCCCCAGGGCCACCCCCCACCCCCGACTCCTTGAAAAGGGGTGCCCCCAGAGAAAAGTTGACAAGTGAGAGGGAACTGGGATGGTGGCGGACAGAGAGTACAAGAGAGAGAGGCCGGGAGGCTTGGCTAGAGGGGCCTCACATTTCCCACACCCCTCCCCTGCTCAGCAACTCTCCGTGGCTCCCTCGTGCCACTCCAGCAATGTCTCAGCTGGCACCCCTGCCTCTGCTCAGGGATCCCCGAGTCTGCCTGCCTGAGCTCACAGACCCGGGTGGACTGCTGCCCCCCAGCAGGGACCCTCTGTTCTGATCTGGCAATGGCCCTGTGTGACCATACCACCCACCCTCGCCTCCCACGGTTGGAAGACGGGCCACATGTGGGGAGCAGTGACGCCCACTGGGTGAGGGCCCAGCACCTCGTGGTGCATCTGTCCTCATCTGAAGTCAGAGGGTCGTTCTCGGGCTGTTGTGATATTGGGGGCCTGAGCTCAGACCCCGACTAGCCAGAAGGCCCCTGGTCAATTCCAGTCTCCTCCTGCGGTGAGCCACTGTGCCTTTAAGAAGACGAATCCCACCCTCGGCCCCCTCCCTGGCTTTCATGCCAGTTTCTCCCCCTGGATGGGTTCTGACAATTACCACTTCCCTGGCAGCTGGGGTGTGCTGCATGCGTGTGTGTGTGTGCATGCGTGTGCGTGTCTATCTGTGCACATGAGGTGACTGGAGCCCAGCTTTCCCCCATCGCTGAAATTTACATTGAACCACAAATTAATTTCATAATTTTTTCCTCTCTAATTATGCCAACATCTGCTGCAAAGCCAAGCTGTGCACATGCATTTTAATATTCTCCCCTCCTCTCCTCCTCACAGCATCGCTTCTGTCTACACTGAACTTTTCAATAATTATCACCAAGAGAAGATCTTGACTCCCATTGCTCTTGCTTTTCAAGAGGGGAGGTGGGGAAGGGGGATGAGGAGAGACAGAGAGAGATGGAAGGAAAGAGAGACAGAAAGAGAGAGAGAGGACTGTCCGCAGGAGGGGAGGGAGACGGCAGGTTAATGACCAGGTCTGTGCATCAGCTCTCAGGAGGGAGTGAACCGTGGGGTGGGGGGTGGCTGACAGTTGATTTCTTTGTTGCTACAGGAGGAGAGGGAGGGTGTTCAGGGAGGGAGACAGGGAAGAAGGCGAGGGAAGAAGAGAAGGAACTTGGGGGTGAGGGAGAGGCGGCACCTGCCGGGGTGTATGTCCCCTGCAGGGACACACCCTGCACCCCAAGAGTGCAGCCGCCCTGGGGCCAGGATGGGCTGAGGAGGTATGCTGGCTCTGCCTAGCCCTCTCTGGTGGAAAGCTATGTGGCCCCAGGCCCCAAAGACTGAGGAGCACAGTCACAACAGTTGTTTTCCCACGAGCACAGGGTGGGGCACAGCTGTGGGACCTCCATCTCACCAACCTTTGTGCAGGGCTGGCCCGGTGCCCTGGCACCTTTACCTGCCAGCGCCTGACAGGAGGGCTGGCCTGAAACGTGGACAAAGGGCCACATCTTACCGGTTAGGGTTAGGGCCAGGCAACCCCCTGACGCCCCTCCACCTGCACTCAGAGTGAACGTGTGCACACTCATGCGGGTGTGCACCTGTGAGCACATGTGTGCAGTCGTGGCTGCACAGCCCTGCCGTGCAGGGTGGATGCCCAGAGTGCGTGTGTGGAAAGCCCTTGCTCGGAATTAGGAGGCCAGCTGCGTGGACCTGGGTCAGACACTGCCTATCTGTGAGCCCGTCTGTCCACACAGGGCACCCTGCAGGGTCCAGCCTGGGGACAGCCAGCTGGCATTTGGTGAGCACTTCCCATCCACCTCCCAGTCCCCCTTGAGCCCACCCTCTCCCCATGGCTCCTCACCGCCACCCAGATTATATCCACTCTCCTTATTCTGGCCATGAAGCCCTTACCCCAAATCCCAGGCGAGCCCACCCTGCACCCTGGACACTACCCGCCAAGCCCCTGGCCCCTCCGCAAACTCCTCCCTCACGTATGGTTGGTGCTCCATGACTTTTTGTTAAAGGGTGAATAAATGAATAACATCATTGAAACACATCACAAATCTTCTCTGGGCCTATACCTCATAGAGAAATCGAAGACACAGGTCCTTTGTACTTGAGAACTGTCACCCACATCCACTCTAGCTCAGCTAAGAGGTCAGCAGCAGAGATAGAGGAGTCCCTGCTTTAGCAATAATTCAACCCCCACATTTACTGAAGCTGTGCTGTGCCAGGATCCACAAATGGTTTCTACAGCGTGCAGTGCACGGTCCCTTCGAGGTGCTCATGGTCCAGAAGAAGGTAGGCAAACAGCCAACAAGAGGCCTGTGAGGATGTGATGAGACTCAGGGAAGTGTGACTGATGACACAGCATCTGAATGGTGTCCAGAGGAAAGAAGGGCTTGGTTGGGCCTGGGGTGGGGGTGTCTCTGGGAAGCGCAATACAAATGAAAGGCAACAGGCTGCAGAAGTAGAGAGAGTGGGCTCTTGTTTCTGGTTATGATACATGTAATGGGCACAGGCTTACACTCCTGCTATAAGCAACTGTTGAACTGCACAAAATACAAGCAGAAACTGTCTCCAGATGTTGCACAACAGATAGCTCTACATTCACCCCAGCTTCCTGAAGCAGAGCCCCAACGTACTTTAATGTCTCAACAAGAGAGGAGAGAGAGGTAAAATTGGGGCTGCTGAGCTGTCTGCAATATGCAGAGACGAGGAAGCTGTGCAAAGAAGGCCCAGGAGCCTGCACGGGCTCAGAGTCTCTGAATAGTCAGCCATAGATTCGCAGGGCGGGGATGCACAAGACCCAGCAGAGAACCACTACACCGCAAGTTGACTGGAGAGTCTAGAGTTGATATGGTGCCAGGAGGCATGGAGCAGTCCAGACAGCTGAGCGGAGGCAGTGCGCTGAACATCCCAGAATGACAGTTCTCAGGAGCAGGGCTATTCCAGCCTGAGGGTAAGGGTTGCTTGAGCTCCTGCCTTAAAAAAGCCTCAAGCCAAGCACTGACAGATCAGGCCAAGCTGCTAGTATAACTCTGCCAGAACAAATTTAACACTCTTTAAAGAACACAGTGTGACCCAGACCCTCAACAATATAGGATTCACAATGTCCAGCACACAATAAGAAATTACTAGATATGCAAAGAAGCAAGAAAATGTAACCAGAAAAGGAAGTCAGTAGAACAGATCCAGAGATAACGCAGATGTTGGAATTACAAAAGAAAGATTTAAAACAAAAGAAAGACTTGAGTGTGGAGAAGGAGATTCTCAACAGAATGGAAACTGTAATGGCAGGAATCTAATGGAAAAGGTAGAACTGAAAAACACAAAGTCTGAAATGAAAAATTCACTGGATGAGTCTAATAGCAGATTGACTACAGAAGAAATGACATGTGAACTTGAAGACAGGTCCAATAACAACAATCCAAATTTAAGCTGAGAGAAAAATAAAGCCTTTTAAAAAAAACCAACAAAGACCCCCAGTGACCTATGGGACAATATCAAGCAGTTCAATATATAAACAATTGAAGTGCCAGAAAGAGAGGGAAGAGATGGAGCAGGAAAAAAAAAAAAAACACACACACACACTTGAAGAAATAATAACTGAAAATTTCCCAAATTTGATGAAAAATATCAACCCACAAATCAATAAAACCAAGAAAAATAAACTAAAAAAAAACCCAACTACTCATACCTAGGAATATACTAAAACCAAATATACAGGGATCACTTCAAAAAGCAGCGTATCATAAGGAGACGAGGATGAGAAATACAGTTGACTCCTCATCAAAATAATGCAGTCCATAGTCCAAAAAATGACATCTGTAGACCTGGTAGTCTATATCTTGCACAAAAAATCCTTAAAACCACAGGTGAAATACAGTGTATTTTCAATTCATCATAATCGTAAGTGAGTATGCACTTAGAAGCCTCAAAATTTGTGAAGCAAAAACTAACAGACTAAAGGCAGACAAATCCACAACTCCAGCTGGGGATTTTAACATTCCTCTCTCAGTAAGTGATCAGCCATGGAGACAGAAAGTCAGCAAGGGGTTTAAAGACTTCAACAACAGCATCAACCAAATGATCTACGTGACATTTATAGGGCACTCCACCAAGCAAGAGCAGAACAAACACTTTTTTCCCCAAATGAACATGGATTATTCGCCATAAAAGATGTCTCAATAATTGCCCAAAAAAAAAAACCCCACTAAAATCATATGAAATATATTCTCTAGGCTAGTACAGTGGGAAATCAATTAGATAAAGATATTTGTAAAATGCCCTCAACTGCTTAGAAATTAAGCTAAAAACGTCTAAATAACCCATGAATAAAACATCACAAAGGACACTGGAAAATATGTTGAACTAAATAACAATAAAAACATGACATCAAAATTTGCAGGCTGTAGCCGAAGCAGTGGTTAAAGTGAAAACTATTGATGCTTTTGAACTTTGGTGTTGGAGAAGATTCTTGAGAGTCCCTTGGACTGCAAGGAGATCAAACCAGTCAATCATAAAGGAAATCAGTCCTGAATATTCATTGGAAGGACTGATGCTGAAGCTGAAGCTCCGATATTTTGGTGACCTGATGCAAAGAACTGACTCATTGGAAAAGACTGTGATGCAGGGGAAAACTGATGGCAGGAGGAGAAGGGCATGACAGAGGATGAGATGGTTGAATGGCATCACTGACTCAATGGACATGAGTTTGAGCAAGCTCCGGGAGTTGGTGATGAACAGGGAGGCCTGGTGTGCATCGGGTTGCAAAGAGTCGGACATGACTGAGTGACTGAACTGAACTGATAGCTTTAAATGTTTATGTTGGAAAAGATGAATGATTTTTAATAAGTGATCTAAAGTTCGGTTCTCTGGTAGCTCCCCTGGTGGCTCAGCTGGTAAAGAATCCACCTGCATGGTGGGAGACCTGGATTCGATCCCTGGATTGGGAAGATGCCCTGGAGAAGGGAAAGGCTACCCACTCCAGTATTCTGGCTTGGAGAATTCCATAGACTGTCTAGTCCATGGGGTTGCAAAGAGTCGGACACGACTGAGTGACTTTCACTTTCACTTTAGTTATATTACTCAAGGGAAGAGGAACAGAGACAGAGAGAAGAGAAACAAACTATGAATATTAGGAATTACAGATAGGGTATCATCACAGATCCTATAGACATTAAAATAAAACAAAGGAATATTATAAACTTTGTGCCAATAAATTTGACACACAGAGAAAATGGACAAACCCCTTGAAAAACACAAATTATTAAAACTGATACAAGAAGAAAACAGAAACTCTGAAGAGATGTATATCTGATTTTTAAAAAATGAATTCATGATTGAACCCCTCTCCACATGGCGAAAACTGGCGGCTGGAACTCCCTGGTGACTCAGTGGTGAAGTATCCACCTGCCAGTGTAGAGGACACGGGTTTGATCCTTGGTCTGAGAAGATCTCACGTGCCACAGAGCAACTCGGCCTTTGTGCCACAGCTCCTGAATCTGTGCTCTAGGAGCCGCAATCACTGAGGCCACATGCTGCAACTACCGAAGCCCGTGTGCTCTAGAGCCCATGCTCCACAAGAGAAGCCACAGTGAGAAGCCGCAAGCCATAACTGGAGAGTAGCGCCCCATTTGCCACAACTAGGGAAAAAAGCCCGAAAAGCAACCAAGACCAGTGCAGCCAAAAACAATAATAAAACTTTTTTCTTTTCATAATTGGAAGCTGTTTGGAGCCAGGAAGGTGAGTCATTGGGTTTTGCTGAGGAAGGCACAGGCGAAGCATTGATACACTGATGGCAGTGTGAGCCCAATGCCTGTGGCTTTCCCCCTGCATCTGCCATGGGCACCACCTGGGGATTCACCCACCACTGCTCACCCTCACGGCAACCTGGGTTCACAATAAGAGGTAAGAGGCTCAGAGAGATTTCATTTCCTGCCAAAGTCACACAGCATGGGCAGAGCTCTCCCAGTGCCCATGGCAGGGAGGCCACGTGGAGCTGCCGAATCTGGGCTCCTGCATCTTTCCATTTCACCTTCGACTTCCAGACCAAGGACAGAGGCCCCTCTGACAGCGACACTGCTTCTTGCTCTCTGGACTTTGTGTCTTGTCAATTCTTTGGTAGCAAGTGCCCTTGGAGGTGAGGGGCTCCATTTTATTACTGCACTATTTAATAAAGCAGAAACATAAATGCCCTACACACGTACGGTAACCCTATCATTTATCCACCAGACCAAGACTCCTGGAGAGTGAAAGGGGCACCACTGGTGGTCACCTCAGGAGACGGGCACAGACCAGGACCAGCCTGAGCAGGAGCTGTGACGCGGCCATGCTCTCCAGGGATCCGACATGACACAATAACCACGGCAGTGATAGCCATGTCACTGCTTTCACTGAGCTTCTGGCCATCAGCCCTGTGCCCGCCCACCACCTGGGGAGCAGGTGGACGGTGTTGTTCCCACTCCAGGCCTTACAGGGCTTTCCCTTGAAAGCGACTCCATCTCATACAGTTTCCTGGGAAATCTGAATCGCAAACATGACTCTGTAGCTGCCACATCCTTGCTGCCCCTTTTCCTTAGATGCCAGGACCCCAAGTCGATCGAGTGTCAAGCCGCCACTTCTGCTCCACAGTCTCTCGCTTTCTCGTTTCCCCAAAACCCTTTTGGAAGCAGATGGGGTGCACGTCATAAATACAGTTTCTAAAGGAACCAACCTGGGTGCACAGGTGGCCCTCGTACTCCACTGCCCAGCCCTACCCAGCACTGAGGCTCCTACAAAGTGCCTTCCCAGGTGGGTCTCCCC
The DNA here is from genome assembly GCF_016772045.2 of Ovis aries. Classification (NCBI taxonomy): domain Eukaryota; kingdom Metazoa; phylum Chordata; class Mammalia; order Artiodactyla; family Bovidae; genus Ovis; species Ovis aries. The sequence continues at coordinate 13,703,870 of NC_056067.1, read as the reverse complement.
ATGCCCTCCTCTCTCAAGTCAACACAGTGTCTGAAGCCAGGAAGAGACTCCTCTCCATCATGGGGGGCCGGCGGGTGCATCGGGGGCAGTGAACGGAGCTCCAGCCTTGCAGGCTGCACTTAGGATCCCCACACCCTCCACTGGAGGCCCTCTGCAGAGCCCAGGCTCTGTCAGCTAAAGGATCCTGGGCGTCCAAGGCCATGAGCCATCCAGGGGACCCCACTGCTCCTCCCAGCCCCCACCGTGGGCCCCTTCTGCTGGCACCACCTTTCCCTGATCTCCCTTGGAAAGCCAAGACATCGTGGAAGGAGGCCTCCCACTTTCATGACAAATCTAGAGCCCCTTTTACCCCCTCCAGAAATAGGCCTCAGTCTTCTCATGTCATCCTGCCTGGACCCTGTGTGCTGGGGACATGCCTGTGCCCTGGGCAGCACCCAGGTATGGGCACCACAGCCTCCTCCCCACCGCACAGTGAAGGATGGAAGGCCTGCAGACCCAGCCTGACCACCCTGGCTGGCATGTGGTATCTGAGTGGGTCAGTGCAGCCAGGACCTGAGGGCTACTGGGGAGGCCCCACCCCTGGCCTCCTCACCCCGCCTCGAGTGTCTGCTATTTTGTTATTGTTGGTAATTCCTCGCCAGGTGGACCCTGGCATGCTGTGGGGCTTCATTAAGCTCAGCCAGCTGTCGTGGAGCTCAGGGGACGTGACGCGTGGCAGAGCCAGCCTCGGGCGGGGGGCGGGGGGAGGAGCTGAGGAGGAGAGGTGCCCTGAGCCCCTGGGGAGGGGCCCCAGGACGCTCGCTGGAGGGCAGCCGCCAGGGAGGGCTCAGTGTGGGTGTGTGTGTGTTGTGTATGCGTGCGTGCGTCCTGTGTCTGTGCTGTGTGCATGTGTATGTGTGTGTGTGGTGGGTGGCGTGTGCATGAGCCTGTCCATGAGTCCTGTTCCAGGTGGGACCAGGCTGGGTCGGCATTTCCCACTCATTTCTCAGAACACACCTCACAGCCTTCTGAGGACACTCACAGATTCCCTACAGCTGGTCAGTGAGTGTGCGCAGCACTGGGTGGAGCACAGCTGAGCCGGTCTGTTCCCCCAGAACATGTCGGAGCCCCTCTTGTGATCAAGAGCTCTGCGTGATCCCCTGCTCACTGTGTATGTAGGAGAGGCTGGTGCACAGTGGCCCATGTTGCCTCCTGCCCCACTGCTGTGAAATAAGCTGTCTCCTCAGATATATGAAGAACCCTGACACATCAGTAGGAAAGAGGCAACAGATCAGACAGAATCTGTACAAGGAAGATCTGCAAATGGGCGATACTCAAACAGAAGCCTTGGGGATGCCACTGTGCCCACCAAGATAGCGCCAGTTAGCCCTGCGGGGCTCACCCTCTTGCCACTGCTCAGCAAAACCCTGCATCACCTTCCAGTGGTGAACACAAATGTGCCCAGGATGGTCTTCACCTCTCTCCTACCCCGCACCCCCCCACCCCATCCCCCGTTTTAGCCCCTATGACAAGAATACAGCAGACTGGGGGCCTCAAACAACCACCATGGAGCTCCCCCAGTTCTGGCGGCTGGAAGTCCACTCTGGGTCTGGTAAGAGCCCCTTCCTGGCTTGTGGATAGCACCTTCCCGCGGTGCCCTCACCTGCAGGAAGTGGGGAGGGAGCCCATGTGGGGCTCCTCCCCCATGACCTCATCACCCCAAAGGCCCCCTTAATGCCATCACACCAGGGGTCGGGTCTCAACACGCGAATCTGGGAAGACAGTGTTCAGTCTCTGGCAGCACATTCATTCTCCGCCTGCACGGCCACATTCAGCCCCTGCCTCGGCTGGGCCGAGGGCCGCTCTGACAGACATCTACCAAGGGTTGGGGGGGATGGCGGGAAAGGAGGGGCTCCTCCCTCTGATTGTGCACTTATCTCAGCTGTTGGAACAAAGCACCCAGGAAATGAATCCAGATCCCAATCTCTGATCAGAAGAAAAAGAAGAAATGGAGACACTCATGTGTCTCCTGACACAATCTGTGGTTTTCTAAATGCTTTTGCCAACAAAATTCCACTGGACTCTAAGCACCCCTTAGCATGGTAAGCAGAGTTTTCATTACCTGCCCAGGTCACACTGTCAAGAGCAGGTAAGACTAACTGAATGGAGAGAAAATTGGATCCCCGCTGATGCTGATGGTTGCGGAAACACATTGAGACAATAAGGAAAAGTCTCCTCCCAAATGGAAGCCCACGAACGGGGAAGTCCCCGTTCCCCCTCCGCCTTGGCCCCGCACACATCTGCACATCTCACCAGCACAGCCACGGGCACCTTGTGCTCAGGCTGTCTTTTCAAGGATGCCTGTTTGGCCCATCAAGCGGCCTTGACAGAGAAATCACCCCTCCAAGTGGAGGGCAGGGTGATTTGTTCTCTGAGGTAAGAACAGGACCATTTGCCTACAGCCCACGTGATCTTCTCAGGTTTCCTCGGCTCACCATTCCTCAGGCACCCCACACGCACAACACCTACCTGGACCATGTCCAGGGAGGGAAATCAGGGCTGCGAGGAAACTCCAGCTCCCACTGTGCCATGGGTGACACAGCCGTCTGGCTCTGGTCCAGTATGCCAGTGTCCTGCCAGCATCTTCGAAACGAGGGTGGAGTAACTGATGACCCTCAGATCCTTTGCAGGTCCCACAGTGGTTGGGGCTGGTCTGAGAAGCCTCGGCGATCCAGGCGTCACATGCAGACATGGGTGACTCATATAGACCGAAAGGTGGTGGTCCTCCGAGGACCTCCCTGGAGAGCCAGAAGCACGTTTCCCAGGAGTCTCCCTCTGCGGGGTCTCATGCCCATTTCTGAACCTGCTGTCGAAGACATCCATCCGGAGGGCCTGTGAGCCCCGCAGGACGAGACAGCAGCTTGCACTTCAGCCCGTGAAAGCCCTCTTTGCTGGCTCTGCCACCTCCCCTCACCACTGTGCCCCAGCAGCCAGACCCTCCCTCTGGAGGGAGCCTCAAGCAGCTCCCGGAATGTCACGAAGCCAGTGGCCCGGCCCCAAGGAGGGGGGAACCCCCAGGCCGTTTCTGCTTGCTGGAGACAGAAGGCATCTGACTGGGGGGCCATCTCCCCAGGGAAGCAGTCAGCCCTGACTCAGGCTGCCCCTGAGCTGAGGAGCCGCTGGGGCTGGGCGCCCGCGCCAGCAGGGCCTGACCTCCCAGTCCCTGTTTTTCTAGCTGTCACCAGCCGGCGGCCCTGGAGCCTTCCTCCGTGGCCCCGTCGCCAGGACGCGCCCTGCACCACCATGGATGTCTCTGTCAGGCAGCGCTAGCACGACAGCTGGACCCCCAGTCGCTTCTCGGAGTCCGTCTGAGGCCCTCCCCCAGGAACCTCCTGCGGGGAAAGGAGTAGGGTGAGGGGAGGAGCGACTGAAGGACCAGCCCCTCAGGTGGCCCAGACCAGGGAGGCCAGTCCCTCTCGGCCCTAAACTTGCTCTGGCCGCTGGCCTCATCGGCCTCGACAACCCGAGGAGATGGGCTCCTTCAGATCCGTCAGCCAACCGCAGCCAGCCCAACTTCCGGTCGGCTTAAGCTCCTCCCCTACCATGTAGATGATTGACACGGGCTGGACCCAGTGGGTATCGGGAGACACTGCGCCAGCACGGAAGTTGCCGTCTCACCTTGGCGGGAAATTGTTGCGCAGGTGGAGGAGGGAGATCCAGAGCAAGCAGCCATGTGTCCACAGATCTGCCTCTGGAGGGCCCTCCCTCCTAGTGTAGCAAGATGCCTGCATTGTGTTGAGAAGGAAGGCTTGCAGGCGGGGTTGGAAGGCAGGACGTTGGGGAGGTCCGGGTCCACCAAGGGTGCTAATGGGATCCCAGGCGGCGAGAGGAAGGAAGAGACAGATTGGAACAGGGACGCAGAACCCAGAGACTCTCGGCACTGATAACCTGGCCGTCTGGAGACCCGGAGCCAAGCCCCAGTTCCTTTTACCTCCGGGGTGTGAGCTGCCTGCAGAATGGTGGGCAGGGGTCTGAGCATCCTTCCGACACATGGCAGGGGTACCATGGAGGCCAGCTTCTCCTCCACGGCTAGCCCTTCGGCTGGAGGAACAGGTCATGAGCCCCAAAACTTCAGTGACCCCGTTCACAGGGTTCTGGCCATTCTGCCCTTGGCTCTGGAGCTCCATTCCTCCACTGGGTCGGTCTTCTCTGGGGGTCTCCTGGAGGGTTAGGGATAAGGAACACCTTGGGAGCTGCCTGACTTCGCTGGTCATTTGCTTTTGTTCTGGCACTAGTGGTAAAGAACCCACCTGCCAATGCAGGAGACGTAAGAGACATAGGTTCGATCCCCGGTTGGGAAGATCCCCTGGAGAAACGCATGGCAACCCACTCCAGTTTTCTTGCCTGGAGAATCCCATGGAGAGAGGAGTCTGGTGGGCTATAGTCCATAGAGTCGCGCAGAGTCAGACACGACTGAAACTACAGCACGCACACATGTGTTGCTTTTGGCACATATGTGTTCTCCGTTTGCATTATGTTTTCTAACAAGAAGGATACCTTCTCCAGACTCTGCCCTCCCTCCAAGCCTGGGATTTCTGGTCAGTGACGGCCTTGGAGCATTATTTGGGGGCAGACAGGCCTCCTCCCACCTTCTATGGGATTTCCATCTTGGCCTCCAGGTCTCTGGGGACAGAGGTTCCAGATGTCCCCTCCACAGCCTGTCCTGCTGATGACTCTGAGCAGTTCAGTCTCACAGACTGCTGGGCCCCTGGGGAGACAGCCTCGTGGACTCTTGGCCTGGGACTCAGCCCCCACCTGGCAAACAGCTGTGGCCCTGCCTGGAATGCATGAGGCAGGGGAGGGATTCATCAGATTCCTGAGAAAGCCCATCACAGCCGGCTGCTTCCTAGGTGGGGTATACAGATATAAAGGGCGCCCTTGCCCTCCTCACCTGCCCCCACTGGCCGATGCCCTCGATCTCTCCTAGTGCATCCTCCCAGACCCACATACATCCTGAGAGCCTCAGCCAGGCTCCCTCTCTGGGCCACCAACAAATCTGCTCTGAATGGAAGGCCCTGGACTAGGGCCACAGGCCAGCACAATCCCTGAGGCTTGGTGTAAACTCAGAGCCCTGAGATTCACCAGCCTGTGTGAGGTGGGGCCTGTGAATCTGCATTTCACCACACCGGGTGGCTCTGAGGATCACAAACCCCGAGAGGCTGGGGGCAGCATTGAACAAATACACTTCTGACACTTCCTTGGTGGGCGTCTAACTCGGGAGAAACAGGCTCACCAGGTGGCCAGCAAGAGGCGGGGTGGGCTTTGGGAAGCCAGAGAAGCAGGGGAAGGACCAGGCACATTTTGAGTGTTGGGGGCAGGGACTTACTTGCTCCTTGGCATGTGGGATCTCAGCTTCTTCCTTCCACCTTAAAAACCCAGCCCAGTGAGCACTGGGAAGGCTACCAAGACAGGGTGGAGGTGGTCTGGGCCTTCACTCGGAAAACAGCCAACAGCAGTGGCAGGAGTCCCCCCAAGGTTCATTTTTAATTAGATTTAATTATTTTCCATTTAATTGCATTTTTTAAAGCTCTCCCTGGTGGTTTCTGGATCTGAGGATTTTTCCTCTCTGGGCTGGATGCTTGGCTCATGTGGGAGTGAAGAGACAGAACTGGGGCTCCCTCAGGACCTGGGAAGAGCCCGTGGGCCAGAAGCAGAGGGAGCTGGAACACAGTAGGAGACCAGAGCCAGGAGCTGTCCTGCATCCCTCCCTCAGCCAGATGGGTGGATGTCAGCCTTCCCTAAGGCCCCTCACTCTCCCTCCATGGCTCTCCCCAACCTCACTACCCCTCCCACATCAGGCCTCCCCCATTGCTCACCTGGCCAGCTCCTAACTGACCACCTCCCCAAATCCACCTCCATCTGCAGCTCCAGCTCACAGAGCCCCTCCAGGTTCCCTTGACCTGTCCTTTCACACCTCTGCACCTCTGCAGGTGTGTGCCTCTCCCCTCTCCCTTCCTGCAACATCCCAGAGCCAGGTACTCAGCAAACACCTGTGAGCACTTAGTACACACAGTCCTCGGCACGGAGATACCTGATGATGAAATGTGCCTGCAAAGGATGTGTGGAAACTCCCATGAAGTGGTGCATCTCCCCCACCCTCGGGCCTGGGTGGGCCTCTGATTTGCTTTAGCCAATAGATCGTAGTAAAAGTGATGTCATGTGAGTTTGGAGCCTGGGCCCTAAGAGGTCACACGGCCTCCACTTCAGCCTTTAGGAATGCCACCCTTAGCCCATATGAGAGGAGGTTGGGCAGCTCATGGGGGCTGAGACCCTGGATAGCTGACTCCACCTGCCAGCATGTAAGCAATACTGTTGTGGCCTGTCAAGCCCAGAGATCCTTTACCTGAAGCAACTGCAGCATAAACCCAGGCAGAAGCCACCAACCCACAGTCACAAGAAACAATCAATTGCTGTTGTTGGAAGCCACTTAGATGAGGGGTGCTTTGCTACACAGCAAGATTCTGCTGCTAGTGACTTCCCTGGTGGTCCAATGGTGGAGAGTCCATCTTGCAATGCAGGAGACATGGGTTTGACCCTTGGCCAGGGAACTAAGATCCCACATGCAGGGGAGCAAATAAGCCCACACGCCGCAACTAGAGGGCATGCACTGCAACAAAAGATCCTGCATGATGCAATGAAGTCCTCACATGCCACAACTAAGACCCAACACAGCCAAATAAATAGTTTTTAAAATAAAGAATCAGCTGATACACAACACAACAAGCAGACCTGACTCCCCAGACATGGCCTGATCCTCCATCTCCCCCAGCAGTGCCAGCCTCGCTGTCCTCTTGGGGCCCCACAGAGCTTCACGCACGTGCTGACATGGGAGATCTGATTCCAAGGTCCTCATCAGCAGCTTCTGTCACCTGCTAGGGTGGAGTTCAAGTTGCCTGGCCAACCGGCATCAAAGGCTGAACTGACCCTGCCCTGCCCCCTGCTGCTCCCCAGCCCCACACTCAGTAGCCCAAGCGGCTGCCCACTCTGCAGTCCTGCGGTGCCTGCCAGTGTCCAGCCCCTGCTGTGCTGGTTCTGCCTGTGGAATGTTCTTCACCAATTTCTCCACCCCACAGACTCTTCCTCCAAGACCCACACTTCCTCACCTCCTCCTAGGAGACCTCCTAGGTCTCTGGACACCGCATGTCCTGCAGCTTCACAGCCCTCTCTAGAGGCTCTTCCAGGCTGAGCAGCTGAGTTCACGCTTATCTGGCTGAGTCACTACTCCCTTGACTGCAGTCCCCGGAGGAGACACAGGCTGAGCACCACCCTCCCTGCAAACAGAGGCGCAGACGGAGTTGTTTAAATAATGGGATGGGGACTTCTCTGGTGGTTCAGTGACAAAGAATCCACCTGCCTATGCAGGAGACACAGGTTCGATCCCTGGTCCAGGAAGATTCCACATGCCACAGGGCAATTAAACCTGTGTGCCACAACTACTGAGCCCGAGCTCCACAATTAGAGAAAGCCCACATGCAGCAACGAAGACCCAGCACAACCAAAAATAAAAGAAGAAAATGTTTTATAAAATAATAATAATGGGATGAGCTCAGATTCATGCAAATAGAGGTGCCTACATCTCCTTCCTTGCAGCCCCCAGGGTGTGTGCACACCTGCCTGGAGTCCCAACTTAGATTGGGAGCTTGATGGTTGGTGCCTGGTATTGTCATTGTTGTGCTTCCCAACGGCTGGCACAGCACCTTAGCACATGGTCCAGCCGGGTGAATGTGGATGGGTGGGTGAGTGAGTGAGTGGGTGGGTTGGTGGGTGGGTGGGTGAAAGGCTGGATGGGTGGGTGTGAGGATAGGTGGATGGCTGGAGATCCATGATAACAAAGTAGAGGCCCAAACTGGGTAACTTTCTAGCACAAGATGTATTGCTGCAGAGGAGGTGGCATCCTCTGACTGACCCTCTCTGTCTGTCTGCCACTGTCTGTGTCTTTCTTCCTCTCCTCTCTCTCCTTACTCTGCTAACTCACTTTTCCTGACACTTTCTTGCCCCTCACCTGGCACAGACTGCATGGGGGAGGTTGGACGGGGTGCCTGGATCTTGGGGTGGAGGAAGCAACTTTTCCCACAAGATCTTGGTTCAGGACCACGGACAGAGCAGCACTTCCAGAAGGATCCGTGCAGGCTCATCCAGGGAAGTTGGGGCTGTGGCCACAATACCAAAGCTGTGGCTCTGTTCGTGCCCGGGTGTGCAGTGTGCACCACTTGTGTCAACTGTTTTAATCTCCACAACTGCCTGTGAGGGCATCCTTGTCATGTCCACTTTATAGATGAGGAATCTCAGATTCAGAGCAGGAAGTGATTTGCCCCGAGTCCCACAGCTTGAAAGAAGAGGAGTCAGGAGTCAGACCCAGACATAGGATGCTGACTGATCCTAGATAGCAGTTGACCACCACGTTCACCTTACACCTGAGAACACTGAGGTTACTTGTGCACTGGAGCCAGAAAGAGGAGCTACAGAAGGGGTCAGTCTCTCTCAGATGACCATTGACAGCCGCAACCCCCAGAAGCAGCCCACAGCTTGGCCTGGGTGCAAGAGTCAGAGCTGGTGACGAGGAGTCAGGGAGAGCCAGGTGCATCAGCCAAGGCTCCCTGTGCCTCCCTGGGTACTCACTATTGAGAAAGACCTTCCTATTATAATTCTCATTTATTTATAGTTCTCATCAGTGATTATTAATGATGCTGAAATTTGCACAGAGCTTTCCAGCTGACTAGGAGCTCTGGATCTGGGTGACTTGGCATTTGCTTATGAATGAAACCAGATGCGGAAGCAGCCTGGCCTTAAGGGAGGGAAAGCAATGGCACTGGCGTTGCCATTGCTCCCTTCAGGAGGTGAAGGGCAGCTCTGAGCACAGATGCTGGAGGAGGCAGGGCCTTGGCCCAGAGGATAACTGTCCTCACATGCAAGACTGATGCTTCCCAGACCTGGAGGCTCGCAAGACTAAATATACACTTTGTTGACTAGAAAAATTAGGAGTTTGGCTATTCTTGTGCCCTTGGACTTTCTAAAATATTTCCTCTTGGCATTTCATACATTTTCCTTTGGATGAGCTGGCTGCTATGACCTCAGCCAGGAGGTGAGGCCTCGTCCCTTCTGCCTCTGGCACCAGAGGAGGCAGGGGGAGTGGGGATGAGCTGTGTGCAGTGACAGCAGCAGCGCCTATTTACAGATGAGGAAATGGAGGCTCAGAGAGGAGAGGAGACTGATCTGGGGGCATCCCACTGGAAGCACACACCCAGCACACCTGCCTCGTCTGTCCACTGTGAAGTTGAGCTGCCCTCACGCAGGCTAGATGCTCCGCACCTCGGTTACCTCGGCTGTGGACCAGGGTTAGTGAGGGCGGGCTATGAGCCTGGACCAGTGCATATGTGCAAAGCAGGAGAGTCCAGAGTGGATGCGAGCAGTCCTGGAGCAGTCCCCACCGGAGCAGGGGCGCGACGGGGGTCACGGTGCTCCCCCTTGTCCAGCACGCGACGGCAGCGGCGGATAGGCAGCGGCGAAACGGGCAACGGATCGGGGCCGGGGAGGGCCCCGGGAAGCGAGACACACCAGGGCGCGGCCCCGGGGAGCAGCAGACGGTGAGCGGACTGAGGCGGACGGACAGACCGACAGACGGAGAGGGGCACCGACGGGGTGCGGCCACGGGACGCCAACGCCACGGAACCGGCGGCGGAGGTGGGGTGGCCGCGCGCCACCGCGAGGGGAATGGCTCAAAGCGCCCCGGGGAGGGGACGCGAGTCGGCCGCCAGGGCCCACCACGGGATCTCACCGCCAGAGGCCCTCCCAGCACAGGGGAGGTCCCGCGGCACCACCCGGGAGGACGGACTGGCGCCCCCACCCTCAGGGGCAAACTTGGGCACATCTCCCCAAAACCAGCTCTCACAGTGTTTGCTCTTTCCATGAGCGATGTGTCCTAATTATATTTAGAATAGTGGTCTTCGCCCACAGAGGTAACCCACAGTCCTCGGTTCCAGGAAACACTGCTGCTGACATAGGCAGGACCCCTCCTGGAAGGAGACTGTGCAGAGCACAGCCCCCCTCCAGGGTCCTGCTTCATTCTGGGGAAAGGTGCTCCCTCCTGCCTTGATGCACCCCCATGAAACCTGGTTATTATAAGACTTGATGGAAGAATCCATCTAGATTCTTCTCTGCATGGGTGGGAGAGGGCACTGAGGAGGGGCCGCAGCCCCAGACGGGCAACCCGGGACGGGAGGGGTGCAGGGCAGCTTGAGGCCTCTCCTGGGGTTAGTCAGTAGGACTGGGATTCCACCAGAATCACTGATTCGGAGATGCCGTAGTACCTGGCCAGGTGCGGAGGCGCTGGGTGTGTGCTGGATGTGGGTCCAGGGGTGTGGGGTGCCCAGAGGAGCTGGACAAGCTTTCTTGTTGATATTGGGAAGAACCCACCCCCGCCCCCCCCCCGAGTCTTCTCAGCCCGAGGCGTGTCTCCTGGGCCACCTGCATCCCCTGCCTCAGCAACCCCCCAGCGGCATCAGATTCTACCTTGAGGCCTTCACACAGGGCAGTCCCTCTGCCTGCAGGTCTTTCCTCCTACTCTCCGCTCGTCCATCCACTGGACGTGTCCATCCACATTCCCATGCCCATCTCCCTCCCAGCTTCTGACCCAGATGCCCCACTTGACCTCCCTCCTCCTCTCAGTAAGCACCACCAGACACTCTCTGCATGCCAGCACTGCTCTAGCTCCAGGGTCAGCGGTGGACACAATGGCACAAACAGCTGTGCCTGTGACCCCTGTGTTGTGAGTGCAGTGAGGGAGGGGCGAGGAGGCTCAGGGTGGTCAGGAGGGCCTCTGTGAGGAGGGGCCAGTGGACATCTCGGGGAGGCAGGTGCATGAGCAGAAACCCTGAGCTCAGTGAGCCCAGCACTCTGAAAACCAGGAAGGAGCCAGGCCTCTGGAGCCCCGACGGTATGAGCACAAGCCTGGCTGGGTGTCCTCCCGGCTCCTGTCACGCCCAAGTGCCCCTTTCCCGTCATTGTCATCATGTTGCGTGTGTTCCTCTGCTGGCCTGGGTCCCTGCCGGCTGCTGACAGCTCGGGAGGAAAGGGTGGCCCCAGCACACAAAAGATCAGGAGGTGCGGAGCCCCGCCACCGGCTCGCTCTGCGGAACCAACAGGAGTCACTTCCTTCCGGAATCACTGCAGCCCCCCAAGTCTGGGGCAGGTGGGGGGCTACCCTTGCCTGCTCCTGAAGGTGTGCAGGTGCAGGGACCCCCTTCCCCACCCCTCTTGGTCGCTCCCCTGCAGCTGAAAACTTCACTTCCCAGTGAACTGCAGACTCAGAGGCAACACGAAGGAGGGTGGGAGGAGGGACGAGATGGACTCAGGCACTCTCCACCGAGTCTAAACGCCTGTGAGCGGATTAATAGGGGCTTGGCGGCAGGCAGCCGTCTCCGCGCTATCTGAGCGCCAGCGGCTGCGTGTGAATACTGATGGCCGGGCAGGATTGAGCCAGGCAGCACCACGGCTTTATCTCATGGGCACAGGCGGCGGGCCCTTATCAGGCCAGCCCGGCTGTGCAGCTGCGTCTTCAAGGGCCCGTGCCGCCCGCCGCCTGCTTTGTAATCAGAAGAGAAGAAGTTGCTGCCTTGATAGTTCCATTTTTATCTCTTTTATTTACTTCATTTTAATGTCTTTCAGGGAATATTTTCTCTGCAACGAGGCAGGGCTGTCGGTGACTGACATCTTTCTGCTGCCCGTTGGCTGAGTAGGGAGGAAGGCTGAGGATGGGGTGAGGGGCTCCTGACCCCCACTCTCCACCTGTACACCCCCATCCTCTCTCCCACCCTCTCCTCCTGCCATGGGATCCTTCCCCAGTGATCTGCACCCTCCAGAACCAAGTCCTCATGCCTCATGCAGCCCAGCTTGATGAGGGGTCCCTGATGAGGAACTCCACCCACAGGCCCTGGGGACCCCAGGCTTTGGTGGGGGTGCCATCCGAGACACGGTCGTCACAGTTGAGGAGCTGGCGGTTCAAGCCTCCCTCCCTTCACGTCCCCACTGATCTGGAGGGACATTGTCTCCCGCTCCCAGACGAGGAAGCAGAGGTTCCGAGAGGTTATCACTGGCTGTCACCTGGCTCCATGCTGGCGACGCGTGACAGAGACAGGAAGTGCAGAGCCGGGGCCAGAGCATCTGAGCGGGACAGGAAGGTACGGAGGATGCCCACTCGTGGCCTCCCTGTATCCATGGAGCATGCGATCACACCCCTGTCACCACAACTCACCAACACGGCACGTGGAACAGCTCGCGGAAAGGGCCAGCAGCTGGAGGGCAGGGGGGCTGAGCTCCCTCCGGTCCCTGCTTTAGTCTCACAGATGCCTCTGTCTGGGTTGATCCATCTTCCAAAAAGGCACATCCACATCTGAAGCCTGGATCAAGGGCCTTTGCAGGTGGACTGAGTGAAGACTCTCAGCATGAGACCAGCCTGGGCAGAGGGGGTTCTACACCCAAAGACTGAAATCTTCACGAGACAGATTCAGACACACAGGCGGAGACCACGTGGGGACAGACTGAGACGGGAGGGAGGCAGCCACCAGCCAAGGACGCCTGGGGCCCCAGGAACCAGAAAAGGCAGGAGGAACTTTCCCCAGAGCCAATAGAGAGAGAGGTGGACCTGAGCTTCAGACGCTGGCCCCCAGAACGGGGAGGGAGTATATCTCTGTTGTCTCAGCCTCCTCTCTCTGCCCCCCAAAACACACACACCAACCCCACCTGGATGAAAGCCCCTTGGGGCATCAAGGCATCAGGGCCCCCTCCCTCCCTCCAGGACACACACTGTCCCCACCTGGATGAGAGCCCCTCGGGGCATGAGGCCTTCAGACACCCCACCCCCTAGGACACACACACTGTCCCCACCTGGACGAGAGCTCCTCGGGGCATGAGGGCAGCAACCTTTCTCCCAATCCTCAGGAGTTGGCTCCTATGGATGTTTATAAAGAAACCTGAGAGCTCCTGGACTGCCCTGGTGGTCCAATGGCTAAGACTCCATGCTCTCAATGCAGGAGGCCTCGGGTTCAATCCCTGGTCAGGGAACTAGATCCCACACACTACAACTAAAGATCCTGCACATTACAACAAGGATTGATCATCTGTGTGCCACAGCTAAGACCCAGCACAGACAAAGACATAAAACAAATAAAAATGAATACTGATCCATAATAAAAATACAAACAACCCAACAAAATGTGGCCCTGATACTTAGACATGTCAGTAAAGAAGACACACAAAAATGGCCAATAAGCACACGAAAAGATGCTCAACACCACTGGCCACCAGAGAAAGCATCCAGCGGACTCACGGCCCATCATTGCTCGCCTGCTAGAAAGACTAAAATTTTTAAAAAATCAAAATACAGATGCCCTCAGCAGCTCCATCCATCCACAGTAGTGACCACGCAGAGTGTAGGTGGTGGACAGTCGTGATGTGGTGTGTCTACACTCGAGGCGTTGCTGGTTGCTCCACAGCCCCACCGACATCTGATATTTTCAGTTTTTTGAGTGTGAACCAACAGGTAAACTGTTTCTCCAACTAGGATATATTTCCATCATGTTGCCCTCCTTAAAATCAACACCTGTCACCCTCAATTCAATCACTGACCTCCTCCTATTGTTACAAGATTGGTTTGGCTGCTTGTGGAACTTTGTCTAACTAGAGCATGCTCTTTGTACCTGCCTTCCCGGGCTCTTACCAATTCAAGGACCCACTGTGTGTGCGTGTGTGTGTGTTGGGCTCCCTCTGGTTGCTGAGTGATGCCCCAAGTGTACACACTGAGGGATAATCCCATCAGAGGAAGGCCAGGGAGGGA